>NW_024387097.1:933817-1369896 GCF_900408965.1 Simochromis diagramma | reverse complement strand
ATGGTTTGGCACCGCCCCCAGGGTATTGAACGAAAACAGAAAAAAAGCACACACAGGTCCACCTGTCCCCCCTTTTCTTTGGGTGGGACCTCTCCCAGGCTATGAACGCCTGGCCAGCCCTCCTGATTGATTGAGCTTTTATTTCTCACTTGCAGTTGCCTGCAGTGAAATGGGACCTTTCTGACCGTACATACAATACACAAACATAAAAATGGGGAGACAGGTCAGAAGAGCAAGCATAGATGAAACAATGAAATGTATAACACAAAAAGGCCGTCGAGGAGGAAATGAAATGCTGCTCATCCTGATCAATACTGGGGGATGACAATGAGAACAGAACGACATGATGAGGGTGGCACCGCATCCCAGACGCGCAAATGAAAGTAGAAAATACCGGACCGGGCCGCCTGGCCACCCTTTATTTGGGTGGACCTCCCCCAGGCTCCAAAAGCCTGGCCAGCCCTCATGATGGGTTGGCACCGCCCCCCAGGCGTATGAACGAAAACAGAAAAAAAACACACACAGGGCCACCTGTCCACCCTTTATTTGGGTGGACCTCTCCCAGGCTCTGAAAGCCTGGCCAGCCCTCCTGATTGATTGAAGCTTTTATTTCTCACTTGCAGTTGCCTGCAGTGAAATGGACCTTTCTGACCTTACATACAATACACAAACATAAAATGGGGGAGACAGTGTCAGAAGAGCAAGCATAGATGAAACAATGAAATGTATAACACAAAAAGGCAGTCGAGGAGGAAATGAAATGCTGCTCATCCTGATCAATAATGGGGGATGACAATGAGAACAGAAACGACATGATGAGGTGGCACCGCATCCCAGACGCGCAAATGAACGTAGAAAATACCACCCGGACCGGGCCGCCTGGCCACCCTTTATTTGGGTGGACCTCCCCCAGGCTCCGAAAGCCTGGCCAGCCCACGTGATGGGTTGGCACCGCCCCCCAGGCGGATAAATGATAACAAAAGAAAAAAAAACCCGGACCGGGCCGCCTGGCCACCCTTTATTTGGGTGGACCTCCCCCAGGCTCCGAAAGCCTGGCCAGCCCATGTGATGGGTTGGCACCGCCCCCCAGGCGGATAAATTATAAAAGAAAAAAAAAAACCCGGACCGGGCCGCCTGGCCACCCTTTATTTGGGTGGACCTCCCCCAGGCTCCGAAAGCCTGGCCAGCCCTCGTGATGGGTTGGCACCGCCCCCCAGGCGTATGAACGAAAACAGAAAAAACACACACAGGGCCACCTGTCCACCCTTTATTTGGGTGGACCTCTCCCAGGCTCTGAAAGCCTGGCCAGCCCTCCTGATTGATTGAAGCTTTTATTTCTCACTTGCAGTTGCCTGCAGTGAAATGGGACCTTTCTGACCGTACATACAATACACAAACATAAAAATGGGGAGACAGGTCAGAAGAGGAAGCATAGATGAAACAATGAAATGTATAACACAAAAAGGCAGTCGAGGAGGAAAATGAAATGCTGCTCATCCTGATCAATAATGGGGGATGACAATGAGAACAGAAACGACATGATGAGGTGGCACCGCATCCCAGACGCGCAAATGAACGTAGAAAATACCCGGACCGGGCCGCCTGGCCACCCTTTATTTGGGTGGACCTCCCCCAGGCTCCGAAAGCCTGGCCAGCCCTCGTGATGGGTTGGCACCGCCCCCCAGGCGTATGAACGAAAACAGAAAAAACACACACGGCCACCTGTCCACCCTTTATTTGGGTGGACCTCTCCCAGGCTCTGAAAGCCTGGCCAGCCCTCCTGATTGATTGAAGCTTTTATTTCTCACTTGCAGTTGCCTGCAGTGAAATGGGACCTTTCTGACCGTACATACAATACACAAACATAACAATGGGGAGACAGGTCAGAAGAGGAAGCATAGATGAAACAATGAAATGTATAACACAAAAAGGCAGTCGAGGAGGAAAATGAAATGCTGCTCATCCTGATCAATAATGGGGGATGACAATGAGAACAGAAACGACATGATGAGGTGGCACCGCATCCCAGACGCGCAAATGAACGTAGAAAATACCCGGACCGGGCCGCCTGGCCACCCTTTATTTGGGTGGACCTCCCCCAGGCTCCGAAAGCCTGGCCATCCCACGTGATGGGTCGGCACCGCCCCCCAGGCGGATAAATGATAAAAAGAAAAAAAAAACCCGGACCGGGCCGCCTGGCCACCCTTTATTTGGGTGGACCTCCCCCAGGCTCCGAAAGCCTGGCCAGCCCTCGTGATGGGTTGGCACCGCCCCCCAGGCGTATGAACGAAAACAGAAAAAACACACACAGGGCCACCTGTCCACCCTTTATTTGGGTGGACCTCTCCCAGGCTCTGAAAGCCTGGCCAGCCCTCCTGATTGATTGAAGCTTTTATTTGTCACTTGCAGTTGCCTGCAGTGAAATGGGACCTTTCTGACCGTACATACAATACACAAACATAACAATGGGGAGACAGGTCAGAAGAGGAAGCATAGATGAAACAATGAAATGTATAACACAAAAAGGCAGTCGAGGAGGAAAATGAAATGCTGCTCATCCTGATCAATAATGGGGGATGACAATGAGAACAGAAACGACATGATGAGGTGGCACCGCATCCCAGACGCGCAAATGAACGTAGAAAATACCCGGACCGGGCCGCCTGGCCACCCTTTATTTGGGTGGACCTCCCCCAGGCTCCGAAAGCCTGGCCAGCCCACGTGATGGGTTGGCACCGCCCCCCAGGCGGATAAATGATAACAAAAGAAAAAAAAACCCGGACCGGGCCGCCTGGCCACCCTTTATTTGGGTGGACCTCCCCCAGGCTCCGAAAGCCTGGCCAGCCCACGTGATGGGTTGGCACCGCCCCCCAGGCGGATAAAAATAAAAAGAAAAAAAAACCCGGACCGGGCCGCCTGGCCACCCTTTATTTGGGTGGACCTCCCCCAGGCTCCGAAAGCCTGGCCAGCCCTCGTGATGGGTTGGCACCGCCCCCCAGGGTATGAACGAAAACAGAAAACACACACAGGGCCACCTGTCCACCCTTTATTTGGTGGACCTCTCCCAGGCTCTGAAAGCCTGGCCAGCCCTCCTGATTGATGAAGCTTTTATTTTCACTTGCAGTTGCCTGCAGTGAAATGGGACCTTTCTGACCGTACATACAATACACAAACATAACAATGGGGAGACAGGTCAGAAGAGAAGCTAGATGAAACAATGAAATGTATAACAAAAAAAGGCAGTCGAGAGGAAAATGAAATGCTGCTCATCCTGATCAATAATGGGGGATGACAATGGAACAGAAACGACATGATGAGGTGGCACCGCATCCCCAGACGCGCAAATGAACGTAGAAAATACCCGGACCGGGCCGCCTGGCCACCCTTTATTTGGGTGGACCTCCCCCAGGCTCCGAAAGCCTGGCCAGCCCACGTGATGGGTTGGCACCGCCCCCCAGGCGGATAAATGATAAAAGAAAAAAAACACCCGGACCGGGCCGCCTGGCCACCCTTTATTTGGGTGGACCTCCCCCAGGCTCCGAAAGCCTGGCCAGCCCTCGTGATGGGTTGGCACCGCCCCCCAGGCGTATGAACGAAAACAGAAAAAACACACACAGGGCCACCTGTCCACCCTTTATTTGGGTGGACCTCTCCCAGGCTCTGAAAGCCTGGCCAGCCCTCCTGATTGATTGAAGCTTTTATTTGTCACTTGCAGTTGCCTGCAGTGAAATGGGACCTTTCTGACCGTACATACAATACACAAACATAACAATGGGGAGACAGGTCAGAAGAGGAAGCATAGATGAAACAATGAAATGTATAACACAAAAAGGCAGTCGAGGAGGAAAATGAAATGCTGCTCATCCTGATCAATAATGGGGGATGACAATGAGAACAGAAACGACATGATGAGGTGGCACCGCATCCCAGACGCGCAAATGAACGTAGAAAATACCCGGACCGGGCCGCCTGGCCACCCTTTATTTGGGTGGACCTCCCCCAGGCTCCGAAAGCCTGGCCAGCCCACGTGATGGGTTGGCACCACCCCCCAGGCGGATAAAATGATAACAAAAGAAAAAAAAACCCGGACCGGGCCGCCTGGCCACCCTTTATTTGGGTGGACCTCCCCCAGGCTCCGAAAGCCTGGCCAGCCCACGTGATGGGTTGGCACCGCCCCCCAGGCGGATAAATTATAAAAGAAAGAAAAAACCCGGACCGGGCCGCCTGGCCACCCTTTATTTGGGTGGACCTCCCCCAGGCTCCGAAAGCCTGGCCAGCCCATGTGATGGGTTGGCACCGCCCCCCAGGCGGATAAATTATAAAAAGAAAAAAAAAACCCGGACCGGGCCGCCTGGCCACCCTTTATTTGGGTGGACCTCCCCCAGGCTCCGAAAGCCTGGCCAGCCCTCGTGATGGGTTGGCACCGCCCCCCAGGCGTATGAACGAAAACAGAAAAAACACACACAGGGCCACCTGGCCACCCTTTATTTGGGTGGACCTCTCCCAGGCTCTGAAAGCCTGGCCAGCCCTCCTGATTGATTGAAGCTTTTATTTGTCACTTGCAGTTGCCTGCAGTGAAATGGGACCTTTCTGACCGTACATACAATACACAAACATAACAATGGGGAGACAGGTCAGAAGAGGAAGCATAGATGAAACAATGAAATGTATAACACAAAAAGGCAGTCGAGGAGGAAAATGAAATGCTGCTCATCCTGATCAATAATGGGGGATGACAATGAGAACAGAAACGACATGATGAGGTGGCACCGCATCCCAGACGCGCAAATGAACGTAGAAAATACCCGGACCGGGCCGCCTGGCCACCCTTTATTTGGGTGGACCTCCCCCAGGCTCCGAAAGCCTGGCCAGCCCATGTGATGGGTTGGCACCGCCCCCCAGGCGGATAAATTATAAAAGAAAAAAAACAACCCGGACCGGGCCGCCTGGCCACCCTTTATTTGGGTGGACCTCCCCCAGGCTCCGAAAGCCTGGCCAGCCCTCGTGATGGGTTGGCACCGCCCCCCAGGCGTATGAACGAAAACAGAAAAAACACACACAGGGCCACCTGTCCACCCTTTATTTGGGTGGACCTCTCCCAGGCTCTGAAAGCCTGGCCAGCCCTCCTGATTGATTGAAGCTTTTATTTGTCACTTGCAGTTGCCTGCAGTGAAATGGGACCTTTCTGACCGTACATACAATACACAAACATAACAATGGGGAGACAGGTCAGAAGAGGAAGCATAGATGAAACAATGAAATGTATAACACAAAAAGGCAGTCGAGGAGGAAAATGAAATGCTGCTCATCCTGATCAATAATGGGGGATGACAATGAGAACAGAAACGACATGATGAGGTGGCACCGCATCCCAGACGCGCAAATGAACGTAGAAAATACCCGGACCTGGCTGCCTGGCCACCCTTTATTTGGGTGGACCTCCCCCAGGCTCCGAAAGCCTGGCCAGCCCACGTGATGGGTTGGCACCACCCCCAGGGCGGAAAAATGATAACAAAAGAAAAAAAAACCCGGACCGGGCCGCCTGGCCACCCTTTATTTGGGTGGACCTCCCCCAGGCTCCGAAAGCCTGGCCAGCCCTCGTGATGGGTTGGCACCGCCCCCCAGGCGTATGAATGAAAACAGAAAAAACACACACAGGGCCACCTGGCCACCCTTTATTTGGGTGGACCTCTCCCAGGCTCTGAAAGCCTGGCCAGCCCTCCTGATTGATTGAAGCTTTTATTTGTCACTTGCAGTTTGTCACTTGCAGTTGCCTGCAGTGAAATGGGACCTTTCTGACCGTACATACAATACACAAACATAACAATGGGGAGACAGGTCAGAAGACGAAGCATAGATGAAACAATGAAATGTATAACACAAAAAGGCAGTCGAGGAGGAAAATGAAATGCTGCTCATCCTGATCAATAATGGGGATGACAATGAGAACAGAAACGACATGATGAGGTGGCACCGCATCCCAGACGCGCAAATGAACGTAGAAAATACCCGGACCGGGCCGCCTGGCCACCCTTTATTTGGGTGGACCTCCCCCAGGCTCCGAAAGCCTGGCCAGCCCACGTGATGGGTTGGCACCGCCCCCCAGGCGGATAAATGATAACAAAAGAAAAAAAAACCCGGACCGGGCCGCCTGGCCACCCTTTATTTGGGTGGACCTCCCCCAGGCTCCGAAAGCCTGGCCAGCCCTCGTGATGGGTTGGCACCGCCCCCCAGGCGTATGAACGAAAACAGAAAAAACACACACAGGGCCACCTGTCCACCCTTTATTTGGGTGGACCTCTCCCAGGCTCTGAAAGCCTGGCCAGCCCTCCTGATTGATTGAAGCTTTTATTTGTCACTTGCAGTTGCCTGCAGTGAAATGGGACCTTTCTGACCGTACATACAATACACAAACATAACAATGGGGAGACAGGTCAGAAGAGGAAGCATAGATGAAACAATGAAATGTATAACACAAAAAGGCAGTCGAGGAGGAAAATGAAATGCTGCTCATCCTGATCAATAATGGGGGATGACAATGAGAACAGAAACGACATGATGAGGTGGCACCGCATCCCAGACGCGCAAATGAACGTAGAAAATACCCGGACCGGGCCGCCTGGCCACCCTTTATTTGGGTGGACCTCCCCCAGGCTAATCTAGCATAGAAAATGTCAATAAAAAACGTCTTTTGTTAGTGGTTGTAAGGTGACACAATGTGTAAAAGTTCAAGAGCTATGAATACTTTATCAAGGCATTGTAACTTCACATCAGTGCACATGCATGTACACATATGTAGAGTTATATTATTAAAGAAGTTAAAAACAAACAAACTCTGCTTTAACTTTTGAAGTAGAAAAAGACTGCACGCTTTGGGAACAATATGGAATGAGTGATAATGTCACCACCATTCCATGATTTGAAAACATTTGTTTCACCTTAAATCTGTTTGTTTTTTGTTTTTGTTTTTCATAATTGCAAAACTGTAAAATCTCTCAAATCATTTCAATGGCTTTAGAGGAAGTTGCCCCTAAGCTCCAAACCCAAATTCCTGTTTAACAGGCAATTTGTTCTTTACACTAGTTTGTTCCTTGATTGTAAAATCTGGTATTTTTGCAAATTTGGCTCAGTGGGAAAACCTACAGCCAGGAGACCATTTATTGACTTTGCCCACAAACAATCTTATGGAATATTAATAAATATTAATAAAGATTCCTGTAAGAGCAAAATCTCTCTATCTCTGTCTTAAGTATTTGCTCCTAACCACGTCCTAACCTAGCAGACATATATAGCCTTTAATTAATCCTGCAATTTTTTTGTCAAAGACATTTCTCACCATGAAATTACCTGATAGCTTTAAACGGCGACACACGAGCAGATTCACTGAGTAATCAGAAAAGTTTAGCATGAATCTGGACATTAGATTTACGCTCGAAGTTTTAAGCTTATCAGATATCACTTGGTAGAAGCTCCTTACCGTTTGAAGAAATCTGCTGTCCTCTTTTGCTTGCATCTTTTTTTTTCCATCCGAGACTGAAGTTATTCCATGTTAAGTAGTTTTTCTCCGTGAGGAACACAGCAACTCATCTTACCCCTGGGCACCAGGGACTCGAGCTCCGGATCTCAGCAGAAAAGTGCCAACAAAAGATGCAGATCCCTCCAAGTATCAGTTTGTCACACTTCTGTCCTCTGTATACTCTGTGACGTCACCACTGGAACGCTAACGCCTCTGCGTAACCATGGTTACAGGGGGACGGTTTGGAGCTCTCCTGCTCAACAGCAAAAGATTTCAGGGTAATATATAAATACTCCAACTTTAAAAACAAGTAAAAGAAATATACTGTATATGTGTATAGTGTACCGCGTAAGAGTTCATTTTCTGGTTAGTTAAAAGATGACCGATGGCAGCCATACTGACGTGAGTTGTTGACGATACGTCGAGCTGTCGATAAGCTGTCTTTGTGCTCTTATATACTGTTAGCCTTGTTTCGCTGGCGTTAGTGAAACTGCTTTGAACTGGATGTAACATTGTTGAACTCTAATGCTCAATGGATAAACTCTCGATGCGACGATGTGAGAATGTAATTGTAACCCCGTGTTAATGCTGTCGTTTGATATTGTGTAATAACCAGCACATATGCTCTTACTGAGTGAAAATACAAAAGAGTTCAGGTCTGGGTTTAGCCCCAGTGTTTTAAGATCCCAGCAACGTTCGTTGTTATGCCCACAGTTTTAAAAGATGATAGGTTTCTGGGTGCTGACTCAGGGGGACCACTTTAGCTCATTGAAACCTTAATGCCATTTTAGTTTAAGACATTAAACTGGACACGTTTTGAATAAAATTTATATTAACAGAGCTATGCTGGACATAAGCAATTGTGTCAGTGTGAAGCCCTGCATATTTTACAATAAACTCCAGCTCTTACTGAATCTGTAACGTTGCCTTGATCGTCCTACATCATTTTAAAATGCTTTATTTTTTTAATACTTTGTGTTGTTAGATGAGTTTTGTGTCACTGTGCACAGAGAAAAACTCACCTGATGTAGTGGTAAGGCCATGTTCACCACTAGATGGAGACAACCTGGCACAGGTATTTTCTATACGCACTAAATTTCACACTGAAAAGCCTTGCTGGAAGGTGTTTTTGCATAGAAAATAAAGAAAAAATGTCTTGAGGTCTTTCCAGTATTTTCAAAATGCGTTTTTCAGATACACATCAAAACTTCACACAGACAAACACACACACAAAACAACAAAATATATCAAATTACATGCACGTCTCATTCATTTTTTGAGAATCTCCCCACTTTTAATTTTCATGGAAAATAACTTGAGTTATTCATGACATGACATCATTTCAGATAACTTTGTCAGGTCAGTAAATAGCTGCCACATAAATCTAAATCTAAATCATACATGTGTAATATAGAAAAAAGAAAAAACAGTTGTGCTGGTAGTTTATAATAAATGGGTAGGGGTGCATAGTCAGTAAAAGTTACCAAGGCTCTGCAGAGCTCCAAACCTGCTCTGCCACAAACAGAAGCATCAAAAATGTGCGCTGGGAGCTTCATGGCATGGATTTCTACAGCCAAGCAAATCTATATGTATGTGGCCAAGAACCTTAGTCCATGTAGGGCATCTTAGCACAGTTTACTTGTGTCAGTTAGGTCAGCTAGTGGGAGGGCAGAGAGGGCAGCCTCTTCATTATTTTATTGTAGAGTGACAGGAACTGCCTATGAGCTTCTAATCAGGCAGAAATATTGACAGAAAATATATAAAAGGATATATACATTGATGAAAATCAAAGAAGAGAAATATTTATGTGGTGTTTGATTTTCCTGAGAACTGATTGGTTGTGATGACTCCTTCAAGTACTACATGCTACTTTGTCCTGCTAGTTAAGCCTGCTGTCTGTTCTCAGGCCTCCTCCTGCTTCACTGGCATATATCCATCACCAGAGGGATCCACTGACCTGCCTGCTGACATCAGACCACACCCCTGTGTCATGTGACCTGGCTGGAGTAGCAAAGCTGGACTCAGACCTGGCTCAGGCAAGTTCAAAGGCAGTTGTGGTAGAGAGAGCAGGGAGTATAGTAAAGCACTGGAAGGATGAGGTGGAAACAGGAAGCGTGTGGATTCAGTGGACTTGGCATCCTCCATGACCCTATCCTGACTTAGCTGCTCCTGACTTAGACTTCCACACTTCTGAATCCAAGCTGGGAGGCTCCAGGCTGTCAGCCTGCTGCTTCATAATCAGAGCAAACCTGAATAAACACCTCTGCTGCTTCCAAACAGCCTCTGAAAATCTGCCTTTTGTTTATTCCCTCCCACATTCTCGCCCTTGCCGTCAGGCTTCTCATCATGGCTATCGGTCATATTGATGCTATCGGTCTCCATGCTCTCTTTACTGGCGTCTTCACAACTGCACATTCCTGAATCTAGATTCTGGAGCCTAAATTGATCAGTGTTGAGTCTCTCAGATTTCTCATAGTCTCAAATCACCTGCACTGGCTCACTGTAGCTGCTGCTGCTTAGGAGGTGCTTACACTCTGCTTCATTTGGTTCCAGTTCAGATTAAGGGACAACACATGGAAAGACAGAAACAACAAATGTTTGAAAAATATTTACTGTTAGAAAACATTCAGTGAAAACAATATTGATTTTTCTGTTTGGCAAACGTCAAATCTGAGTCCCCAAAAGCCAATCAGACAGTAGAGTTGGTATAAACAGAGAGGAGATGAAGCTTCTTTTAGAAGGAGGAATGAAAATATTTAGATTCACTTAAAAGGATAATTCTCTATTTTTAGCACTTTCCACTTTGACTTTCTTGCCATTAAACTATAATTAGCTTTAATTTCACTTCAAATACATGAACTCAGAAAAGTAAGAGTGTGATTCTGGCAAAAGATTAAAAATGCTACATTTTACGGTTTAAAATCCCAGCTCACTGACCCCTCTGTCGCTTTACTTAACTGCAGTATATGTGCTTCACTATTTGGACTACATTGCATTGTACAGGTAGACTATGATTGTATCTGTGGGGCTTAAAAACGATGGCATTTGTTCACACACTCACAGTAGGGCTGGTCTGGACATATTAACTGGCTCTAGGTGACAGAAAGCGCTGTAAGGACTGAGAAAAAACAGTATTAATCCCTTTTTGGTGCACATTATGACAGCTGGGATTTATGTATTGTGTATATTATATTATGTGTTGAGGTTTTCTCTTTGCGACTGAGGTCCTTACTGGCAGTGAGATTTGTATTGAGCGTGCAGTGCAGAGTGATCAGACACACACAGACATTTTTATTGTAGTCACTGCAGCAAGTGAGATCGGTGAGAAATAAACCAGGAGAGGTGGAGGGAAAAGATCAAACAACAGGTCTTAGAGTCAAAGATACAATCTGAATGAAGAGAACAAAAGGCTAACTGTGTGGAAGGCTGAGATACTCGTCACTCTGCAGACGAGCAGCAGAGACAGTTCAACAGTCCACAGAGTATTTTCCCAAAAGTCTCGGGGATCATTGAAATGTTTTCTGGCAAAACTGAGAGCAGCCTTTGTTCATTTTGCTCAGCAGGGGTTTCCATCTTAGAGTGGGGGAACCCTAAAATCAGCTGTAGTGGCTCTTTGTAGATTGACACAACTGAAATCAACAAGATGTAAGCAGGTATTTCACGAGTTGACCTGGCTGATTTCCACCCTCTACACTGACAGGTCATTGTTTACACCGTCTCTTTTTCTACATTTAAGCATCATCAGCTAAAATTCATATTCATCTCTGTTACACTTGATGTAACAGACCACGAGCACCACAGCCATTGTGCATCAGTCACACACAGTTCTTTACTGTAAACCAACCTGATAATCCTGCACTAACCTGCAGAGGATTTTCATGTGGTCTTTAAATAACACAGTTAGTCTAAGTTAGCTTTGCAGCATGTTTCACAATATGAGAACATGAGGAAATCAATGTAAGCTTTAAATTTACATCAAATCCCACTGAGCAGTCCTTACCTTTAAATATAAGCTCTCCTCTTCCCGTCCTGTCCTGTATTCTTTGTCCACCTCTGAGTGAAGTTATCTCAAACTTGCTTCTGTCCCTGTGAAATACAGCAGCTGGACTTTTAGCTATCAACACACTGTGAGACAAACTGCACAAAAACAGTTTGCGTGTTTGCTGATGTTTGTTGAGCTGATAGAAACGTTGCATTTGAAATGACCTGCCACTCCCTTTATGCTTAGGGCTTGTTAGATGCTGACGTATGGCAACCACAACTTATGGACACCTGCAGTCGTTCCAGAGCTGTGCCAAAAAAACAAAACCACACAGCGGGCCCACTTGGACCTGTTACTATGGCACACATGATCTCTTTTTACACCATGTCCCCTGGTGATTATTTGAAAGAGGACTGAAGGCTCACAGTGACAGAAACAATAACTCCCTGCAAATGTGTTAAACCAAAAGTAACGAGAAAATTTAAGCAGTCCAAAGTACAGATATGTGTTTAAAAATGTCAGGAAAAAAACTACTCCAGTAAAGTACAGATGCCTGATAATTCTACGTTAGTACAGTAGAATATAAAGTATTTGTACTTTGTTACTTCCCCCTTGTGATGAACCTTAACTGAGGCGAGTGAGTCGTGCAGCTCTTTGGATGTTGTTCTGGGCTGGATGAGTCGTGGCTGGACGGCCGGCCACTCCTTTTTGACCACTGTTCCATGTTTTCCATTTGTGGATAATGGCTCTCCCTGTGGTTTGGTAGAGTCCCATAGCTTTAGACGTGGCTTTATAACCTTTTCCAGACCAACAAATCTCAAATGTGAATTTCTTACAGATTACAGAAAAAAGCCCTGACAGCTCATTGCTCAAACTGCACAGTTTTTTCCTTTTGTTTTTTAAACTGTAGTCGTAAAAAACTGACATTTCTGTGGTAAAAAGTGAAAAACAAACTTTTTTGTCATTTAATTGTTGTTTGCTTGATGACTTTGTGCAGTATGAAAGGCAATAAAGGAGGTTTTTATTACTAGGAAAAGCTGTAAAACTTTAAAACACAGTTTAAAGTCCAAAATTCATGCTTGTTATTAATAACTTCAAGCGAGCATTCAGGCCTGTGAGACTCATTTAGACACTCAGACAGTGAGCCATGGCTCTGTGGTACACGCAGACCTCTATTCAAAGACCCTTTGTATATGTTTGGAGCTGTAATGGCACTCGATATTTGCCTTTTCCATTACTGCCAGGGCCTCGACACAAACTGTTTACATTGTATGATCATCAGTTAAAAGTTTAAGTGCAGTCGTCTTAATTTACAGGAAGTCTCCAACAGACAGACAGGATATGATGTAAATATAATGGAGCAGTGAAGTTGGAAATGATTTTGTGATTTATTTTTTTGTGAATGGGTCATCAGACAAAGTTTTTAAGACAGCCTGATAATAATAAATTACAAGAGAAGTACTTGAAGTATTAAGTAGTAAATGCATAAACAAGCTTTTCAGTGTCACTATGAAGCAGGATGTTTCTAATTTCAGAGATATTACAGAAATGTAAGAAAGCTGTCCTACATATTTGTTTAATGTGCACCTTGAAGCACATATCCTGATCAAAAGACTTCAAGATTACAGATAATATTTAACCGTAAAAACATTAAAATTATGTGTAACAGCTGGGGGAAGTACAAAGGAAGGCTTCAGTCACCCCAGGCTCCCTCACGGTTCTGAAAAAAATGGGCCGCACACAAACTCGTTTCTTGTACCTCTTGGCTCATATCAGCAAATTTCACTCCTGCTGGCACTGAATAACAAGTTTCTTCTGCACTGATTTAAAGTCAAATTCAGAGTCACAAAGCCAATTAGACAATAAAGTTGGTATGCTGTGGTTGGGGGTGGGGAGTAGTGAGCTGTGTGTGTGAAGGAGGTGTGAAGTGGCTGAGGTGGAACAGCAGCATGGGGGGGTGGGTGAGTCTGCAGACGATGTTTAAGACTGCCTCCTGGATGAATCAAACCTGTTAAAGAAGTTATTCAGTTCATTTGCCCAGCTCACATCACCCCCAGGCAGAGAGAGAAATCACCTGTCATGTGTGTGGACTGTGGGAGAAAGCCAGAGATCCCTAAGAAAACAACCCACAAAGGCAAAGGAGAATCTTCCTGTGAGGTGATAGTGTTAACCACTGAACCACATAGTTTGTCATCCACAAATTATTGGACATGATGTGATCTAATGGGGATAATCTATTCAGCAACATAATGAGTCCAGTTGCATCTTCTGTGGTGATACATCTCCAGACCTTTACTGCTGCCTTGTTGTGGTGTCACTCTGCCTTTGGTCTTCAGCAAGGGGAATGCAGCTCAGGACATCATCTAACCTTTCGAGCTTGTTCTATCAAAATGCCATAAAAGTTACATAATTCTAAAAACAATTCTGACTAATTAAAACTGTATATTATAGGATGGACAGGCTTATAACACAGACTCAGACACTAATGTTGTTGAACCTGTTCAAAAAATGTCAGTTTCAACTGTGCAATTATGCTTAATTACCATGGCAACCAGCAGCAGCTTCACTGAAATGAATCTTCCCACAGTGACAGTGAGCTGCAGTGGTGCTTAAACTAGAAAATTAGATGCTCATGCCTTTAAGACAGTTGCCTGCGTTGTCAGTTTAGTAGGTAAATGTTATTTCTAGCATTTTGTCATATTTTTGTTCTTCAAAAATATTGATAAATTAATGTTGGACACAAATCGCATTATCTCTGAATGAGGGAATTCTGAGGCTTTCAACTGTATCTAATAGTTTTCAGTAGATTATGTCTGCATGTTTGTTGCTATATGTTTATTTCTTCCTGTCCAAGCATTAAATCAATAAAGGGTTTAATGCTTGGACTAAATCTGTATATGTAACATAAATTATAGACAACACAAAATGCATGTGTATTCCCTGAACCTAAGTCATTTTGCATTTGCTTGCTTTTATTTGTAGCCTGAAATCAGTGACTTTTGCACACAATAAATAAAATCAGTGTCTGAAAACAGGAAGCTGGTCCTAACAAAGGGCTTTCCGAGACATGGTTTGACCACTAAATTGCATTTTTGTGGTATCAAAAGGAACTTCAAAGGTTGTGACTTACTGATCTTTTGACTGTGATATTGAGTAATGGTAGTGTTGTCCCCTACCTAAAATACTCAATAGCTGGAGATAAAGAAAATAACAGAACTAGGATTTTTCCTGTGGCTTTTCCTTTTTATGTGCACGTAACAGTGCAAACCTTGACAACTCTTAAATAAATATGTCCAAACTCAGATTCCTGTCAAAAAGTCCTGGAGAAAGTGGTGTCCGCACAGGCATTCAGCTACGCTGCTAGCAAGTTGGCTACAAGCTAAGCTAAGTAAAGACACGGTGAATGAATACTTTGACTATAAATTTGACTATAAATTAGTGAGTACACGGAGAGGGTGCTTCGGATGAAGCGCCTGAAGATTAAACGATGAAATAAGAAGTTATCCAAAAGTTTTTATTAAAGTGCTACGCAGATAAGCTACACAAAAACACCACTGTATGTTGTAACAGGAACAGGAAGTGATACTCTAACGCAGAGTCTAGTACTCTAATACTAGTACTGCAGTCAATGGCTGTATCCCACTTCAGGGTCTGCAGCCTTAAAGTACGCAGCCCTAACAGTCCTCAAGGGCCGCGTACTCAAATACCGCTAAGGCCAGAAGTGCGAGGCTTGTGATATTGGACAGTCTAGCCTCCGTCGCGCTGCCCAGGTTGCCTTGCAACCATCATATTAACCGCTGGAAACGTTTCATACAGCATTGTTTGACAGAAATGAAAGAGAAAATCTTTGGTTCATCTGTTTGTTTTTATATGAGCTGTGTTTAATTTGATAAGTATCTGAGGCTGAGACCACAGGACTGTAAAAACATAATTGTTGGGCTTCATTTCTGTACTGAACAGTCATTTTAAGATTAGCTAGTAAATAAAAATTAGCTGATGTTGTTCATGAGACTAAAGTCATCTCACTGTGGTAATGTAAATATAATATGGCCAATATTATAGCTGGTCATGGACAGCTTTAGGTATGTGAGTGAACCACCTGACATTAGAATGTGTCTCCATGTACTTCATGAGTGACCACTCAGATCTCACTCCCTCGCTATATGTGGAAGTAGACATGTATGTTGCATCCAAAATCTCCCTATCATGAGCTAAGAATAGAGACAACAGAACACACATAACACAAACTTTCAATTTACATTTTCCACCTATGAGCCCATCCCTCAAAACACATTACAATCAAGTGACAACAAGGTCTTAAAGCTGCAGAAGATAATATTATTATTTAAAATAAATTTGAGGAAAAAAATCATTGCAAGTCATTTGATCATTACATCTCACTAACATTATGTAATTGAAGGGTTCCATTTTCAAAAAGTGTGTCTCTGTGAGTTTGCATGTTCACTGTGTTTCATATGAATTCTGTGATTTAGTATTTTCATTTGTTTTTTCCCCAGAGAGCTGTTGACCACATCGTGAGTGGAGTCCAGCAATATCAGGCCCTGTTAGGAGCACCTGAAACAACAAATGACTGAGAGACATTCTGGGGACCTGGATCAACTAAAGATGATGCAATGGGGGTATTTGACCAGTGTGTTGACCCTTTCATTCAAATTGCTTCCACCCATTTGCAGGACAAGACCATCAAAGAACTGTTAAAACCAGTTGAACCAGAGATTATTGTTGCAAAACATACAGTATGTTATGTGAAGTGTCGTAGCCTGGGTCTTTTGACCCAGCCTTTTGTGTTTCTTATTATTATTATTATTATGTATTCTGGTTGAGACTTTCTAGTTCGTTCTGCATCTTGTCATTCCCGGCCTGTGTGTTTCCTCTGTGTAAAGCCCGTGTTTCTTAGTCTGTGTTTTTGCGTGTGTGTTGAGTTTCCTGTCTTACTGTGAAGGTCTGTGTCCTGTGTCAGTGTATTCAGTTTGCATCATCCCTGTCTCGTCAGATTCATCAGGTTCAGCTGTGTGTCCCTCCTGTGTGCAGTCTCCTCGTTTCCCTCTGTGTGTATTTATAGCATGTGTCCTCTTGTGTGTGTTACTGGTCTGTCTGTGTCCCTCCATGCTGGTCTTCCTGCTTGTCGGTCTTCGTGTTACCTCCCCGCTCCATCCTCTCGTGTTCAGGTTTGTAGTTTAGTTCTTAGTTTTTCCTGTTTAGATTATTTCTGAGTTCTGCTTCCGCTTTTGGTTGTATGTCACTCTCCTTAAATAAAGCTCACTTACATCTCAGTCAGTGCCTGCACTTTGGGTCCTTCATTCATACCTCACACGGCTTGCCCCGCAAACAGTGACATGAAGTGTGGAGACTCCAGAGTTCTTGCCGTTAAGGACCATTGTTTTCATTCTATACCGTTGGTGAAAAGTTTAGAGCAGCTGCTATCACAGCCAAGAATGCTTGCAGTGATTGACGAGAGGCCCATGCAAGGATGGCTTTTTTTTTTTTTCATCATTTCATTGATGGAGACATTTTTAAGTCCGCACAGCATTGCGGTTGATTTTATATACAGATAAAATGGAACTAGTTGTTAGTGATTTATTACACCTTAGGTAACATCAGTCCTAAGTACAGATCAAGACTTCCTGCTTCTGCTTGCCATGGTAAAATCAAAAGATCTTCCTTGTTGTGCTATGGATGAGATGTTTGAGAGGATTAATGGTGATTTAATTGAGCTGTGTGATGGTGTCCGAGTTGTCACTGCAAGTGGTGAGAGGACAATTCACTGGGCACTCATATCTGTGTGTGGAGACTCTCTAGCTCAGCATGAAGTGGCTGGATTCAAGGAAGGAGTGGGTTTTGTCTACAGTAAATGCAGGCACTGCGAATGCCACTCTGAAGACATGCAGGAACAATTTAATGACGATTTGTTTGTTAAAAGGACCATGGCCAGTCATTACAAGAAATGTAATGACATTGAAAGGGCAAATACTGACTTTTTGAAAGACAATTTTAATATAACGTATGGTATAAACAGGAGAAGCAAGTTAACAGAATCTCCTCACGTTGATGTAATCAAACCCCACAAGACACCATGCATGTTTTTCTTGAAGGTGTTGCCTCATATGAAGTCAAATGTGTTTTAAAGAATCTTGTGCTTTCAGGGCAAATGAACTTAGATTCATTCAACAGTGCAATTCTGTGTTTTCCTTATTCTCCTGTGGATGTGAGGGATAAGCTTTGTCCCATATCTGTCAGTACGCTGTCATCAATGACAATAAATTAAAACAGTCAGCTGGGCAGATGCTGGTTTTCTTAAAAATCCTGCCATTTCTTATTGACAAAATTGGAGAAAATCATTACACACAAATGCTAGGTAAGATGTTAGAGAGCGTAAAAATTCTGTTTTTTGCCTAATATTGCTGTCTCAACTCTCTCTCCAGACTGAAGCTTTTAATAGAGCCATATTTAAACAACTGTTTACAGATGATTTGCCTCTTTTTCAATGTCACATTGACATGGTTTGATATGTAAGATTGATATGGGCCTGGGGCAGCCCATCCGACCCCACCGCAGAGGAAACTACACACACCCCATCATTTAATCGTATCCCAGACTACATAAGACTATAGACACCCAGTATCTCTGCCCCACCTACAGAGTGAACTCCTGGAGAGCAGAGACCTCCTGCAACGATGTAACCTCCCTGCCAATTGAAGAGGCCCCCAGTTCTGTTGATGCACCAGTCCCCGAAGCCCCAACCAGGTCATGACCACAGCCCCTGGATTGAGCCCTCCAGGAAAAACATCCCTAGGGAATCCCCAGACACCCCAAGCTGGTACCTGCCCCCAAAACAACCACAATAGCGAAGGCGGGACAAAACTATGACTCCCCACCCCCACTAGGTGATGGAGCTGATCAAAGGAGCCCAGAGGGATTGATCTAATGTGGTGGCAGAGGCTGTATCAAGATAAATATGATCTGTCAGATGGTCTCCATATTGGTTAGAATTTAGATTATTTTTATTTTTAAAGTTCATGAGGACCATTTTCTTGGCAATCCATAGGGTAGTAAAAACCGTGTGGTCTGTATTAATCTCTGTAGTGACATCATCAGACACAAGCATCCTAGTTATGCCAAACACATCAAAAGATCTGCTATGCCAAGATGACATCCCCACAGCAAATGAACAATCAGATTCAACAAATTCCATCTACAACTTGACCGAGGAAAAGCCAGAAGATAAAACAGAGCTTTACAAGACTAAATCTGAAAAACTGACTTTGCCACAAAAATGGCAATCATTTTTCCACTCAAACCACAAACTAAAATTTCAAAAGCTAAACTAACACAAACCTGAAAACACACAAAATGGCTCCTGATGTTGTGCATGTATTTTCCCTCCCTGGAGCATAAAATCCTGTTACAGAAATCGAGAAATAAGGGAAATTTTAAGCATAATGCTGCAGTTTTGCATGGTGGAATGGGACCAATGACAGTGAACAGAAGACCCAAGACTAAAGCAGTAGAGGGAAGTTTGTTTATTGCTTTTACTGTCAAGGGATGTATGTTCGGAAGGACCTTTGGAGACATGTCCGCAGATGTATTAACAAACCAAAAGATGACACGGAAAAGACCCCACAAAGTAAGAATGTATTCGACAGAAGCTTAGTGAAGTGGGATATTTGTTGTGTCTGCGTGCAGAATTCTTAGTGCATAACATGGAGAAAGCCATTACGCCTGCTAACTTCCAGAGAGTTGTGCAAGCGGTAAAGAAAGCTTCAGGTTTCGTTGAAGAGACGCTGTCATTCACAAGCCTCGCACAAAAACTGGGACATACACTACACAAAATCTCTGACATTATCCATTGTCGAGCCCTCATGGCAGAGGATTAAGCCCTAATCAAGTCCATTGACACGTTCAAGAAGTTGTAAGCCTCAAATTGTCTCTCTGTGCCTTGAACACATCGAGTGAGACAAAGTATAAACATTGCCCTTCACAGAAGATGTTCAGATTCTCCCTCACTACTTTCAAAAATCTGCAGCAAATGCCTTTTGTTACTTGGAGAACGAAGCCACAGCTTTTTCTTTTTCATTTATTTATTTGATTAGCATTCAAGTCTCTGAATGAATACAGAATAAAGATCTTTCCATTTACATAGTGCTCGAAGCAAAAGAGTAAAACAAGACAAAAAAAACCCCCTTCCATCTTAGAAGTACATTAAATTTCATAACGATAATCCAAGCAACACAGCACAGCTGGCCAAGATTTCCAAACTTCTTTTATCAATGGAGAAAAGACTTTCCATGATCCAGGGAAAATCACTGGATGAGATTGAAATTCAAGGTTTGTATTGAAAGGAGCAAATATTAGGGCTAGGCAGGAGTTGAACATTATCCTTAATCAACAGAATTAAAACCTTAAAACACGGACAATTAAGAGAATTGTCCGTGTTTTAAGGTTCTTCAAGTCTTTTCTTTCATCACTTTGCAACTTAGCAGAGTGGTGGCCCATGTACACTCTGCTATGTACCGTGATAAAAGTGTTATTTCCAGTATTAACTTTCTTCTGTATTTTATCATGTGAGAGTGGGACTGAATCCGATGATGGTACAGAACTCGCAACGTCGGCATGTGGTACATGTGAGCCTGTGCATGCAGTCGCCGAGTCCACAAACGCAGAGCAGGTCCAAGACACTGGAGATTGTGGTAAGTTATGACTATTTTGGTTTCAGTGGATAAAATGTGTTTGTTGCGAATATTAAAACTTAATCAAAATGTGTAACCAGCAAATGAAGTGCTACTATGGATGCCTACAGCAATGAAACTGCCGCTCCCTCTGAAGGTAAGGGAAGTTTAGGTCTAAGTACCCTTATGTGTTTTAAAATATAAATTTAAAATAGAATAAGACAGAATCAATAAAATGAGGTACAGTTGGTTCCCTAAGCTGATGGACACGTTCTTTGTAATTTTATTGTATTTCTGTCTCTGTACACCTACACCACCACAATGGATTTTAAAATTAATCAATCAATATGTGATTAAAAGTGTAGACTTTCAGCTTTAATTCAAGGGATTTAACAGAATCACCACATTGTAGCCATTAAATGTAGTCCATTATTTTCAGAAGCTCAAGGTTAAGGACAGCGGACAAACATTTTTAGGGCAGGGTGTCCCCTGACTATTTCAAGACATACTATGGTGCTCACAGGATGCATGCTCAATCATTAAGGTAAGTAAATCCCAAAAGGTTGATTCTGTTCATCTGGACATATTGTTTTCAGTGGGAGGAACGTCACGAAACGCTGCGTCCAGATGAACAGAATCAACCTTTTGGGACGAACTTGGCTTAATGATTGAGCATGCATCACAAAACTTGTATTCAACTTATCTTTTATCACACTTGAACACTGAAAATGTATCAAATGTCTAAAATGAGACAATGTAATATTTAAAGCGAACATTAGCTCATTTTGATATTGATGGTAGCAACACACCTCAGAAGTTGGGAGAGGGTAGCATGCTGCACCCACATTCAACATGCTATATTTCTCCAGTAGCACTTATGTAAGAAAACCTTTAATTTTTTAGACATACTATGAAGTAGGGTTGAAGTGTCATGGAATTTATTCATCTGGTTTCTTTTTAAAACATTAATTATTCTTCCCGGCCAAGCAACAGTTGGGACGTAAAACTTAACGACACAGTGGCAACATTTATGTGCTGTGATGCCATCACAGCCAAAAGGGTTTACCCAAGGTTATTTAAACAAGCTAAAGTCAGACCTGTTTATGTTATACATTTATCTGTACACTTACATTTATTAATAATTAGCAATATTGCTTTGCACAGCTAAGGACCCTGCAGAGGACACCCTCCAGAGCTGAGCACTGACAACGAATGCATTTTCAACATATGCAGCAAAGAAAGTGAAAAGGAGAGAGGACAGAGAATCTATGCAGGACAAAGACAATCAAGGATCTGACCAGGAAGAGCAGGAGTCATCAGGACCAGAGGAGCTTCTAGAAAGATGGCTCTCCCAGTGTCTGAATAACAAGGTATGTGTGCCCCGAATCCCAAAAGTGAGAGTTTTGATTGGTTGCACTCCTTTCATATATAATCTTTTAGTCCAACATGAACAAACGGCAGCACTACTAAATCCCTGCCCTGGTTCACAGAAGCTATTCACAGCTTTAGGTGAATTTGCCGTAAAACTAAGCGCCTGTGGAAAGCCACAAAACTTGAGGTTCATAAGCTCCACTATTATCTACCTTCAAAAACATGGTGAAAGATGCGAGAGCCACTTATTTCTCTGAACTACTCGCAGTAGGAAAAAGAAATCCTAAGGTTCTCTTCGACACAGTAAATAACATAGTCTCCCCCACAACTCCGTGCACACCTGTCTTTTCAGATAAGCACTGCAATGACTTTCTAGGATTTTTCCAAGATCAAATCAGTGGAATCTTGGGATAATTTTTGATCAATCACTGTCGTTTGATGCTCATATCAAGTCTGTGACCCGCTCCTGCTTTTTTCATCTAAGAAACATTGCCAAACTCAGGACTATTGTATCCAACGGTGAACTGGAGATGCTTGTCCATGCCTTCATCTCCTCTCGTTTAGATTACAGTAACGCACTCTTTTCTTGTCTGTCTAAGGCTTCCCTAAATCGCCTCCAAACGGTCCAAAATGCCGCAGCAAGGCTTTTATCCCACAGTCATAAATTCTCCCATATCACCCTGTGTTAAAATCCTTGCACTGGCTTCTGGTTGAGTACAGATATCAGTTTAAAATCCTCACTTTTACATTCATGTCCCTACAAGGTGAGGCCCCACTTATATCACTGAGCTTCTCCAAACCGGCTCCTTAGATCCACTGATAGTGGTCTTCTAACCATTCCACAGAGCCGTTTGAAAACGAAGGGGGATCGCTCTTTTCAAACCTTCCAATATTGTGGAACAGTTTACCTCCCCTGCAGCTACTTTAAAAAAAAAAAAAAAAACAGCTCAAAACACATCTGTTGAGACAGGCATTTAGGTAATATCCATGAGTAGTAAACCGTTTTATTGGATATGCTGTTATACCCTCTTTATAGTGTTTTATGGTTTCGATTGATATGCTTTTATTCCCATGTGAAGCACTTTGAAATAACTTCCTGTTTTTAAAAAGTGCTATATAGATCAATTTTACTTACAAACATATTTATATTCATATTTGTACCAGATGGGGAGCCTCCCTCAGGATGAAGGTGCTGGTGGTGCCAGAACCACATTACCCACACAGGAAGACAATTCGGAAGAGGACAAAGGACAAGTACGGATAAGGGTTCCTAAGACAGCCACGAAAAAAACCCCTGGGCGTCCTGTGTGTCATATACTGGGTTATGTTAGTGCCTGTGTTGAGCTGGGGGCATTGCAGCTTTACGCCATCTTTGCAGCTCCTAGCTGTTGCATGCATTGTTGTGCCGTTATAACTGATACCACAGGCGCCTGTAACTTTTACCTGCAGGTAGGGGGCTGAAGTCCATTCCCGGCAGTTTGATTTGTATTTAAACCATAAATACCAACATGAAGCTGCATTTAGGTTTTGTTTTTTTTGTTTTTTTTAAATGTACAGGACAAGCCAATATTGATGATTACCAGTCCAATACCAAATTCCAACCGTGACTGAAGTTAGTCAGTCACTCTCAAGACACACGTAAGAACAATTCCTTACAAATGTCAACAAATGTGTAAATCACATGTTATTAAATTATCTTTTACAATAAAAGGACTTCTGTTTTGAAATTAGATCTTTGCCTTTGTGTGTACCTGATTCAGTTTTAAGTTTTCCTTCTGCTGAGGCATGCAATCTCAAAAGTTCTTAAACAGTTGTTTGACCATTTCCCCACAGAAAGACGAGGTTGTAGTAGTGTAAGTGCACGCCAGTATAACAAATCTGAACATTACAGCTAGATGAGCTACAGTTGTCACGGATCTGGGTCGGTGACCCTTTTTAAAAAAATAAATAAATAAATAAAATAAAATTATTTAATTTAAAAGGGGGACGATAGATATTAATGAACATTTTAACAAATGTAAATATGCCAGATCATGGCTGTCACGTCCACTCAGACCCACGTGACGTGAAGGAAGGAGTTCAAAACTTTATTTACAGTATGTCACAGAACAGACAGGAGAAAAATGCAAATAAAAACGATGCTTTGGTGTGATTACGTGATTTGGCGTGAACTCAGGATGACAACTTAAATATAGACTGGAGGCTTTCAGATCATTGTAGACTTCAACCAATAGCTCAACTATCATCTCTGATCAATTATCAACACGTCGTGCTACGAAAAAGCTGAGGCAGAAACAGCCAACAACTATGAATGTCCCTGAGACAAACTATGAATGAGAGGTAAGCTCAGATTTCCTACGACCTCTGAATGTTACACGAGGATAACACAAAACACTCAAGACAAATATCATTGATGCTGTCCTCTTGGGAGAAGCACTACGTGGGTCACACAATCAGTATTACACATGAAATGGTCAGTGAGGGAGTACACGAGGGAGGCGTGGCTGTCATGGAGATGGAGATGGGGGGCAACACTGGGTAACATCCAGAGCAGGAACCCCGGAATTGGGGTGGAAGAGAAAGGGACGTCACTGAAATAAGGACACAAGGAGGTTGGTTACATTCCCAGATGCAGATCCCAGAAAAAGTCAGATTGGTAAACGGTCTCAGGCTACACACGTACACGGGTATCGTTCAAAACGCAGATTTTTCTATGCGTTTGGGCCTTTCGTCCACACGTACACAGCATTTTGGGGTCACTGAAAACACTTTTTTTTCCTGCCAGTGTGGAGATTTTCGAAAACTCAGTTTTTGCATCAAAAGGTGTGCATCATTTTTGACGTCATTCTGTGTGCCATGTTATTGTTGAAATGAGATACATTTCTACAATGGCGGGCTTTAGACAAAATACTGTTGCTGTTAATCTGACCATCTGCAGTTTTACATGCTTACATATACACACAGTTACTGTCACTATGTAGAAAGAGGCGTCAGAGTGAACTTCTTACGTGACTTCTACATTCAACACAGACGCTCTCACAACCCAAATCCCGATGTCGGTTTTGAATAAATTCACTTTAAAAAAAAATTTTTTTTTAAATTACATTTATGTATGCTGTATGTATTTTGTTCATTCCTAGGTTGTCAGTGTAGATGAACCAAAATACTCTCTTTGGTCATTAACATTTGAAGCACTGGAACATGAAAAGTAACCCAAAATTATCTCCCTTTTAAGAAAAACAAAAACTTTTCAGAAGCACTTCAGGTTGTGAGGGCACAAAACTCTGTTTAGACTTTCATTTTAGTGTTTTCATGTGAACGGAGTTTTTTTTTTTCAAAACTTCACGTGTGGACGGGAGTTAAAACAAAACACCCTGAAAATCTCCATTTTCAAACATACTCATGTACGTAGCCTTATTCTCTACAGGCGGAGGCGAAACATAGAGGGGGAGACTGTCTGCGGGAAACAAAGAGAGATCTTAGTGCACGGTCCATGTGCTGGGCAGGTGAGCATATCTAGTGGAGCTGCAAGTAATCCAGCGGTCAAACACAGTGAGGTAAAGGCAACCTGTCATCTGGAGGATTGACTGTGAGCAAAGAATTAATTCCACTAAACCAATGGCAACATTCAACTACTGCAATAACCTTCACTAATGCAGATTCACGGACAATCTGGCAATGGTGGATTGCTGGTCTTATATCTCTGCAGCCTCATTGCTCACAGGTGCAGCTAGTCGGTGGAAACGAAGGGGCCCCGCCCAGGGGTGAAGACACCAGGAACACAGGTGCTTCACCCAGACCATAACAACAGCTTTTGGCTCATTTCCATCAGCAGACCCTCTGTATAAAAACATACAGATATCATTTACAGACCATGTATATAGAGACAAGGACAAAAACAGTGATCACATTATATTAGAACAAACAATGACAACAAGAGTGGACAACATAGGCCAATATAGAAAACAATAATGGAAACACACCAGTTATATTGCACATAAGTCCTGTCCTGATATTGCACTGACCCATTACACTAATAACTGTGTCCCTTTTTGTAATGCTATAACTCTATTTCACGTGCAATATATAACCATGATTAATTAAACATGATCACAGCCACCCTTTTAAATTACTCCTAAAAATAGGGAGGCTTGTCCTTTCCCTCACTGACAGTGGAAGACTATTCCAGTAGCTCACTCTCTGATATGACAGAGCATTCTGTGAAAAGGTGGTCCGTCTAAATGCCAATTCATAATCACCTCTCACAGTGGCTCGAGTCAGTCGAGACCCGGCAACACTGCTAGACTTTAGATTAATAAGATCACTCATTGGTGGAGGCGCCCCACCATGTATAACCTTGTAGATCAGACAGGCACATTTAAATAATTTGAAATTGATAAAATTTAAAAACTTGTATTTATCTAAAATTTGACAATGGTAGTATGACAAAGGTTTCTTGTCTAATATTTTCAATGCTCTTTTGTAGCATACTTAAATTGGCCCAATAGAAGCAAGACTCGTATAAGACCAACTTGTAATACAGTATGGAGTATGAGCCAGTATCATAGAGTAATGTAATCGCTGCTGTGTCTGTTAATGAAGTGCGAATATGTCTAAAGTTCCGTATATTAACATTTACAGTTTGCTACTTTTTAACGTTTTTTTAAAGGATAATTTCAAGTCTAGTAGCACTCAAAAAATACTTAAATTCCTCAACATTAATTAGTTCTTGTGCACCCAATCAAACTTTTATGCAGCCACGGTTGTTTTAGGTTTACTAAAACACAATGATACGTTTTTAAAAAATTAAGGCACAGGCATGAGTCATTCAGCCATTTTTGTAAATCACGTAATTCCAATGAAAGCTGATGGGCTGCAAAATTAGCAGTTTTGGCTTGTGGAAAAATTACCGTATCATCAGCATACACGATCGCGTCCACATTTTTGCACACATTGGGCAAGTCATTTACATAGAGTGAAAATAACAGGGGGCCTAGAATTGAACCCTGGGGTACACCTTTCGTACAGTGAAGATGGGGTGACTTACTATTCTTTATTTGCACGCATTGTTTTCTATCTAATAAATAAGACTGTATCCATTTAACAGTGTGATTACTAAAGTTAAATGTTGACAGTCTAGATAAGAACTCAAACGCATGCTTAAAATCAACAGAAACAGCCGCAACATAACGGCTCTTGTCTAAATAAGACTTCAACATCTGAACAAAAGCAGACAGCCGTTTCAGTTGAATGAAGAGTGTGAAATCTGAATTGCATAGGGTGCAAACCGGGTTGGAATCATTAAGATGCTCATTGATAGAATTCACAACCCACTTTTCCGCTATCTTTGAAAAGATAGGGACCAAAATACAAGATTTACAATGCTTAAAAAAACTGGTATCACAAACAAACTCATCCCTTGCTTTAGAACTTTTTAATTTTGAGATATACTTTCTATTTCATTTTCTGTAATTTTTTTGAATATTGAACTTTGAGTCTTGAAAAGAGACATCCATTTTGGGGTCGGTATTCCCCCGGTATTTTGTTGAGAGTGACGTGAATTATAAAACAATTGTGCAGTTTCATTAATGGTACTTTGGAAGAAATCATTTAACTTAGTTGCTAGGCTAGGGTGAGAGGCTCTGATACCAATTCATTGGCAAATTTAAGTTCAAGGTCTTTATCTGTTTTGTGTTATTTATCCTAGATTTCATGATGTGTCATTGCTAGTCTTTTAGTTTTGGTTTCTCTCTCAAGTATTCCTAGCTCAGTATTTTCTGAGTTCTAGTTCTTAGGTTTGGTACCTTGTTCGGTGTCGAGTCCGTGTCTCTGTCCCTGTCATGTGCTTCCTGTTTTATTTTGATAGTGGTGTTTTGTGTTCAGCTTCTGTTCCCCGTCTGCCTGATTACTTCCAGCTGTGTCTCCCACTCCCTGATTTCTTCCCAGTAGTGATGTGTCGGTCGCGAACGAAATGGCTCTTAGAGCCAGATCTTTGAACGACACGAGCCGGATCCTTAAAGCGTAGTGATGGGATTTCCAGCTCTTTTTAGAGAACAGACAGTTGTTGTTGCATCGTACCCTCACACAGGTGTGTAATTCCTCCGTGCTCCTGGTTAAAGTGTAATTTGTTATTTTTTTAGTCTTTAGTTTCGTAGGTCTCAAGTTTTCATGTTAGTTCCCTATTTCCCAGTTTATATGTTCTGTTCCCTGCATTTTGCCATCTGAGTTTTTCAGCACAGTAAAGCTGCCTCTTTCAGTTCATTCCTCCATGTTCCGAGTCCTGCGTTTAGGTCCTTGCAGCAGGCCTATGTAAGCCCAAACACAGCAAGGATTTTGACTAAGAATTCAGAAAAAATGTGATTCACCAAACCAGTTTGTTGAAGATGCACATTGTTCTGCAGTCAAGTCTCTTTGAAGTCACCATACTAATATCTGTTTAACTGGGGAAAAAACAGTTATGAAAAAAATACACAATTAAAAAGGCTTTTAAGGTGAAGTGGCATTTATTTATTTCTGATATGGTTTTAGGTCACAACAAAAAAGACCAAGTTGGATTCACACCTATACCAATAATCGACACAGGTACCCACCCACTTGAAAAGTAAAGGCAAGTAGGCGGAGCAGTTAGTACTTTGTTTGTGCAGATTTGTGCAGGTAAAATTATCGTTTGTGCTGCTTTGATTTTTGAGATATTACACTTTATTTTATAGGTCATTCAAAGGTCAACATCCCAGACTGCTCGATAATGGACCAAAGTGGTCTACTCTTGTGCTGTAAGGAGTGTCATGGCCAGTTAGAAATGTCATGTGACAGACAGACGGCAATTAACAGTCCAATTGAACTCCAGTGTTCATGAGAAATACAGATCTCTCCTTGCACACTTGCCACTCCAAACAGTTCATGTCTGAAAACCTGTGTGAACAAATCGCTAAAGAGTTGTGTGAGGGCAAAATGGAACCAGCTGTATGGAGGTCAGCGGAGGCAGCAGATTTGATGGATGTTGGAGATCCTGAGCCAAGCCACTTTCCAAATTTGGCCACTCTGCGAAAAGCCAAACAAGAGAGAATAGACTTGGACCCCATTGCATCTCTGCAATTATTAAAATATAGTGTTCCTCACAGTGGTAGCATCAGAGATATTGGGCTGGACAGGTTTTCTGTCATTACTGGAGTCAAACTCAGATGCATGTTTACAAGACATTGTCAAAAAAATCTCCCCCAACTGTGTGTTTGATGCAAGTTGTGAGAAAACCGCTGACACCAAATGGCCATATCTTCCTTTATCAAGGCATTCTGACAGAAAACAATTGCCTCAGTGTCCCAGTGGTGCAAATGCTGTCAGAGAAACAGGATGTTAATGCCATCACAAACTGGTTGACAGAATGGATTCGTGCAGGTGCACCTGTGCCAAAGGAAGCTGGGAGTGACTTTACTCTGGGAGCTCTGGTCAAGGATTTCCCTGCTCATCCTGATCTGAAGTCCTACCTTAATGAATGCTTTCATGTCCTTCTTGGAACCCAGTCTGCCAAAGTCCCCCTTGTTTTATCAGGGTTGATGTTGTGCACTGTATCAAGATGATATGCCAGTGGGACTGCCTGAAGAAGAAAACACATCGTGTTAAAGATTTATTTGTCAGGTCATTAGCAAAACTTCTTCAGTCACAATACTTGGACGATGCAAAATAGCTCCTACGTGCTATCACTGTTGTGGCCCTCAGTGAGGCAGAACATGATGAAGGAGCCCCTCTTCCTTCAGAAAGCTGCAAGAAATACCTGAAAGCCCAAATTCCTCAAGACTCCATCATCATTCCAGATGAACAGACAGAGGAAAGTGAGAGATTGGATTCAGTTGATGAGATCCAGACTGACCTACGACACTGGGTAACAGAAATATGTGAGGAGAGCAGGTCACCTGCTGCAGCAAACGGGGACAGAGATAATATTCACTTTCTCCCTGAGATTATTCCTCATATAATAAGACTCGCAAGTTACTTGCCACTCTGGACAGGAATAATGGTCCCTCTCTTCCAAAGCACCAGCATCACAGCAAGTTCAGCCACTGTTGAAGCTGAGTTCAAACACGAAAACTTGCCTGTTTGTGTCAATCCCTTTATTGCTCGTCATCTTTCCTTCATCGAAGGAAATATGCGGATTTGTTCCGCAAAAGATCAAAGATGAGGCAACAATCACTGTAAGTCACAGATGCCAATTCTGGCTCCATGACGACTCGCAGTGCAGAAGACAAAATGAAAATGGATGCTCACCCGTCTGTGGGATCTGATGCTGCCACAAACATTCCTCTGGCTGATGAAGATGCAGTTGAGAACTGGAGGGGCCTGGCTGTTCCACCCAAAAAAAGGAAGAGGACTTCCTACCTCTCTCCATGTACCGAATGGCTCCATGCAGATGAATCTTTTGGGGTGAAGGCGGGATTATTAAAAAGTGGAAACCTTCATCAGCCTATTATATTAGGGCAGCGGTTCTCAAACTTTTCACAATGAGTATCACCTCAGAAAATATATGGCTTTTGAAGTACCACCATTATGACCGACATTAACATACAGTAGTATAGACCTATTTAACAACATATACAGTTTACACGAGACAATTTTATTTCTTATAAGAATGTTATTTATTTTAACTGTCATAAAAAGCCGCAACTGTACTTGACTGAAACACCCATCAAGTGACAATATGAAGTGCACTGCATTTACACATTCAGGATGTGACAAATGTACTGCACTGAAACACTTAGCAAGATTGTTAACAAGTGTACTGCATGAAAACATTCACAGCAAAAGGGATATAATAACAACAGCTCCATGGAAACAATCAAAACATTAAAATTTTGTTGTTCTTCATACCTAATGAGAGGGATGTGCATGGCGTTCTGTGATGTCTGGGTCGATTGAGGTCAGCTTCAGCATCAAGTTGGATTCAGCATCAAATCTGTTTCTATATTTTGTCTTTATGAAGGCGAGTGAAGAGAAGCCCTTCTCAAAAAAAATATGTGGTCGCAAATGGGAGGAGAACGCGCACAGCCTTGTCTGAAAGTGCAGGGTATTTGCTGCGCAGCTGCATCCAAAAGTTCAAACAATGTCTGATTTCTGAAAGCAGACTTCAGTGTCTCATCACAAGATAGTTCTGTAAAGCTCTCCTGCTCAACAACTGTGAAATCCTCGGGTATGTCAGAGGCTTTAATGCTGAATGGATTTCTCATCCAGCTGTTCACTTCTGCTGTCGCTGGGAAATATTTATGGGCTCAAATTGTGGTCATAAATATTTTGTACTTGTAAATCAGGATTTGTATGTGTAAAAAGAATTTGTGTGTGGACTTAGCCAAAAAATACATGTGAAACTCTGCACTCAAGTATCAAGCTACAAGTACGAATTTTGACCCCATTTTTCTTCCTTTCATCTGATTGGCCAATGTCATGTCAATCACAAATTTAACTATCCAATCAGAGAACAGATGGGTTTGGCTATTGGAGGGGTGCTTTATGGAGCATGTTTTTGATGTTTTAGAAAGCGACTGCTGTTTGAATGGTCATGTCGCATTAAATCCGTCTTTTACGTCACTGACACAAGACAGACGCCGATTATCAGCGCTGGAGAAGACAAGCGAGAAAGCATGGCGGTGGAAACTGTAGACGGAGCGAGTCAATGGACAGAAACTGAGGTTTTGGACTTGATTAGCACAGTGGTTCCCTATTTTTTTTGCTAGGCCCCCCTTTGTTTTGCAAGAAAAATGTTCCCCCCCTCCGGCGCGTGCACGCGCGCACAAACACATCCTCCAACCACACACGCCCATATTTTGCTCCATTGCGGTTTATTTCACACCTCAAACATTTAGTAAACAATTAAGCAAATACAAGTAATCTGCAATAAATTACAGGTAGTAATAAAATAATCTCCAAACTCTCTTACGCTGCGTCCGCACCTACACGAGTATTTTTGAACACGCAGCTGTTTCGTTCACACGTAAACGGCGTTTCAAATCACCGAAAACTGAGATTTTTTAAAACTCCTTTTTTGCGTTTACCTGTGGACGAGGAATACAGAGTTCAACACGCAACGTCAAAGGTATGCGCCTTTTTTCACGTCACGCTGTGCGCCACGTTATTGTTTACATGAGATGAACTGCAGAATGGCAGATAGAGACAAAATACTGTTACTGTTAATCTGACTGTCTGCAGGTTTTACACGCAGTTACTGTCCCTCCATTTACAAAGGCAGAAGCGTCATGGTGTGATTATTTTACGTGTTGTTTTTTTCCTGTGTAATAATGTTCAACAATGCTGTCAATACATTTTTCAAAAAACGCCTCTCTGTGCAAAATGGGTTGAAAAACAAACAGCTGTGGGATCCTGTTTGTCCGGGATTTGAAGAGCCCAGCAAAAACCAATCCTGCAGGGAGACCTACCTCGGCACTTGTGCAGGTGAAACCAAAGATTTTCTTCAGCATATTTTCTAGTCTTTGGCTTAGAATGAAGTTGGTTTGGAAACATATTCAGCGATGCTTCATCTCCTGCTTTGCGTTTCTGTGGCCCCCGTGCTAGCAGTGTCCAAGCGTTTTGTTTTTTTCCCCCCCTTTTCATACCGCGCCCTGCAATGGATCTGCGCCCCCCCCCCCCCAGGGGGCGGGCCCCACACTTTGGGAGGGTCTGGATTAGCATATGGGGAGACAATTCTATTCAAGCTAAACTTGAAGCGTCGTATTGTAACCGGGCTGTGTTTGAGTGCATTGCCAAAGAAATGGTTGAACACAGGTGAACGTGGCTACAGTGTCAGAGGAAAGTGAAGAGCCTCAGAGCCAAGTTTTAAAGAAGCTAAAGATATAAACAAACAAAGCGGACGTGGTCGAGTCACCTGCCGTTTCATGATGAGCTTGACTGTGTTTTGGGCGACAAACCCATCTGTCAGCCAATAGAGCTGATCAATAGCTCCATTGAAACAGCGGAAGAACAGCCTGAAAGTCCAGGGGCTATCGCTAGTCCAGCTTTCAGCCTCAACAGTGAAAAAGGTATGCTAACTTGTACTTTGTTGTAGTCATGTGTGGAGAATAAAATTGTGGGTGCAAGTAACGTTACATTAAACGTTCTGTATAACCCACGTCTAAACACATAACATAACTGAATAAATTACTGAACAAAAATTGAGAACATTCTATATGTCAGCAATAGCGAAATTATAAATGAAGGCTGAACTACATCAGCTGTAACCATGTACATAGCATTTTAATAGGTTGTATGATTGTATATTTGTATTTTCAAAAGGTGCCTGTACACTGGGTGATGGTACTCCTGTGTTGCTGACATTTGATTCTGCCTCAAAGGAAAGTTCATCTGCAGTCAGTGCAGATAAAGAATGCATAAAAAAGAATGCATACACCAAAAGTAAGTAACCCATATATTAAATAGAAAATTGTTGTTGCAAACTTTTCATTATTCTATTAGAAAAAACATTTTTTAAGTAAAGTGTCATGTCGAGACCTCACAAGGCAAAATAATGTATCCCTAAGAGTTCAATTTTACTCTGGATTCCTAAGCATGGATAAAGCACACACGTATCTTCTAATTAATACTACTCATTTTGTCAATGAGAGAGAAGGGAGAGATTGGAATGCAAGACATACTGTAGATTGTGCAATGTTTTTCAAATAAAAACCATGAGCTGACCCAAATGATCAAATACCCTACACTCTTAATTTCTGACCTATACTATTTTGGTGATGTTCTCATTTCTCCAAGGTGTGTACAAGAACTGCATATGAAAATTCCCTCTATCCTTGAACATAAAAATTATCCTTTTGTTGAAATAACACAAACAACTATTCTCTTTACACATACATCTGCCAAGAGCAGGAAGAGAAAGTCAAAGATGGAGTCAACTTTGGAAATATTTGTGGACACGATTACAAACGCCTTGAAGAATGATGAGTCGGAGCTTCTGTTGAAGATGCAAGCAGCTCAACATGAGCACGATCTTAAAGTTCCCTCCATGTTGACCCAGCTTATCACACGCCAACAACCACCTTTCTACCAGCAGGCAGTACAAGCTCCACATCTTTACTGCCCAACACAATCTTCACTCATTCATTCCCCTCCATACCCCATGGCTTTATCTCAGTCTCCACCATTTGATATGTCCAATCAGTCTCTGTCTTTCCAACAAGATTTAGTTCAACCTCTTCCTTTTGGTAATGCCCTTCCACCATCTCACAATCCTAGTCAGCCCTTTAGACCAGAACGACCAAACCCTCGAGATCAGGCTCAGCATGCATCCTTTAACCAGGCCTATAAAGTCACCCTACCCTCCTCCAGATGAACAGGCTTAAACTACTTTAACCTCCTAGGACCTGGCGTCCACATATGTGGACGTCACATTTTGGGTTGTCTAGACCAAAATACTTAATTTTGCTCTACAGGGGCCTGATATCCACTTAAGAGGACGTTATACTGCCACTGCTCTATCAAAATTTTAAACGAATATCCTCATATGTGGATCTCAAAAAGTCAGGTAAAAAAAAAAAAAATCTGGTAATTCTTTGTTTCTACATTCATCGGGTCCCAATATACCCAAAGATCAAAGAGAAATTTAAAATGCATGCCACGGAAGAGTTCGGGTCTTAATAAATAAAAATTTTGATGTGTGTTTCATAACAAAATAACTTTTTATGAAAAAAGTTATTTTTTCATACAAAAATAACTTTGAATACTTTATTTGACATTTTGTGAATGCACCGCTTAAAGTTCAAGCTCAGCTTTATTGACCATGAGGTGAAACCACGGCTTTTGTGCCTTGACGTTGACTATGAAAAAACTGGGTCAGCACCTCTCTGATTCCCACTGGCTGAACATCTGGTAAGATGCCTCCTTCGGTACCTCTAGAATCATGCAGAACAGCTATATCAGTTTCATTGTAGGCTTCATCGTGTTTTTCACACAAACTGTGGAGTGTGCAGCATGCACTTATTATTGTGGGAACAGTGTGGCTGTCCACATCAAGATGTTTCCCAAGGCACCTCCACCGACCCTCAAGTCGGCCAAATGCACACTCCACTGTCATCCTGGCTCTGCTGTGTCGCTCGTTGAAGTATTGTTGTTCTTCAAATTCAAATTTTATTTGTCACGTACACAGTCATACACAGTACGATATGCAGTGAAATGCTTGGACAACTGCTCGTGACCTAAAGAAAACAAAAAAGGAAAAGGCTATGAATAAGATAGGAAATAAATATGAAAAATTAAAAAGGGAAATAAATATGAAAAATTAAAAAGGGTAAATTTTACTAGGAAGGAATAAAATATAAATTAAGGTTAAAAAGGAAATAACTGTACAACACAAATTAGAATGAAGGGTAAATTTAACTGAGAAAGAATAAGATAAAATATATAAATTAAAGTTGAAAATGAAATAACTGTACAACAAAATACACAATATAGAACTATATAAGAATGTATGAAGAAATAAATAAATATATACACAATAACAGCAGCTGTACAAGTATTAACTGGAAATGAAGAATATAGTGACCAGTGTTGTGCAATCCACATTATGTCTTGTGCAGTGCAAATATGCTTAAAGTGATTTAAGTGATGAAGTGAAAACAATGTCCAGAAAGTCCAGTGTGTGTAAGAACTGTATGTGTGGGTCAGTACTGTGTGGTGGTGTGATTGAGAGACCGTATCGCCTGCGGGAAGAAGCTCCTCCTCAGTCTCTCTGTGTTGGTCTTCAGGGAGCGGAATCGCTTTCCTGACCTCAACAGAGAGAACAGTCTGTTGTTGGGATGGCTGAGGTCCTTCACCATCTTCCTGGCCTTGGTCCAGCACCGCCTGCTGTAGATTGAGTGCAGGTCAGGGAGCTCGGAGCGGATGGTGCGCTCAGCTGACCGCACAACCCTCTGTAGAGCTCGTCTGTCCTGCATGGTGCTGTTCCCGAACCAGGTTAAGATGTTTCCCGTCAGGATGCTCAGTACCCTCATGTTCAGTTAGGGTTCCTGTATCTGCGTATCCCTTCAGCAGCCAGCTTCGCAGGGGATCTGCAGGGTCACCAAGCAGCATGACTGGAACTTCAACACCCATGATTTCTTCTGTAACCTAAGATAACGTGACTACAAGGTGACACACATGAACAAGGAAGAATGGTAAAATAATTTTAATTACAATTCACTGTGTTCAAAGATACTGACTGGTGGAAATAGCTCCCCTCTCTCTGCCATTGTGTATATCTCACAATTCTTGAGAACCCTGGCATCGCGAACGCTTCCTGGCCAAACAGTGTAGATGTCAGTGAAACTGTTGGGAAGACAACGTTGGAGAAACGTCAACATTTTATTTGTACTGTGTAATCTGCAGATTCTGACAGAAATCTACAACTATCCTTTGAAGCACCTCTCCTCTCTAAAACAGCAATAAGGATCATTGGGGCGATCGTGGCTCAATAGTTGGGAGTTCGCCTTGTAATCGGAAGGTTGCTGGTTCGAGCCCCGGCTCCGACAGTCTCAATCATTGTGTCCTTGGGCGAGACACTTGACCCGTTGCCTACTGGTGGTGGTCAGAGGGCCCGGTGGCGCCAGTGTCCGGCAGCCTCGCCTCTGTCAGTGCACCCCAGGGTGGCTGTGGCCGCCATCACCAGTGTGTGAATGGGTGGATGATTGGATGTGTAAAGCGCTTTGGGGTCCTTAGGGACTAGTAAAACGCTATAAAAATACAGGCCATTTACCATCATTATTAGGCCAAATGTAAATAACACAATAACTTTACTTTATAACTTAAAGCAAAATTGGGCCATCAGTCAAACAATACTGTTTGGCCTGGCTATGGGTGCAAGAAAATGCAATATATTCAATTTTTTTTTTTTTTTTTTGTGTCCCGTTTGGATCTATAGCCATCAGAATTGTTGTCTTAAGGCCAAGAAAGATGCCAAGCGGATTTATTTTACCAAGTGGATCATCATGGCCTTGCCATATTGGTCCATTTGATTGACCTTTATTATAATTATGAATTTATTTTATTTTCAGTTGCTACAAACGGGACAGACATGACTGGGGGATAGGACAGGGAGAAAGAATGAAAGAAAGAGAGGGAGAGAAAGAAAACCAAAGGGGAGAAGAGACGGTGAGAAGGGGGGGAAGAAAGAGAAAAAAAAACAAACAAACAAAAAAAAAAAAACACCTGGGTCACCTGTATGGAGAAAAAAAACAGAAGAGAAAGCAAACAACAAAGAGCAACATAATAAAAAAAACGGCACCATCACAATAAACTAGCTAGCAGTAGATATCAGTAGATACTAAATAATAAACGATATTGTGCAGCACGCAAGATAGACAGCGCACAATGTGCTTTGAGGCAGCAGCCAAGAAAGCTGTAGTCCGCGTCTGTGAATACCCGTGTGTACACCTGTGTGCACACCTGTGTGCATACCTGTGTGGATCAGCATGCTTGCATTCCAAAGGTTTCTCCATGTAACGATCTGCTAGGGAGTGTGGGGAGCCACAGCCCCGTCCTCCAGGGCATGAAGCAGGTACGGAGGAGATCAAGACTCCAGACATCCAGAGGCCCCCAGAACACAAGAGACCAAGGAAGACCAACAGAGGGGCAGCCGCGCCACTGTCCCAGAAAGAGCTGATGCAATATATTCTAATAAAATATATGAAAGCTGATGGTGAGGTGGGTACATTTCATTATGGAAACTTTTTCAAAAAGTTTTTAAGAGTTTTACTGCAACATATTTTTGTTACTATTATAGTATTAGTGAAAAAGTAACTGTTCACCACTACATTAAGCAACACTTGATTACTTATGAAATATTTATAAAGGGTCACTCATTGATTTAATGGTAATCATTTAAAAAATATGTTCCATAAAAAAAACAATACAAGTAAAGTGAGTTTAAATGCACAGGGAAACAGATTCCTGAAAGCAGAGAGACTGAAGGAAAACAACACAAAAAGATCATCACAGTACTGTTCAAACAGTTACTTGCAACTACTACTTTTTGCTTCTATGTAGAAATGGTATTGTGGAGCTACAATACTAGAATTTTGGCTACTCTACACAGCTCTGTATAAACGTTTGAGGCATTAAAATGTATGTTTTTTTTCCTTTCAGTTTTTCATAATGAGTAGATCATAGTATGCTTACCAGAACTGATGGTCGATGACGCCCTGAAGGATGACAGAGTACCAACCTTTGCAGTTGAATTAATCACAGTGATTGTCCTCAGGAGCAGTGATGAGAAAGTGACTCAACCCCCATCGCTGTCTGAAGCCTTCAATAACTTGCATCAGGTCATCTCCTCGAGGCTAAAAAAGAAAGCTTATAAATATCTACAAAATGAGTTGTTGTAACATGAAAGCTATTGAAATGTAAATAAAAATGTTTATCTTTAGATTTTAGAACAAAATGAATCACCTAACCTTTACATCTGGAAAAGTATTTGTTAAAATGAAGCCAGCTAAGTGAGTTATTTCCATAAAAATTAAAAATTAGGAAAAATGGGAAACCAACCTGAAATTTACAGCAAATAGTTTTGAAGCTAAGAAACATTAAATCACTCTTAAAAGCCTTGTACTTTCTGTGAATGCATATATTTCATAAAAAACAAAAACTGCTAACAACCCTTTCTTGTTGTCAATATAATATAACATAACTTACTTGCTCTTATAAGAGCCACAGTGGAGGGGCCAGAGAGCCACATGTGGCTTTACAGCAGGTTAAAGATCCCTGGCCTAGGTGCTGTGGGATATTCAATTTTCTACATGTAGGTGGGAACACTATGGAACGCCAGGACTGCCATAATGAATTAATTAAATACACCATTAAATAATTAATTAAATGTGGCAATAATTAATTAAAATTGGAATTAATTAATTAAATAAATAGTTATGACACATGTAATTAATTAATTATTGACACGTTTAATTAATTATTTATGTATTTCACATTTTAATTAATTATTGACACATTTAATTAATTATTGACGCATTTAATTAATTATTTAATGATATATTTATTTATTTCATTTTGGCAGTGCTGGCGCCTGGCTCTCATCTTGAAATAATTTTATCTGTCAGCCTCACCCATCAAACTCAGGGGGCGGGGTTAACACTGATCGAGTCAAAACCATTGCTTTGGCCTGGTGGCCATTGTTTCTAGCACACAACAACCGGCATGTGGAAGCTAACAGAACTGAACTTTGAAAAACCCTGTTTGTGTGTCACCAAATACTGTTTTAATATTTTTTTAGCCGAGCATGTAGTGGTTTAATCTTCATGTGTCTGGTCGGTTTGTCAAGATACAGCCTCTTTGCAAAAGTGCTTCGATGATTTCGGAGATGTCAGCCCAGTCTCACGGCAAAGCGTGGGACAGACCCGCTCGCCTCGCAAGCAATCCCACCGACAAAGCGCAGGCCCCGGTACACAGCTGTAGTAACCCCCGCTGACTTCTTTTACTGAGGTTATATTTATCGGTGTTTTATTTCCTGATGTTCTTATGTGTCCTACGTGTTTCAGTCGCCAATTCTGAATTATAACTAACATTAAAAACATGTTTAAGGAGGAGAGAGAGCAAATAAATCTGTTTAACATCTGATCTTTGGGTTTTTGTTCAGTAATCAGCGTGACCTGTGTATAAACGCATAAAAGAGATAACGTTGGTGTTTCTGTCATGTAGTAACTGCTGGCTTTAACTGTACAAAGGTTGTTCGACACTATGAAACACATACAGACTTCATGATGTTCGGCTAATATTTTTATTGTGAATATTAATCATGCTGACCTCGCTCTGTACACCACGCAGCGAGGTCAGCATATCCACGATATCCTCAGCTCCATGAGTTAACACAGAGTTTCCCAGCTGACTATCTAACTTCCAACTATTCCAGAGACGTGAAAATATACAGCATAAAGAAAAGTGTAAGAGACTCAGCAGCAGATTAGAATAACAGTTATACATTTAATAAATCACCAAATGAATCCAAGAAACGAGCCAACCTGTTCGGACAATTTGAGTTTGTATTCCCTCAGCTGCAGACTCGCTGCTGTTTAAATGTTTGAAAAGGAAGATTAGATATAAAAAACGTCAAACATAGACTCAGTCTGCCTTCACATTTGATATGAGGCCAGCACGTATAGTGGCTGTGTCCTGTTTTAAGATCATACATGTAAAATTGTTGTCTGACCTCCGTCGATCCAGCCGCTCAGTCTGTGGTTACCATGGTTACTGCATAAGCAGCTATAATGTTAACAGCTGGCACTGAGGAAACCTACACCAGCATGGGTGTTTATGTTTTTCATTGCAAAAGAAGTGTCTGAATGGTTAACTGAAGTTAACTTGGATAAATTATAGTTAAGGAGTATCACAGATAACGCCTGCGTGAGCGACTGTTCACCTGAAATCAGCAGGCTATTACTGAAATACACGTGCTATATCATAAACTATGATATAAATAGGGAGGTCCTATTAACATGTTTAGTTTTAAAGGACACCTTCCTGCCTTTAGTCTCCTTCATGAGCAGTATTAGTTTCCTTCTAACATCCAGAAGTCTGCACGATGTGTTTCATAGTTTGTAACAAGCCTTTGACAGGTAAACATAACATGACCGAAAAATCAAAAAAAAAAAAAAAAAAAGAGAGAGAAAAAAATCACATTCTAACAGACAGCTGGTGCTTAGAATACAGTTGAATAACTATTAAAAAACGAATGCAACATGTGGAACACGGAGAGTGGAATATGTAAACAAACCGGTTAACGTAACCCCCTGGGTGCACTCTGCATGCTAATTGTTAGCAGAGCTAGTGAAATCTCTGAAAACATCTGAGCACTTTTGCAAACATGTTCTATGTTGACAACCTGACCAGACATACGGCGCGACATTCGCGGCTAAAACACTGTTAAAAGTGTAGCTGGTGACAGAAAAACGGGGTATTTTAAAACTACACCACCACCATTGCTGCCTGTGATTTGATCTGCATTCTGGGATACCTGGCTGCCCCAAGTCTACACAAGCAATCGATTATCTAGGCTCGACCTGATTTGACTTACTTTGCACGGCAACCAATCAAATGTTAGAGAAGCTGCATGGGCAGCGTTAACCCCGCCCCCTGAACTTGATGGGTGAGGCTGACAGATAAAATTAATTCAAGATGAGAGCCAGGCGCCAGGACTGCCAAAATGAAATAAATAAATATATCATTAAATAATTAATTAAATGTCTCAATAATTAATTGAAATGTGAAATACATAAATAATTAATTAAATGTCTCAATAATTAATTAATTACATGTGTCAATAATTAATTAAAATGTGAAATACATAAATAGTTAATTAAATGTGTCAATAATTAATTAATTACATGTGTCATAACTATTTATTTAATTAATTAATTCCAATTTTAATTAATTATTGCCACATTTAATTAATTATTTAATGGTGTATTTAATTAATTCATTATGGCAGTCCTGGCGTTCCATAGACACCTAGGTGCATACTCAAATAACACTTGAAATTAATGTGAAAGCAAACATATTTTTTTTCTGAGACAGCTACATTAATAATAATGAACATATATAATTAAAAACAAAATCATAGAGACAAACTGGATATGTAAAAAAAATAATTTACGTCAATCACTTCAACTCAGTTTTACACAGAAAAAAATGAAAACTACCGTGTGTACGTTTCTGCACTGGTAACAGAAATATCAACCTTTCCGCTGACTAAATTGGTTTACTAAAATGTACAGAAACATACAAAACATTCATAAAACTAAATACGCAGCAAGCCTGAAAAAAGTGGACAATCTTCTATAAAAGTGCCACACCGCCACAGACATTGGTGTTATACAGTGTAGGCCGTAAAAATTAAAACTGTTATATCTCAGAAATTGTAGCAGCACAAACAATAATTTTACCTGCACAAATCTGCACAAACAAAGCAGTAAAAAAGTAGGCCATTTTGGAGCAGTCTGGGGGGATGGTGACCTTTGAATGATCTATAAAATAAAGTTTACTATTTCAAAAATCAAAGCAGCAGAAACGATCATTTTACCTGCACAAATCTGCACAAACGAAGCACTAACCGCTCCGCCTATTTGCCTTTACTTTTACTTCAAGTTACTTCAAGCTCTGCTTGTTCCTGTACATGCACCAGCACAGACACGTTCATGCGCACTGCCCTCCAGAACCGACTGCTTCGCTCATTCCCGTGCCCTCGCGCCTGTCTTCTCCCAGGATGTGTTTGTGGATGAGCAGAAAAAATGCAGACCTTATTTTAACAGCCCTCACCCATTCATTAGATGTTTTGTGGCGTGATAGGGGAGATTATTATTGAGAAACAAGTAATCAGAGCTTCACATGTCTATGATTTGGTCAAAAGTGCAACAGCAACACATAAAGCAACTTATTTATTAAAATGTTCCTGTCTGTTTCCTGACACTGAGGTGCAGAGGAGTATTGGTCAGTATAAAGACAGTCATGGCCCGAGTGCTGAAACAGGTTTTAACGTACACGGTAGGGCAGGGCAGTATGGCCAAAAATATTTATCACGATATACATTTGAAAATTTGTGATAACGATATAACTGACGATATAATTGAAATGAGAAAGAATACTTTACAACTCCACAACTTTATTAGTGCAAAAAAAAGAAAAATCCCATCAATGTGTTTTCACTTAAACAAGCAGCTGTTTTTTTATGTGCATTAAAGTTATATAAAAATGTAACAGTGCAAATTCCTCGCTGACAGTTTAACCAAAAGGCATTTCCAGTGGAAACTGGCCGACACATCCTCAGCATAACCATGTATAATATCCACAAAACTTAAAAAGAGGTTATACACACACAATACGGTAATATTATGTTGAAGCACAGTATGTATCACTCCACCAGGATGTGAGTGAAGTTGGCCCCCCCACCTTCTTCAAATCCAACAAAAGTGGTATCAAACGTTTGTGCTACGTTTGTGCTGGTTTGTGCTGCAAAAATTTTCGTTTGTGCTACTATCATTTTAAAGATATTAATAAAAATTTCTAGAGGTCATCAGAGGTCAACCAGCCCCCCCACATTAATTAAATCAAACTAAATGGGTGTCAATCAACTGTGCTACGTTTGTGCTGGTTTGTGCTGCAAAAATTTTCGTTTGTGCTGCCTCTGTTTTAAAGATATTAATGAAAAGGTAAAGGTCAAAAGGTCAACCAGCCCCCCCACATTACCCAAATCCAACAAAATTGATGTTAAACGTTTGTGCTACGTTTGTGCTGGTTTGTGCTGCAGAAATTTTTGTTTGTGCCGCTATTATTTTAAAGATATTAATAAAAATTTCTAGAGGTCAACCAGCCCCCCCATATTAATGGAATCAAACAAAATTGATGTCAAACGTTTGTGCTGGTTTGTGCTGCAAAAATGTTTGTTTGTGCTGCTATTATTTTAAAATTTTTAATAAAATAACGTCTTGATGCGTGCTTAATCATCCAGGTAAGTAAATCCCAAAAGGTTGATTCTGTTCATCTGGACATTTTCAGTTGGAGAAACGTTTCGTCACTCATCCAAGTGACTTCAGTCTCAGCTGACTGCAGGTTCCCCCAACCTTATAAACAGTACATTTGCATAGTGAAGGAAACTAGAGCCACTGAATGAACAATGTGCTGGGGGGTTAGTTCCATGATTGTTAGCATGCAAATTCTTATGACCATTGATCAATGACAACTAATCAAAGCCTACTGATCAATGGCCATGAGTACCATTCACAGAAAGTGGGGAATGGCTACAATCACAGCATTGTAAGATGGAAAAAGATGTACCCTTGGGCCCCCCTTCTCGATTCAGAGATGGTCAGCATCCTGACAGCCCAATGGACGAAGCTGTCTCTCAGTCTGCTGGTTCTGGCCCGGAGGCTCTTCAGTATCCTTCCTGATGGCAGCAAACTGAAGACGCTGTTGAAGGGATGAGTGGAGTCACCTGTAATGGAGAGGACCTTCCAGATGAGGCAGGTGCAGTAGATCTCCTGGGGAGGGAGGCAAGAGAGGTCCCCACAATGCTCTCGGCTGCTCTCACTACCCGTTGTCATTTTTTCCTGCAGAACCCAATGCAGGAGTCATACCACACAGTGATGCAGCTGGTGAGGATACTCTCAACTGTGCCTCTGTAAAAGGTGCTCATAATGGGGGTTGAATCTCTTGTGCTTCTCAGTTTGCAGAGGAAGTAGAGTCGCTGTTGGTCTTCTCCACATTCAGGGACAGGTTGTTGTTGCTGTACCACTCTGGCAGATGGTTAACTTCACCCCTGTAGTAGATCTCGTCGTGGGTCAGCAGAGTGAAGAGAAGGGAGCTCAACACACATCCTTGGGGAGCCCCCGTATTCCGTGTTCTTGGGCTGGAGGTGTTGCTGTTGACCCGTACTGTCTGCTGTCTTCCTGTCAAGAAATCTAGCAGCCCGTTATACAGCAAGGTGCTGATCCCCAGCAGATCCAGTTTGTGAATGAGTTGCTGGGGAATGATGGTGTTGAATGCTGAACTGAAGTCTATGAACAGCACTCTGACATATGAGTCTCTAGTGTTCAGATGTGTGAGGGCTGAGTGAGGGGCAGTTGAAATTCCATCATCGGTTGAGCGTTTTGACCGGTATGCGAACTGAAATGGATCCAGGTTGGGGGAAAGCAATAATTTGATTTGATGCATGACTAACCGTTCAAAGCACTTAACTTAATAATGATGGAGGTGAGTTTGACAGGACGGTAGTCCTTAAAGCAGGAGATAGATGACTTCTTGGGTACAGTAATGATGGTGGAGGCTTTGAGGCATGTGGGAACGACGGCCTGACCCTAGTGATGTGTTAAAGATGTCTGTGAAGACATTTGTGAGTTCCACAGCATAGTCCTGCAGTGCTTGTCCAAGGATGTTATCAGGACCTGGAGCTTTGCGTGTACTGATTTTGGAAAGGGTTCTCCACACACTGTCTGGGGATTGTGTCACCACGGTCTGTAGAGTGGGCTTGTAGTCTGTGATGGTTTGTATTCCTTGCCACTGCCTCCAAGTATTTCTGCTGTCGCTGAAGCTTTGCTGTAGCTGATGCCACGTGACAGGTTTGCCCTTGCTGTTCTTAGACTCACCTAATTCCCGGCTCTGAAGGCTTGCATTTTTCAACCTTAGGAGCATTTAAACCTGACCTGTGAGCCATGGTTTCTGATTGGCCCGGACAGTGATAGTCCTGGTCTCTGTGACATCATCGATGCATTTTGGGATGTAGGCAGTGACAGTTTCTGTATATTCCTGAAAGTCTGTGGTGTTGTCGTGTGTGGCAGCCTGTGGTGGAAAAGCAGTGCCTCTGAGGACCCTTCTGGCCACACCTGTACCTGCTTACGAACTGGTTTGGTGACTTTGAGCAGGGGCCTGTGGGAACCCACGGCACACCTAGATTTCTGCCTGTACTGACCCTTATGCAAAATAGGTGGAATTAAGACACAGTTCCAAAAGCAAACACAACTGATCAGTGCTGAGAGTGGTCCTGTTGCTGAGGTTGGGATGATCCTGTAATCTCTTATGAACGACCTCCAACGCTTCTATGACTGGGATGCAAGTGAAGACAGATGTAACATCTCTCTCTCACTGTACATGTATTGTTTACAAAATTAGGGAAACATAACCTGCACAAACAAAATAATTTGCAGGACAAATGTTTGACATCAATTTTGTTCGATTTGAAGAAGGTAGGGGGGCCAATTTCACTCACATGTGTTTATAAGGTTGGGGAAACCTGCAGTCAGCTGAGACTGAAGAAGTCACTTGGATGAGTGACGAAACGTTTCTCCAACTGAAAATGTCCAGATGAACAGAATCAACCTTTTGGGATTTACTTACCTGGATGATTAAGCACGCATCAAGACGTTATTTTATTAAAATGTTTTAAATAATAGCAGCACAAACAAACATTTTTGCAGCACAAACCAGCACAAACGTTTGACATCAATTTTGTTTGATTCCATTAATATGGGGGGGCTGGTTGACCTCTAGAAATTTTTGCTAATATCTTTAAAATAATAGCAGCACAAACAAAAATTTCTGCAGCACAAACCAGCACAAACGTAGCACAGTTGATTGACACCCATTTTGTTTGATTTGGGTAATGTGGGGGGGCTGGTTGACCTCTGATGACCTCTAGAAATTTCTATTAATATCTTTAAAATGATAGTAGTACAAACGAAAATTTTTGCAGCACAAACCAGCACAAACGTAGCACAAACGTTTGATACCACTTTTGTTGGATTTGAAGAAGGTGGGGGGGCCAACTTCACTCACATTCCACCAGGCTCCGCCTACGATAGCCGTAATGCTCCGACAATCCATCAAGCGGTGCGGCTTCGTAGCTTAGCAAAGTCGTACTGAAACATTTGACAGATTTTCGAGCGCCGTGCACATAAAATCGTTTCGAGGTCAGTAAACACAACCAGAGTTCATACACAAGAATTATAAGGGGCACTGTTGATTTTTCAGAAAATCAAAGGATTTTAAGTGCGCCTCATTTTCCAAACAACACGGTAATAACGACGGCCCGCTAGCATGCTCTACCAAAAATAGTGCTTTGTTGTGTATCTGACGGACGAAAGCTAAACCAGTTCCACACCAGTGAAGCTGCAGCATTTTTACAAACCAGTTCTGGTTCATCTGTTTCATTCAACGAGGCGCTTTCGCTCTTTTCGTTCTCCATCACTGCTTTTTCCGTAATGTGCGTATGAAAACAAAGGCACTGCGCATGCACGTTTTACTCATATTCTATCGCCATATTTAATTTTCTTATCGTTGCCTAACATTATAGCGGTATATATGGCCCAGCCCTAATACACGGGTGTTACAGGCATGGCCCTTTACCCTCTACTGCATGACTTTTTAATTTTTGTGGAAAAAATATTTCACCCTATTTTGGGGCAGATTTAGGGTCCCCCCCCCCCCCAAAACAGATATTGGTTTGTTGCTTCAAGGCAACACTGTGCGACAAGGGTAGTCAAACACCAAGTTATTCTATAATACATAATTATAATAGTACAACAAGGATGAACGAATAAACAAACAGCAAATAAACATTGTAAACATTTCACAGAACAATAAAAATACATCCAACGTTGGATCAGGGATCTCTGAGGGATGTCTTGTTCATTCAGCGTGGACCCTCAGGAAGCAGTTGCGGTCGTGGGTGAAGCAGAGGTGCACGTTGCATTTGCGGCACATTGCTTTTGGTGGACCATTGCACCCTAACACCCTGCATCGTCCCTTGTCCCCAGTCATGATCAGCCAGTGGGATGTTTGATCCAGGCGGACATCTTGGACTGGAATGGGAGCTGTGCGTCTTTTCTTCCTCTTCTCCTCATATGTGCTAGCAATGGACTGGCTGGGACGACCTCTCTTCTTCTCCAGGCTCTTCCCACACATGCAGAGGCCATCTGCAACGTATGATTTGAAGGTATAGAGTCTCATTTGGTCTTTCTGCTCCGTGCCAGTGCCTTCACAGTCTCTTCTGTTGAGCAGCCAGGTGGTAACCATGATCATGTCCAGGAAGTGGACCAGCCGAGGGTACCATTTCTTGGTTCTTACAATGTGAGTGTGTAAACAGATTTGTGTCCCCACAACAATAAGTAATACACGTACACACACACACGTTGCCTTGAGGCAACAAATGAAAATGAACAGGCCTACAATGGCCTACAGCGTCCCGATCGGCTGTAGGCCATTGTCGACCTCCTCCGTGCCCTCCCTACTGTACAGTACAGAATCGCAACATCGATCACTAGCAGTGTGACTCTGAAATGCTGCACTGTATGTTTGTAAGTTTTCTCCCCAACAAACACAACAATGTCGACAAAACATTTTGCACCGTCAAAGGCTCCTGCAGTAGCACCCAAAAGGCAGAGGAAGATGCTAACCATCACACAAAAAGTTGGGCTTCTGATTCATTGATTCATTAATGATTCATTAATGTTGAATTCTCTGGTAGCTGCTCTATTCCCGTGTTGTGCACCTGAAAACAGGGTTTGATCTTTGGTTTCATTCTATAATACTGGACTTATTTTTCTACAAAGGTTTGAACTTTGAGAGTTTAAACAAGAAAGAAAAGTGTGAAAATGTTCATGCCTGTCTGAGATAAGTGTATAAAGTGTGTAGTGAGGGGTTTTACAGCCTTAAAACTATAATAATCATAAAAAATAAAGTTGGCTACTTCACGATTTCACCTATCACTGGTTACTGTTAGAACATAACACCCGCGATTAATAATATTAACATTTCTCACAATGCCTGTAGCAGCCGATTTCAGATGAGGCTTTGGGATATTAAATCCTCTTTTTAACAGTGGTACTGCAAACCTAAACAGACTTCCTGACAAATGGTGTGTGCATTTTTTTTCTTTTTTTTAAAAAAATGTCTCGTTGCTGGTCTAAAATGTAGTTTTACGATAGTTATAAAGGAATGAGATGTGGTAGTTTTAGTCGATTTGGACACTGATGTGTAATTAACCTCATCAAAAGTGAGAATGGGGATGTAGCGGTCTTCATTGGCTATGTTTATTCAGCGCAGGAGCGGCGCATGGCCCGTCTACTAAAGCCACCGACCCACACAGAAGGCAGGAATTCTATCTGGCCCCTCACTGGCCCCTTGAGACAGATAAAGGGCCCCCCAGTTTTTTTCTTATTGTTGTCCATGCCTTCACAGTATGTTTTACCCAATCATTTTCTACTTTTTGGTTTTTGAGGATTTTGCATTAATGAAAGGTAATGGTGACAAAGATTTGTTCTTAACTCGACTTTGTTCTATCTGGACTCACCCAGTTTCCTGGTCATTTCTAATTCATGCCACGACTGCGTTTAGCCGTGCAGCCCAGTAGTATTTAAAGTTTGGCAGCCCCAGACCCCCTTTTTCTTTTGAGAGTAGCACCATTTTAAGTCTTATTCTGGGTGTCTTTTTCTACCAGATAAATGTGGAAATGTCTTTATTTAGCATATTGAAGGTAGAAGCAGGAACTCTTACCGGCAATGACTGGAATAGAAACAAAAGGCGGGGCAAAAGAGTCATCCTCACCACTTCGACCCTTCCAACTAAAGAGAGGGGCAGAATATCCCTTTGTGTTGTATGTTTCTTTATTTGTCTAAGGAGCTTTTTGGCTTCAAATAGTTGCTTAGACTATCTGAGTGTAACTCCCAGTTAACTAAATCGTTGTCTGGATTGTATAGGCCATTCCCAGATATCATCATTGCCTCTGATTTATTTTCATTAATGTTGTATCCTGAGACTGAACCATTCCTGTGTGGACATTGCATAAGTGTAGGAATGGAAAGAAGTGGATTTTTAATAAAAAGAATAATATCATTGGCAAAAAGAGCTATCTTATGGGTTATTCCTCCTCCATCCCCCATTCCTTGGGTATGCATATTGCAGTGTATGGTTTGAAACAATCACAAACTGGGATCTCAAAATAAATGTTAACATCCAAAATGATCATCTAACTAACATATGTACCAAGTCGTCCTACAGAAATAAATTCCTGGCAAATCCACATTGTCTGTTTCTATATTCCTTTGTGTCATGTTTTGAAAAACTCTATTCACAGGCTTCACCATTCAGCCCACTCTTGTTCTAATCTGATCTACTGCATTACTTTGGGGATAGGGATGAGAAAGATATAACACAATGAACCCCCCCCCCCCCCCCCCACCCATCCGACGACTGGACAGTTGGCACCCCATTCTCTTGTACTCATCTCCGCTCCCCCCTCCCATGAGGTCAACTGTATAACCCCCAGGAGACCGTGACACATCTGCATCAGTCAGCCTAAGTAATATTAACCATCAGAATTGTTTTAAAGTACTGATATTTCAGAGTTCTGGTTTGCCCCAGTAAAAATTCTAGTGTTAGGTTTAGAAGGCAAATCTTCCAGTTAGGTACCGCTTGTATTTTAAACTCCTTGGTTAGTTTTAGGGATTAAAATCTTAATTTTGAATCAAAATATACACATAAATTCTATCCTGTTCATTTTTTTCCAATATATAATATAATATCTTATTTAAAGTTTTAAAAAAAAATCATCAGTCATGGACCGTGGATTCATTGGGTGTTTCGCCGCCCTCATCCAAGGAAGCCATTTGTTTGAACCCCCAGTGTTTGTAATCAGAAGACTAAAAAAATTATGAAAAAAAAGGTTTTATTTTGTAGATATCACATGCCCACTGCAGAGGACGTTGGAAGGCCAAACATGTAAAACTGAACTTCAATGGCAAACAGTTGCTTCCCCCCAAAAAAGAGGTAAACCTAAGAACAAGTTTAACATCCACAGACCAGAATCACTTTTGATTAGTTCTTTTGTTTGGAGTGATACTTCAAAAAGCAATCCCCCTTCTTGGAAACCAGAGGAATACCTTGCACTTTGTGCACATCATGTTTTGCTTCTGGAGTTGGATCTGCAACATCTTGATAGATGTGTTTCATCCACCTTCTCTGGAAGGTGGATGGCACCATAGTATATCAGAGCTTCGTTTAGCTGTTGTTTCCACTTTTGATGTGGGGGAGTATACTCATCTTCACTGTCACTTGCACTTCCTGCTTGAGCCTGAGTAATCAACTTTTCACCAGGGAGCAGCTTGAAGTCAAGGAACTTCAATGGTTTCTTCCCCCGAAACTGCAAGTCACTGCTATACTGAAGCCACGTGTTGGTGATTGCCAGACCATAAAAGTGGAGAACTGCACATACTGTCCATTTCTGAGTGCGAGGGCCGTCCTGTAGAAACTCAACATTAGGTCAACAAGGTCCACATCACCCATGTTGGTATTGTACTCAGCAGTTTCCAGTGGCCTTGGCACCTGGACAAACATGTGTCCTGAGGTTCAATGCCATAGGCACAGGACGCCATGACAACTAGCTTGGTGTCCAACCACTTAATGACAGCAAGTTCAGGAGGTATTGTTTTAAACTCATGGTGTACTTTGAATTCCTGCTCCACAGTGGACGCCAACTGGACTGTTCAGCTTGATCTGACTCCTCAGTATCTGCATGCCCTGCCTGAATTTCATCCTCAGAGCTCCCTGAATCATCTTCCTCTGCTTCCGGCTAAAACAATGCACCCTGATCTTCTTCATCAGACAACTCAAGATCTGATTTTCCCTCAACAATATGCAATAAAATTATTTTTGCTTCTGAAGAAAACTCCCTTTCTGGTCATTTGAAAAAACAGAACAAAATGGAGGAAAGGACTACAAATGTCCACTACAGAGGACATTTTCTAAACACTTCAATACTATACTAAAATAAAGTTCAAATTAGGCATACTATGTTTTAATGTGTTATTATAAGACTTATCTAAAACATGTTTGGATTGGTGCTGCACCGGTCCGTCGTGGTGAAGAGGGAGCTGAGTGTAAAAGCGAAGCTCTCAATTTACCAGTCGAGCTACGTCCCTACCCTCACCTATAGCCACGAGCTGTGGGTAGTGACCGGAAGAACGAGGTCGCGGATACAAGCGGCGGAAATGAGCTTCCTCCTAAGGGTGGCTGGCCTCTCCCTTAGAGATAGGGTGAGAAGTTCAGCCATCCGGGAGGGGCTCAGAGTAGAGCAGCTGCTGCTCCTCCACATCGAAAGGAGCCAGTTGAGGTGGTTTGGGCATCTGACAAGGATGCCTCCTGGGTGAGGTGTTCCAGGCATGTCCCACCGGGAGGAGGCCCCGGGGCAGACCCAGGAAACACTGGAGAGATTATATCTCTCGGCTGGCCTGGGAACGCCTTGGTATTCCCCCGGATAAGCTGGAGGAGGTGGCTGGAGAGAGGGAGGTCTGGGCTGCTGCCCCCGCAACCCGGCCTCGGATAAAGTGGAAGAAAATGAATGAATGGACGTTAACAACATTTATAGCCAAAAATTGCTCAATAAAGTTTTATGCAAAATGTGCTTGCAGTGATGTCCGCCATGTTCCTTGATGAAAAAAATAAAGTTCCTAAAGCCCCACCCCTTCACATTTGGTATCATTGGAAATCCCTAAATGTCCTCTGTAGATATCAAAAGGAGGTAATTCTGTAGTATGTGGTGGATGGGAGAAATTCAGGTTTAGAAATGTCCTCTAAAGAGAATAAATTTGCATTGCTGGTAGTTGGGAGGATATGGGAAGATGGCATTTGGTTGTTTAGGAAGAGGAGGAAGTTTTAGGAGTGACAGCTGCGAGAGAGAGAAAGAGAGTGTTGAGATGAGAGAGATTTGCGACGTGAGTCTAACATTAGTGTGTTGTGTTGTGTAGTTATTGTTCTGACACACAAAACAAAACTATCGACTCCACTACAGACTGAGTCGACTGCTGAATGTCGCAGTTGCTGCCAAAAAGCCACCAAAGGCAGATTACAGTGTAAACGCTGTCTCCAGGTGGAAAACAGGAGCAGTGACACACCTGCTGCTCTCAGTCCTGCAGGTATCAGGCCTGTGATGTTCTCCTTTATCTTACAGTGGACAGAAATTATTTTTTGGAGTGTTACAAATAATTTGTGTGACTCTTATCTGATGCAGAACAGCTGATTGTTCTGTGAATAGTTTGAAATGGTTATAAAAAAAAAAACGCACCTTGGCTGCATTTTTAGATAAATAACTACATATAACTTTGTTGTTTGCAAAACTTGTCCTCAGTTTCTAACTCAGTAACTTTTTTGAAGAAGTAACTAATAACTATAATTACTTTTACTAATTATAAATTATACTTGTTACTAAGTAACTTGCCCAGCATTGGTCATTATATACTGTATTCTGCAGACAGAGAGTTGCAGGACTCTCCCAGACCACAGCAGGACCTTCACACAGACTCATAATAAAGTCTGAGCTTTATTTTTAAAAAACGTTTGTTTTCAAAATTGGAGTTCGAGTTATTTTACTTCCGATAGTGTTAACAGACTATACAGGACTATACAGCTGGGGTAGTCACCCCCCGCGACCCTGAACTGGATACATTGTATTCCAGTTGGGTGATTGATAGTTTTATAGCATAAACCTATTTGCTGGAACGTTCAAGACAATTTACTACATAGCAAAAGCAAGACACAAGTAGGCAAAGTTCTTTGTGTTACTCATGCATGAGGGAGGCCTGCCGGGAGCCAAGTGTCGTTCCACCCACTTGACCTCCGTCAGACTCTCAGCCAGGTTCCCTATAGCACTCCTTTTATTGTGGTTACATGAATATGCATAGGTTCGTTAACATATGACGTTTCATATAGGTACACATGAAGACAAAGAATACTGTGTGTGTGTGGGGGGGGGTCAGAGTGTGACCCTATAAACGACTTCCCTAAACCTGCTGGTCTGGAAGTCCAGCAGTTCATCTAAAGAAAAGGCACTTAGACTAAAACTGACATAGCTACATTTATCCTACCATAAAACAATAAAACAAGGTGTGACCTCTCCCATGCTCCCAGGGTGTGGATGTGAATGCCAGAACACTCTGGAATGCACACGAAGTCTTTGCAGACTCCTAAGGATCAGACCTCTACCAACATGACATTGATTATACAACTCTAAGCATATATGAGTAGATATTTCTAAGCATAAATGACAATCAACAATACAAATCTAACAGTAATCATTTACAAACTGAAATGATCGAATCAAAATGTAAGTAATGACCAGTTAGAAAAATGAAAAAACAGACATAAGGAGTAATGAACTGTGTTAACCCAACATACAGTGATGTATGTACATCAACATGTAGTCTGAAAAACAGCAGTCCTGTCAAGTTTGCAGATATATCAGTAGAAGACAATCTTACATAGAAGAAACTGTTAAAGTCTCCTTTTCAGCTAGTTGATGTATGATCATTTATTCACACATTTTCTTAACTGCTTGTCCAGTTCAGGGTCACAGTGGGGCTGGAGCTGGATATGTTAAATAAATAAACCTTTCCTAAAGTTAACAACAAATCTGCATCCACAGGATGAGAAGATCCAATGATCAAACTGTGGAAGTAGCTGAGTACATCTTATGTAAGTGATTAACAGTATCTTCATTAGTTCTGCTAGTTAAAATACATTATTAAATGTTCCTCACGTGTCCAGTTGAATGTTATTCTAGTGACTCTCATGGCCATTTGCAGTAATGAACATATTTTTCATGGTCATCCAGCTATTTAGTATATTCACCATCTGCTATTTATATTTTGATGATGTAAGACCAGATGCCTGTTATCATATTACATAAGCATTCATCACATAACAATCATATGCTGTACAGTACAGTCCTTCTCCTGACACATGAGAGGGGTAACTATGGGTGTTCAGCCTCATTACACAACACGTTCAAGCAGCAGGTTGGAAATAAAATTACTAAATCATCTTTTTTTTGTTGCTCATTGTCTTCCAACCAACCAACCAACCAAACAGTCCAAACAACCGACAAAACTGATGGAATTCAGAAGAAGTCGGGGAAGAAATATTTAGGCCGTGTACTGAAGTATTTTTTCTTGTTCTTATAAGACATTTGCCTAATTAGAGGTTACAGTCTAAGAGGTCTGCTGTTGATATGCATCACAAACAGAAAAGTTCACTTGTTTGATTTTTTTTACAATTACAAATTGTAAAAATGATGACCCTAAACAGCTTTTATAGGTTTGATATTATTTCTAAGTACTTCCAAGTACACCCCTGCTGATCCAGCTGCACTGGCTCCACTTTCAGATTATGACCTTTGACATTTAGAGCTCTGCAAGCACCAACATACATCAGAGATCTTTTATCATCCCCAACAGGTCCCTGAGGTCACGTGATCAGGGCTTGCTGGTTGTCTATCATACAAGGCTGTGGTCGCTTTAAAAAAAAACAAACAGCTAAAAACTCATCTTTTTAAACTGACTTTTTGTGTTAATGTTTTAGCTTCTGTGAAGCACTTTGTGATGTTTATCTTGAAAGGTGCTATACAAATAACGTTTTACTTAATTTGATGAGATATATAATGTAAAGTTCACAATTCTCTTAACAAATAAAACTGTAATAGCAAACATGAATAGCTGTGCTTCTGAGACATGAACGTTTGTAAGAATATTCAAATGTCTTAATATTTAGACAGTGAAACATTTTTAGGCTGAAACTGTAATATTCACCCTGAGGTGATGGGCAACAGAAAGTAAACCTATATTTTAGAACAATATTCAACTAATGTCTTTAACCTGTGCAACGTGTGGAGGCTGTGTGCACAATCACCTCATTCACTGCAGTAAACATTCGCTGCTAGCTAACGTGACTCTGTCTCCATGGTTACGTCTACATTATTAACTATGTAAACAGCTTCCAAAAGATACCGCCATAGCTCTCTGCAGATGTAAGTTTTACTATTTGCAAATCATTTAATATTTTTGTTAGTTATGAAGACCAAATATGTTTTTAAGGTTATGATAGGTGGTTTTTGGGTGGACTTAACACGTCAGAAGTGTAGACAATTGGCACTTCACTGACCCCCCTCAGAGACATTTATACTGGCAGACTTCAGCAGAAATCCTGTATCATCATCGAGGTTCCCTCAAACCCTGGACACTCACTTTTCCCCCCTTCCCGCTGGTAAACGCTACAGATCGATCAATTCAATTTTATTTATATAGCGCCAAATCACAACAACAGTCCCCTCAGGGCGCTTTATATTGTACAGTAGATCGTACAATAATAGATACAGAGAGAAACCCAACAATCATATGACCCCCTATGAGCAGCACTTTGGCGACAGTGGGAAGGAAAAACTCCCTTTTAACAGGAAGAAACCTCCAGCAGAACCAGGCTCAGGGAGGGGCGGGGCCATCTGCTGTGATTGGTTGGGGTGAGAGAAGGAAGACAGGATAAAGACATGCTGTGGAAGAGAGACAGAGGTTAATAACAAGTGTGATTCAATGCAGAGAGGTCTGTTAACACATAGTGAGTGAGAAACGTGACTGGAAAGGAAAAACTCATCATGGGAATCAGGTCAAGACAAACAGACTCAATAGAAGCTTCCTCTATTTCTCTTGCAGTCTGCTGGTCTTTGTCATATCAATTGTTTATTTCAATGAGTGTCTCAGATACAGTCACACTCAGCACTCTTGTTATTTTAGCCTGAACGTTTTTCAAACATTTATTTTTAACTGAACTTTACTCCCATGTAAACACTTTGAAAAGCTTCAAGTCTTCCAGCTTCCTCTTTGGACCTCAGACAAAATTATCTTTAACTTTCACAGTCAGTCTTCTTGTTTCTTGCCTTAGAGGTGCAGCTTCTGTCTTACCGTATCGTCACCAGTTCACTGCTTTTGCTTCTTCACCTGGAGGTAAATGTGTTCGCCGTTCAGAGAAATGGGGGTGGGGCAGTATGCAGATGTGTGCAGATGTGTGCAGATGTGTGCAGATGTGTGCAGATGTGTGCAGATTCCAAAACACTGCTGGTTTGGAATGATCCTGATTTACTAACATATGCATTGAAAAAGTACACATTTAAAATGAAATTACAATGAATTCATTTACAAACTGGTGTTTCATTTTTACATTTCACTTTATTTATTTCAATATTTTTAAAAATAAATTTATTTAACATTGAACAGTCTCAAAAAGCTGCAGTCTGATTCTTCTGTAACTGCAGTTCGAATATTCTTGTGTGAACGTGCTCAAACAAACTTTTGTAATCTGGTCCTCTCCATCTTCACCCAAAGTGCAATCAGGTCTGCTTCTGTCTTCCTGGCACTAATCACTGACACTGGATCAGCCTCATTAGAACCCCTGCAGAAAACCATATGAAGCAATTGCACATTTTTGGGAGGTTTCAGGAGTTTCTATAAAAAGTGAAAAATGCTCTTGCTGTACCTCAGGTCCAGATGATGGGCTCCTCCAGATATGTTGAGTGCTATCAGTGAGTCACTCAGGGATGTGCGCACCTAAAGCACAAAGAGCTGAGTAACACACATGAAACAGAAGCTTTACTGAATTATAGCTAAGTGGTTGACACACTTACCCCTCCGTTGGCCCATGGGTCCAGGTCTCCATTGGAGAAAATAATGTTGCTGGCTGTGGAGAGAGCTGCACACACGAGACTTCATTAGAAACACTAACCGAGAGACAAATGTAATCAAACTTTATGGCAACAAAAAGTTTTTCGTCGTACTTCTTGTTTCACTTTATACAACATGGCTCATTCACACGAGCACTTCTATCTAATGTTAACGTACATTCATACTTTGGCATGCAGCCTGGGATCAAACCACCAGTTCTCTAATTAGGGGACGACCTGCTTGACCTCCTGAACTACAAGCCAGCCCAGCAGAACTGGTGAAATGTCTGTGCTGCAGGCAGGCATGTAGAAAAGCGCGATATAAGACACAGTCCATTTACTATGTAGTTTGTGGCTCCAATCAACAAACCATTTCCTTTATTGAGCCACGTGCAATATAACTTCTAAATGTCAGTCTCATCAGTCTGTTGGTCTTCAGCTCTCACCTTCACCCCAAAACTGGATGTTGAGCCAGCCCGGTCGTGGAACCACACCCCAGCGTTTGGAGCAGTACAGCCTGCGGTCTTCCTCAGTGAAAGGCATCGGAGGAAACATGTCCGTCACATTGTTGCTCTCGTAACATAGCTCGATCTCCGTGCATGCCTGCAACGACACAGACGCAGGTTCATCAACATCAGAAAGGATAATATCCAGCTACTCACAGTTAAAATGATCGAAATCTAACTTTCCAAAGCACTGTAGTACTGCCTCGGGGCTTCTTCTGCTCTGTTATCGGTATCAACAATTCCACAAATTGTGTCTTTTAAGATCCATGTTTACATGATTCAAACCCATGTCTACTAATCTACTGTTCCACCCCCGGATTCACATCTGGAGCCAGATCCAAACATCTCTGTGCAGAGTCACTAAAACTGGACTCACCAAAGCACAAAGATAAATCTGAATCATTTTATGAATGGGGAAGGGCAAAAAATGCACATGTTTAATCAGAGGAGACTGGTGACTGGGATAACTTTCACTTTAGTGCTCTGGAAGCAACAGGAGGAGACGAGGTCGGCGAAACATACTACGACTGTGGCATCTCTGAAAATACCCATTCTGCCACAGTGGATCAGTAATGTCACACATGTGGTATTACTAATTCACCAGTGGGTGTTGGAGTACCTGGTAGTCCCAGGCCAGGCTGTCGAAGCCCAGCCCACACCCAGTGGGATCAGCACACTCCAAATACAGGCTGTACAGGTCAAAACAGGGCAGAATCCCGGTGGCGTTGTATACGATCGCTGAAAGATGAAAGAGACATACAGACGTGTTATTAACCTTCAGAGCGAGAGAGAGAAAACGCAAAAGCCCAACATTGTTAAAAGTACCAAAGGTCCACACCGAAGGCCTCATTAAGTGACATAAAGTTTTATATACAACAGTGATCAAATAAAATAATAACAAAAGGAATTTGAAGAACTAATCATATAGTGGTGCAAACGTCATTAGTGAAAACCAGCAGCAAGGTTTGGTGCAGTTTATAGAGAACGGTCTGAATTATTTACTGAAAACAAAAAGTGTCACATGGAGCGGGTGTAACGGGTGGTCCATGATGGACAGCAGTTCACTCGTGAACTTCTCAGACACCTCCACATCCTGGACCACGATGCTTCTAGCCTGCCCCTGGACTCAGGCCTCTCCACAACATCATCAGCAAACCTGAAGCTTAGGTACAGTTAAGCGAGCCAGTCTAAAGCAGGCTGCAGTGAGAAGAGGTGTTTGAACAATGGTTACATAATAGTGCAAGTTATTTAAGGGTTGGTTATGCGTGACGCGGTCATTACAATCACCAGCCAATCAGGATGGGCAGAAATACGCAGGGAGGCGCATCCCATAGAGACACATGGAAATGAATGCCGGGAGCGAGAAGTGCTACCTCCTTGTTGTCCCTATGCTCTCTGTCCTAGCTGTGCTGTTTAAACAAAGTTTTTAATCATCACTGAAAGTCTCACCTGCAGTGTCTCTGAGGTTACCCAGCAGGTCCGATCCTCTCAGCATGGTTTCACAGGCTACCTGGAAGACAAAGCTGTGTCACCTTTGTCTGGGGGGCTTCATGCTGGTGTTAAGTTGTTCACAATGATCACCTTTACTCTATAATAAAACATTTCTAGGAGTGAGCTCTTCCATTATCATGCTCCCTGATATCAATGAAACGTGTTGGGGAGGGTATCCAAGGCTCGACCAGCCTCAAGCACGGCTTATCATTTAAATAACACAAAATCTAATGACATGAAGCAGACGGCCTCATTGCATCTGATTATAACACTATGGCTTCTGTTGGTGTGGCATCCTTTGTAAATGTGTTTATACTTTAATGAAATCTGTCACCGGCCCTCAGAGAGGTCTTCTCCAACCGGTAGCCCTGACCAGTAACCGTATCCTTGCTAGTGAAAGACTTATTATGGTCTCGGATTTCTCTGTAACACAGTGTTATTTATAGCATTCTGTCAAATTATAGTCTGGAAAAGACGCCACACGTCCTTCTTCAGCCTGTGTACCTTGACAGGATTGGCAGGCATGTTCCCCATGAAGTGAGTACTGTAAGGGTAGTCCAGCATGGCCATCAGGGTGAAGGCATTCCTTAGAAAACCATTCAGCTGGTGGATGTCCTGGGCAGATGATAGAGGCTTGCACAGGGCAAACGCTGATTGAATGTGACGATACTCTGGCGACAACAACAGAGAGTTTTTCATTATCAGTTACTTTACTTTTTATTACAGGACTTTCCAACTACAAGTAGCACCACATATTCTTTATCAGAAGTCCTCGACAAAGAGAAAATAAACCTTTTGTGCGATGTGCTGCTATAGCAACACTGCGTCACTGAATATTTAAATAGCAGTTCAAATTAAAGCCATCTTTTCATTACCCTGCGATTCAGCCAGTTCTTTCAGCTGATGAAAAGCTCCTCTCACAGCATCTGTGCAGTCAGAGGAAACACTCTCAAAGTCCTGGAGCAAAAGAAAGATCAGTTTGACGGTTACTGCAACGCTATGGTAGGAAAACACTTTCATTTCAGTAGCATGGCAACGCTGAGGAGCCAAAGAAAACTGACACAGGGTTGAAAGTTCCTGCAGAACATGGTTTCCATTATTAACATACATCCCCTAGCTGATGGTCATGAGAGCACATAATCATTATGTACAGTCCTGATCAAAGGGCCGCACCTCCAAAAACCACGTAAACCCCCAAACACAGAAATCAAACATGAACCCAGTAATGAGTGCACCGTTATTATTGATCACTTCAATGCTTGATGCGAGCGTTTCCATGAGGTGAGTGGGGAAAATTTCTCCAAGTGGTGAAGACGGTTGCATGAAGGGCATCTACTGCCTGGAACTGTTTTTGTAAACTTTGCCATCCATCCACAAAAGATCTCAGTTGGATTTATATCAGGGGAACACGCAGGGTGGTCCAACAGAGGGATGTTATCCTCCTGGGAGAAGTCCTTTGTCCTACGGGCATTGTGTGCTGTAGCATCATCCTGTTGAAAAACCAAGTCGTTACCACACAGACGAGGGCCCTCGGTCATGAGGGACGCTCTCTGCAACATCTGGACTCAGCCAGCGTCTGACGCCCCTGCACCTCCTTGTTCCACTGAAGGAAAAGCACCCCAGACCATTATGGCGCCCCCTCCACTGTGGCGCATAGAAAACACCTCAGGTGGGATCTGCTTGTCATGCTGATAACATTGGAAACCATCAAGGTTACATTTGTCCTCATCAGAGACTAAAACTTTCTTGTCAGTCTACAATCAAGACGTTTCCTTGTGAATAACTACAGGAGGTTAGGAGGTCCAGGAGTTTTAGCAGAACTACTGTGTGTATTGCAGTCTGCACACTTCAGACATGACAGATCCACAGTGATCTGCAAATGTACGTGGAGGCTTGTCTGTAAATCAGGGGTTCTTTAGCCCTGAGGTCACTCAGCAAGAACCACCAGGTGGCATATTACTCAGTCTTCACAATACAACACAAACTGTGCTTCTCCTTTCTTCGTCAGCTTTATTACTGAAACACAATGAACTCGATGCCAGCTCCACCATCCGAGGAAAATGCAATGGTTACTATAGAGCCTGGGATGAGTTTCAGTCAGCGCATTGTTCATATAAGTAAATAATGGAAGCAACACAGGTTCCTTTTGATTAAACCCAATAATCAAGTATCAGAGCAGAAGTGCAGTGATTCTGACTCTGCAATCTCTTCTTCTTTAATCCTGGCTCATTCTGTCCAACCCAGTAAGACCATAACACATTAAAACGGCAACAACAACAAAAACAACACGAAAACACTGCATGTCAGCAAACGTCCTCAGCTGAGGAAGTGCAGTGGGCAGGATAATCCTCGTGTGAAGCTTATACATGGGCTCACTTCCTTTTTCAACAACAACACTGGGCCTGTTTAAAAGCTCTGTCTGGCTGGTTTGTCCATACTTGCAGCTTAGTTAAAGATCACTTTAAAGTGGGTGGATACAGAAAAGTCTTTCCATGTTTGCCTCTCAATCATTCAGCGTCACGAGCTGGGTGAGAAGGAAAGGAAGAAACTTACACTCGCAACATCTCGGAAAAACTGCCTGGAGTCTCCCAGGCCAGCAGTGGACAGGACTGGGGGCGCTGGCGGCCAGAGCTCCAGCCACTATGTTTGGATATTTGAGTCTCATATAAACGGACAACATCCCACCATAACTGCAGGAGCAGATACAACAAACAACAGATCAGCATATATCATAAAGAAGACTCACACATGCCAGAATTGTAAATACCTGTGTGTTTAAACTTGTCAATTTATTATTCGTTTATCATTTTACACTTCAGGAACACACAGAGGTTACTGAAGCTTGCACTCTGCGGCTCCTGTTAGATCTGGTGTCTGATTCCCAAACACTATTTATCCTGGAAATGTATTTTAGTAACCTTACACTGTCAGAACAGAGAAGTTTGTTTCATTCCAGGCTGCTGCTTTAGTTCAGTGCGTGAGCAGCTGGGTTCAAGCCTGACCCTTGACCTTTGCTGCATGTGTTAACCACATTTCCTGTCCATCTCTACTTAATATCCAATTTAAAAAAAAATATTTCAAGAATGAGTAAAAATCTAATTAAAGCAAGTTATTAGAAATTGGAATCAAACGTTGTTATGTCTAGGGGCAGGATATACACATTCATTTAAACCGGCTTTAACAGGCTTTGTTGAATATGTCCAAATATTAAAGTAAAGAAATAAATACCTACAGTGTAAAGCACAGCTAAAGGCAAGTCACACAAGCAGAGAACAATGATGTCGGTGTGAGTTAGGGGCATCGTACCTGCCACCGAACACGATGGCTGGACAGTCTGTGGCTCCCAGCTGCTGTTTCAGCTCAGTGATCATGATGGCGTAGTCAGCCAGGGCTTGCTCCACCGTCAGCAGGCTGATCTGAGGTATGTTGAAGGAGTCTTTCTCAAATGGTAGCGATTTGCCGTAGTACCTCTGTTAGACAGAAACAACCAAACAAGAAGTTCAAGCTTTAAGCAACAATCAGAAGACGGGCAGCCACGGTCCAGCTGCTGCAGCTCACAGATCCAGCATGAGGACGTCCTCCTACATCCTCATGCTTTACTCTAGCTTCAGCTTTACTCTACTTGCCTTTTTGTTACACGAGGTGCAAATAGTCTTGAGCCACTAATAGACTGGTCACAAACACTGTCTGAGTTGTAAAAGAATCTTCTTACATGCTCAGCAAATATGACCAGCGCCCTCTGCTGTGCAGCCAACTCTGTGATGAATCCAGAATTCAGGGCAAATTCCCAGATGTCTCCTTCATTGCCAGTGTAGAAGAAGATGGGTCCAAAGCCTTTTTCCCAGTACTGATCTAAGAGGACAGGAGAGACCGATATTACGGATCACTTGCTGCTGAATGTCTTATATTATTAACAGGGAACTACATTCACCTGTGATCAGGTAGCGCTGATTAAATGTCCCATTTCCCATACTGTTGAAGTTGAAGTGATCCAGAGTCTGAGTGAAAAACTTCTCTGTGAACCGTGGATCTGCGTCATGATGCTGTCGTGACTACAAAAAGGAATGAAATGCATAAAGATCAAGACTTTAAACAGGAGTGTCATTTTACATTGTGAATTATTGTTACTGGTTTGTGCACAAACTGGTAACAATAATTCACAAACTGGTAACTTTTTTCCTCAATCAGGCATTTAATGGTCATTTCAAATCCATTTCTGATATCTGTAGTATGGAAACCATCTAGATAGAAAATGGGTATTCTCACCAGTGACAACTATAACAATAATAATAATAATAATAATAATGGATTGCATTTATAAAGCGCTTTTCGAGACCCTCAAAGCGCTTCACAATTCCACTGTTCATTCACTCTCACATTCACACACTGGTGGAGGCACAGCTGCCCTGGGGCAGACTGACAGAAGCGAGGCTGCCATATCACGCCATCGGCCCCTCTGGCCAACACCAGCAGGCGGTAGGTGAAGCGTCTCGCCCAAGGACACAACGACCGAGACTGTCCGAGCCGGGGCTCGAACCAGCAACCTTCCGATCACAAGACGAACTGCCAACTCTTGAGCCACGATCGAATATCTGAATAATTTTCAGAAATTTGAATTATTAAATGAAAACTTACAACAGTTATAACTGGGAACTGAGAAGCATATAAACCTGTAGGCTCCAGTCCACACACCACAAACAAATCCCTGTTGAAGCTCAAGCTCTGCTGGGCCGAAGTCAACAAAACACTCAGCTTTATCACTCTGGGCTCTTGGCGTTCCCAACGTTCCCAACGTTCCCATGCTGTCTGTAGAGTATAACCCAGCTGTCCTGGGATGGAGCCTCCACTTTACCATTGCGCCTCATCCTTTAAAAGTAATGTGCATGTGCACGATGTAGACTGCGCTGCTATTCTCCTCCTCTGACACACAAACGGAAATCAGCTGATTTCACAAAAACCAATAAGTGGGATCAATAAGAAATCCAAGGAACTGGACTGCTGGGAACTGGTTCTTGGTTCCCATCCCTAGTTTTAATGGAGTTAAACTATTTAATGATAAAATATCAGTAGTTGTAATTGAATTACAGATATCTACAACAGACACTTACATTGGTGAGAATAACAAAAATTAAGAACCAACTACTGAGAAATTAAGAGTTTTTATTTAATCATGAATATCTTTCCTTGGAAATTTGCTGTGGGCACAAATCCAATTATTGGCATTAGTAAATCCATGTTTGCCCACTATTTCCTGTGGAAAAATAAACCAGGTCTGCTAAAAACCATCGTAGTGTGACTTTCGCCCTTCTTCAAATCTGTGAACACTCAGAGAATTTCATGTTTAACTGCAGAACCAAAACATAGCAGGGGAAGCAATTATTGCTGACTCTGCAACATTGCTCAGTTACAAAAAAATAAAGTCTCTAATTTTTTATGGTAGTTTCATTTTAAGAGAGACAGACAGAAAAACACATCACATAAGCAACACCAGCTGATTGTGTTCATCTGGACGTTTCGTCATCATCAGCTGACGTCTTCAGTCTCAGCTGACTGCAGGTTTCCAACCTTATAAACAGGACGTTTGCACAGTGACTGAAACCAGCAGCACTGAATGAACACTGGGCTGGGAGGTCAGCTTATGATCATTCATAATTTGGGTGTTGGTCTTCCCGAGTTTTTATATGACGTTGTCAATCACAGAGTCAATCTAAAGCAAAAATATTGCCATGAATTATTGTAACGGTGCAGGTCGCTCAGCACGAAATAAACGATGGAGCATGAAATGACGTTTTAATATTTGACCGCACAGCTTCAGCAATTCATCTCCAACCATGAAAATCAGAGCCTGAGCAAACTTACAACATCAGGTGTTCGACCTGATTTTCCGGCTGTAGTTTAAAAACGCGCTTTACATGAACACAGACCGGAGCAGCCAGTTAGGCTAACTGGATCACGAGACTCTGGCCGGAAGTAACGCATGATGAAAACATAGTGTCACGTTACCTGCAAATACGTGTGCGGCAGACTGTGCAGCACGTCAACACACAAGACGAGCGCCACGGAGGACAAAACGAATCTCATGTCCACGGATGTCACCAAAATCACGTCACAGTACAACTGGCCAGAAAGTCCTTTAGTTTTTAAATTCCCGACTACGCCTGCGTCGCACGTCATATGATCCAACGTCGCAGTGATGTGTTTAAGTGCCTTCTTGAATAAGTCGGAATTTCCAGGTTCACAGTCCCGTACCCGAGTACGCGGAAACAAATCTCCGAGAATACGTTTGTTCTTTGTAGAAGTAACATGACAACATTTAACACATATAAAAACACTCTCTCAAAATACTCTAAATACTCTTCTACTCTAGTTAGTATCTGCATTAAATTTACCTGACAGCAAAATGAAAATAAACAAAAATGTCACCGTATACATGGTACCGTGAAAGAGTCTTGAGCCACCTCTCAGTGTTCTGGTTAAATATTTCTGCTTGAGAAATGGGAAAAATATTGAATTACTGACAGCTCTAAAGAGATTAAAAGTCAATATTTGGCGTGACCAACAGGGCCTGAATTCTCTTTAGTAAGTTTCTTTATAATTTCTTGAATTTATCCAACATTTCTCGAAGCTTTTCCGAGTAGATTCTTTGGGAATTGATGATTTTTCTTCTGTTATCTGTTAGGATGATCTCATGCTGATTGAATAATGCTGAAATCCAGGTTGTGGGAGGTTAATCTATGACTCACAGCTACATTGTGTATTTTCTGTGCAGGTTTTTTTCTGCATTGAGAGGTTTCTAGATCATTTTCTTGCTGAAAAATTACACACCTGAAAAACCAAAAAACTGCAGATTGCTGTAGATCAGGGGTCTCAACCTTCACGTCTTACTGACGGGAAGAAATATGTGGTTTCTCCCTTAAAGTGACTTTTTTTGTTTGTTGTTGAGTTTCTTGTTTCCTGTTCCTTACATACTGATGATGATTGTCTCAGATAATTTAGGATATCCTAAACTTCCCTCACTTTTAGCAGCAGCAGCAACTGCAACAAAGTGCTTACATATTTCTTTAATGGGCAGGGCCATGATAAGACTCGTGGTGCACATAAACAGTAAAACACAACCAGTGCAGCCGGTTGACCCAGTAAGGTATGAATAAAAAAGTCATCCTTTTCCTTGTTTTGCAGCTTTATGGCAGTTTTTAATGCCTCTGTTAGCTTTCTATTGTGCAGAGCTGTGGTTTCTGGAAAACAGATGACTTTGTCTCCTCGTTTCCTTCTGTGAAATATTTCAGGTAAAGGTAGGTCAAAGGTCAGTGTGAATAGATTCAGCTCAGAACTGCTTGGAGATATAATGTAAGCTACACCATAGTTATAGGTGCGCAATATGATATGACTGTAAACACTGGACAATGTGAGGTATTTCATTGTTAGTTTAATGATCAGACATTGAGCCTCAGAGGGACCAGCTGTATAAATTAAAACAAACAAAAATCCACTGACTCAGACTTATAAATGATATATGACTAGAATCAGGACATAATGTCAAACAGGTATGCGTAAATCATGGGCAATTCATGTATTTTGTAACGGCCGTTCTTACGGTACGTGCAGCGTTAACAGGTGAATTCCACAGTCATTGTGCCACTGTGGGTTTTATCTCAGGAATGTGAATAGAGAACCTCTTTGTTGCAGCTGGGTGGAGACTTCTGAGGAGACCAGTATGTCTTACTCACACTTCCCTGTGAGCACAGACAGGTCCAGAGGACGAGAGACCAACACTGACAGAACTCACAGCAGCCGCTCATTCAGGAACAAAAGGTAAGCAGCAGTCTGAGTGTGGAGTGATATTTCAGAGAGAAGCATTTAAACTTGTGTGAAGTGAAGTAAGCAGCACGGGCAAACAGGCACTGCATATGGTACAAGGAAGTATTCCAGGAAAATTGTGCTGAATGTTACAGATCAGTGAACTTTCTCTCCAGCTGCATCTTTTCCTTCTTTTTGCTGCGTTCGATATATTCGATATATTTAACCAGATCACTGTATTTCTCTAATACCTGTCTAATTGTCTTCCTCTTTTACATCACCTTACTCTTCTCCATCAGACTACTTCTTTCTTTCCTGCCTTAAACATCCTTTCATTGATCCTTTTACATTTCACCCCAGCTGTCATAGGGCGAGAGGCACCAGTCTGTTACTGAACTAACACAGAGACACAGACAACCATCTGTGCTCACATTCACACCAGTTTCTCTTCAGCCTGACAGAAGTTCCTATTGTTCTTAACACAAATAGTTATTATTGTCATCGATATTCCGAAAATGTGGGAATAATGACAAAATCTTCAGACTTGCTCTCACTGAAGTGTAACATATGTTAGAGCGACCAACATTTACTGTCAGTAAGACAAACCCTCACAAATATATATGAGAGCCTCAAACAACACCATGATAGGATGAAGGCACACACACACACACACACACACACACTATATATATATATATATATATATATCTTATATGTCTACACCTATTTTTAATGTAATGCACCAATATGAGACATAAATATTGTGTTTGCACAACGAGAGTCTAAAAGTGACATTTGTTATCAGATTTTAAGGGTTTCCTGTTTTGTTCGTATTGGGTCAAAAAAGAAAAATTAGAATATGTATAAATTATTTTTCTATGCATGAATAACTTTATAACCGCATTAAGTAACTGTGATAAAATCATCTGCTTTGAGAGTAAACACGGAAATGCACAAAAATCAAATCAAATGTCACCTGTTGATATCAGAGTGTCTCTGTCTTGTGTTTCCACTCCTGGCTTACAGGATGCTTTACACTGAGTTACTGCAACTGTGGCAAAATTCGGTCGAGGCTGTGGATGCGAAGGACTGGCCAACAGCTCTGGCCAAACTCAATGAGATCAGTGAGCCCACTTCTCGCACGCTGTTTAATACTGCCTCATGTTACCTGGCCCTGGGGCAGCTGGATTTGGCCTTGAAGGTGAGTCACTCCAAATGATTGAAATGGAAACATCTACAATCTTTAACCAGTGGCTGTCAGGGATTACTGGTTATTTCACAAACGCTGTCAAATCAGGAAACGTCCTGGACTTTCCAGGTTGTAAATGAGCAAACTGAGCATCGTATGTGGATCATTGGTGTGTGTGTGTTTGTGTGTGTGTTGTGTTTGTGTGTGTGTGTGTTTGAGAGAGAGAGAGATAAAGAGAAGGAGTGAAGATGAAGAAAAACATACAAAGAAGGTCAATAAAAAGCTGTACATGCATTATTATTTACTGTATCACTCGTGAGTATACACACACGTACAGTAAAGCTTTGATGTCGTCTTTCCCCTCTCTGCTATCCAGGCTTTAGACTTAACCATTGCTAAGGATGAACGCCTTGCTGTCGCCTTCTTCCAGCGAGGAGCAGTGATGATGGAGATGGGCAGGTAAGAAGGACCATTTCAAACTAACTCGTAGTCTGTGTACATATTACCATTTCTCAAAAAGACGCTGTGTAAAGTGTCAACATAAACAAGATGTGATGATTTATATACGAGAGAGTCAGACTGACAGAAGGCTACGCTTCCAGGAGCACTCACCCAGTAATAAATCCTGATTATTCAGCTAAAGTCCGAACAGGTCAGTCCATCTGAGTGCTAACACAAAGAGACAAACAATATTTACTTTTTAATATGATGGATTATTAATAAGATTTAAATGAGAGCTAAACATAAAATCTGGTAATAGTTGCTAACGCTCGACTTCATGACAACTTAAGATTTTGCCTAATAAATGTGAACAAAGAGGCAGAGAACAGGATGTGCCGAAATACACAATTTAAATACACAAAAATAACCAAAAATCATATAATTCATCCATCATATGCAGTACGCCATATGTTAATTCACTAAATACATTAAAGAGTGTATTATGAGGAGTATGGGAGACGGCCTGTGGACCATTGTGGTGGAAAGCTGGAACAGACAATAAAACTATTGTGAAATTTTCCTTTGTACTGATACACCAGAGACCCACAGGTGTGGGAGGTGGGCTGGGATTAGTTCCTGGCAACTCATTTCTGAGTCGACCAACTGAGGAAAAAACATCTAAAACTAAGAAACAGAGATTACGTTAAATTTGAAAACAGCTTATTGGAAAATCTGAAAAACTAAAAGAACATTTACATCATTCTTCACTAATGAATACTAAATAATAAATAATAATATATAAAAATAAAATAATAATAATAAATATAAATATAATATTAATATAAATATAAAAATATAAAAATATATATAATAATAATATATATTAATAATAATAACAATAATAATATATATAAAATATAAAAAAAAATAATAATAATAAAAATAATAATAAAATAATAATAATAAAAAAACCACTTAGATGTGTAGCACCTCGCATCACCACCAACGTTACATCATATGCTCCACACAGACAATGAAGAAGAAAAACTGTAAAAATAAACCAAATAAACAGACTGTAACAAACCGCGGCAGACCTGCTCTTCAGCCGCACACACTGACAACAACAACACCACAGCAGGACCCAGTTCACACAGCGGCACCGCAGACCACGCCCCCGCCACACTGATGTAATGTGAAAACACGAAACTACGAAAGATGTTCATGTATTACTAAAACATGACAAATTATGACAGAACAGTTTGGTGCTGGTGTGGTATCTATGTGATTATATTATTTATACAATGTGTGCTATTCAGGTTTTTAAATATACTGCCCGCATTTCTTTCTCTCTCCAGGTTGGAAGAGGCTCTGTCTGACTACATCTGGGCACAGAAACATATGCGAGAGAACGTAGTGATCGACTACAAACAGCTGGGACTGAGATTTAAACTGTACAGCTGGCAGGTCTGACATTCAGCCTCACCTACACACACCTCGACACAAGGACACACCTTCATCAAGGATTCGGTTCAGTGCACATTAAAACGCCATAAAAAGGAAATTCAGCCCCGTGCGGTCTCATCACCACCTTTGTGTAGTTCAAATATCAGCCACACACCTGTGAGCTGTCAAAGCCTCGTTAATGGAAGAAGACACACGTGATGGTTTTGTTACTGGTTCCAAACAACAGTGCCACTGTGTGTGCCACTGTGAGTTTTAAACATTTCATCATCAGATACAGTCAGCATAACGTAAACTACATAACAGCTGTGGTGGTTGTCCAGACAATCGTCCACAAGAATCATACATATCCAGTTTACCAGCTCAGTGCTCAGCGAACATCTGAAATAAAGCACTTTCATTTCAGTTTAAATGCCAAATCTATTCTGGAGAAACAACCTGTGATTCACCAGAAATTGTTTGAATGCACTAAAATGGGCAACTGTGGTATGTTCCAAGGTGTTATACAATGCAGCAGCTGTGTATTGTCAGATGGGCCAGTGGGAGCAGGCCAGGGACGTCCTGCTGTCAGCCTCCCAGGAGAAAGGACCAGGACGAGGGGGGAGCATGGAGGCAGCTTTGGAGAGCATCAGGGTGAGTTCATTTGTTTTTAGTGTTTGTAGCTGTTTTTAGGTTTAAGGTTAAAGACTACTTGGTACGATCCTGGTTTAGCTGAAAAAAAGACCCTGTTGGAAAACCGAACATGTCACAAAGCCTTCCTCAGGTTTTATGGTTACCATGGTATTTATTATTATCCAATCAAATGGACCAGCAGTGAGAATTTTACATGACAAATGACTGCAGAAAGTGCCGATGGAGTCACCTGTTGTTGGTTTAAATAAAACAAATATTTCACCAAAGAAGACTTACAATGATGTCTAAAGCCTAGACTTAAAAAATGAAATATAGGCGCTTAAGTACAAGTGGTGATTTTATTATTCTAAAGTAATATTACAGTAAGACTGTCGCTAAGTAAATCCCAAAAGTTGATTGTGTCCATCTGGACGTAGAGTTTTCAGGGGGAGAAACGTTTCGTCATCATCAGCTGACTGCAGGTTTACAACCTTATAAACGGGATATTTGCACAGTGACTGACACCAGCACCACTGCATGAACACGGTGCTGGGAGTCAGTTTATGATCATGAGACTCTTCACTATAACTTTAAAAACAGAGTAAGCAGGCCCTGGATCCTCTCCTGGTACCTGAGGGTGTGGTGTTTCGTCCCAGGAAACAGGATGTGGAGCAGCTGCAGCAAAGAGACTTCTTGGGAAAAGCAACGGTACGTAGAGAGTGCCTGTGGTACACGTGTTTATCCATCCATTCGTTTTCTTCTGACCCTCTTATCCCTGCCATCACACAGTGAGAAGGCAGGGCACACCCTGGCCACGGTGCCAGCCTGTTGCAGGGCTGACACGTTTAGAATCAGCAATTAACAGTTCAGTTCAATTTTAACGAGATAACGAGAGGATGGGCAGCAGGTGGAGACGCAGCTCGAATCAATCAGACAGAGGACAGAGGAAGCAAAACAGAACACGATACACACAAAATAAACTAGAAACAGATGCAGAGAGAGGACAGAGACAAGACTAGGAAGACAAGCACAAAGACACTGAATGAGACACAGAGAGAAGATGCAAAAGGAACTAAACACCCTCAATTCAATCTGCATCTGTCATGTTGAGTGCTATGCAGCAGGCAGGAAGGAGGACTCAAGTGCAGCAGAGGGAGAGTGAACTTAATGCGCAGCTTTATTCACAGGAACAACAACTTGGCAAAGAAACAAACTTCACAAAACAAACCAAAACCTCAAAAATGAAACCTAGACTGAACTGAACTGACGGGAGGAAACACAGCACAAACCCTAACCTTCAAAGTAAAACAGGAAACACACCGACTGAACTTACAGACTCAGAGACACAAGCTGACAGACAGGGATGACCCGGACAGGCACAGAGACGACACGAGGACAGAGGCTGAACGGCGAACAGGAAATGTCAAAATAAAAGAAGGAGCACAGAGAACAGAGGAAGCATCAAAACCTAAGAACCAGAAATTCACCAGAAACATAACAAGAACTAAACTGAAACAAAAGATGATATTAATCGAAACATCAACACTGAGTCACCAACTCCAGGACAGCATCGAGCGACATACAACATAACGACATAAATGACTGTAAGACAACAAGGTTCAAAAGTCCACAAACTCAAAATGCTGAACTATGACAATTTGATTATTGAAATGATTAAGATGTGCCCTTAAAATACGCTTAAATGAATCCTGGCACATGTATCAGGTTATTTTAACCCAAACAAACCGATAAGTGTAGCTCATTAAAGTAAATATAAACGTCGGCCCTGACTAAATGTATGACAGTTGAAATATGACTAAAACACGTCATTTAAACTGCACTTTATATTCATTCATGTGTAATGCTCTCCCTTTGCAGGTGATTTCCTCCATGATACCCAATGATGATTTTGGAGGCTTTGAGCCTTTGAGGCAGCAGGTGAGCCTGACCACAGCGTATGTGTGACGTTACTGTGAGCTGCTGCAGATGCTAACTGTCTTTGTCCTCTGCACAGAAACCTGGCTTCTACGAGCCGAATGTGGATGGAGCTCAGTGAGTTTGTTACGTGATGACACAGAATATGTGTGTGGCCGATGCTGCTACAGGGCTACAGCAAAGCCGTGCTTGTAGATTTACAGCTTATTTTGTCTGTTACCTGTTAGGGATTCTCGATACATGCAAGTGCGTGTCCCTTACATGGCACGAGGACCAGGACAGCTGACGGTGCCTGGAGGTGCGACGGTGTTTTTATTTGGAGAGGAGAACAGAGATGGGATGGCCACTGTCATATATGATGGACAGGTGAGGAGTGACCTGCAATCTGAAACAATGAAAGAGGGTTTTGAATCTGACAATATGAATATTATATGAATATTATAGTAAGTGGATTTAATCACTTTTATTTAAGCAGCAAAGATTCAAGAACATGGAAGAGACAATAAAAGTGAAACTTTAATTCAAAATAATCTGTATTCAGTTTCTCTCTGGATGAGTTTGAAGTCAAAACCTTTGTTAATATGTGCAAAAATTAATTATGTGCTGATTTGCAATGGTACTGATAAAAGTAGTTGATGGTATTTCAGAGCGCTTAACATATTTTTGCAACTTATCTCTTTGAACTGGTTCATTTCCAAATGAAATGAAAAGTGTGAAGTTATACCACAGTTTAAGACTACAGGCCAGCATCACTCCTCTCCCAATGTTCTAACATTATTTTGATCATAAATATGATTATCACTTTAAACAGACTGACTCTGGCCTTCTAAAGCAGGGGTCCCCAATCCCAGTCCACGAGGGCCGGTGTCCCTGCAGGTTTTAGATGTCTCCTTGATCCATCACAGCTGATTTAAATGGATAAATGACCTCCTCAGCATGTCTTGAAGTTCTCCAGAGGCCTGGTAATGAACTAATCATGTGATTCAGGTGTGTTGACCCATGGTGAGATCTAAAACCTGCAGGGAGACCGGCCCTCGTGGACTGGGATTGGGGACCCCTGTCCTAAAGGTTCCTAGAGCCAGAAAAAAGACAACTGGAGAGCTTTTTCTTTTTGTGCCCCGTCTCTGTGGAACAGCCTCCCTCAAGACCTTAGGCAGGCGTGCTCTGTGCAGGTCTTTAAAAGTCTTACATGTCTTAATTCTATGGCTTTGAGTTTTTACATTTTTACAGTTTTTAACTTGTATTGCTATGTATCGCTTTTATTTTATTTATCTCTTTAGTTTCAGATAGTGGTACAGCACTTTGTTTGAAAGCGCTTTATAAATAAAGTTATTATTATTATTTATATTTTATATAAATCTTAATATGTATTCATTCCTGCTCAGGTTCTTGAGCATGTATTCTTTTGCTGTCACAATACTGAGAATTTCTGTATACAAGCTTTATTTTCATTGCTACAAATCTAATTTTTAGTCGTTTATTTGCAGAGAGGACTTCTGCCAGCATCCCTTCTTCAACCAGCAGATGTCAAGACGTCCAAAGGCAAAAAGGACACTGTAATATACTTCTCTTTGACTAACACAACACACAGCATTCATGTTCATGCCGCCCATTTAAGAGATTTAATGGAGGCACTTTACAGATTGATCAAAATGACATTCTTGCTAAGTTCTTCTCTGCTTCACCCACCGAGATGAGACAGCACAACTGTTGTGTCTGGTGACATTAAATGGATTAAAGGCAACTTCAACAAAAAACACAAGCTTCTGCTCTGTGACAAATCTGTTTTCATTGTGGAAAGAAAACTCTTCGTTATTTATTCTCCTGTTCTGCTTCCTTCCACAGAGAATTTCCAGTGGGATTCCCCTCCCACCAGGACTCAAGCCACCCACTCGCCCACAGTCTCAGCATAGTCCTGCAGCTCCTCCTCAGGGTAAAAATCACTCACACTCTGGTTTATCTTAAACCTTTTTTCATTTCATTTGCTCCTTCAAAGCAACTCTCCGCTGTGAGAGATCATCCCAACGTTACAGCAATGTTTTCTCTGTTTGGTCTCGTGGCTTCATGTTTGCCAGATTTTCTTAACATAAAACATAAAAATACAAAATCTTTATGATGAAACTTGTAACTATGGTTGTAATCACAGTACTCTTAAGATTTGCAGTTGTATTACATTGTTAACAAGACGGACATGAAACCAGGAAAAGGATTACGGTGTGATTTTTTTATTTAAAAGTAAATCTTCTGCCAAATTGTTGTATATGAACGATAACAGCCGCCAGTTTGTTTCATGCTCTGATGAACAAGGATAAAATATTAAAATGTCTGTTGACATGGCAACATAAATTGGTATAGCTGTTTTGTGCTAGTACTAACTTTTGGATACCTGGAGTTGCACCACAGATGAAGTATGAAGGTGCATCCTCCTCACAGACTGAATTAGTACTGAAAAGTAAAGCTTTGTAAAACACAGCAGCCATATTTGTGTCAGTTTTGCTGGTGAAAGAGGACCTAGAATGCAGGATCAGAGCAGGCAGGGATAAAACGAGAACGGCCCTTTATTGGAGGCATAATAGCAACTAAACAGGAAGCAGTAAAAATGCCAAACTCCATGAGAAACTTTGGAAATGCCAGGGAAACACTTGGAGGATCTGGGGAACAGAACTAGAGGAACCGTGGAACAGTAAGAAAGAGGAATGCTAACAGTATCATAAGTACACTACAGATTAAAGAACACAGTGTGATGAAAACGTAAACGGGACTGAGGGTGACAAAGGATGTAAACACATATAAAATAATTAGGGAGGGGGAGACACCATGGAGCACAGCTGGAACTAATCAGGGAAACAAAACAGGGCGAACTATGCTAAATAGAAACAATGCTAAATAGGAACTATGCTAAATAGGAACTATGCTAAATAGAAACAATGCTAAATAGGAACTATGCTAGTTGGCTTTTGCCATTGCCAGCTTGTTCTGAAAATAGATGTGACGGCGAGGGGTCATTTGACTGTTAAACTTCATGCACACTAACCAGTGACTTGACAAACACAAGTCATTAGCCAGTGGTCATATTCTGAAAGAGAAAATCCTTTCTGACACTTTAAATGAACAAAATTTATAAAAAGAACTTCTTTTATTTCATGAAATCAGTAATGATCTGATGTGTAACCAGGTGATATGACAAACTGGGTCTGCTGTGAAGGCCTTATGAAGTTTCTTGTTGACCTGATTTCAGACCCATTGGAAAACTCAATTGCCCGCCTCTGCCATAAACTAATCAGGAATGTCTTTTCCAAAACAAACTATTGGTATCACCCTGTGGTGATCATTAAAGCCAATGCAGATTTTGTTAAGGTACGTCTGTACTTATTCATATTCAGTAAGCCTGTGCATGTTGTGTTGATAAAACGTGATTGAAACATGTTTAAATGAAGTAAGTTGAGCTCTTGAAATATTTTAATCCTTCACAATTTTGTCATTTTATTCCAACACTATTTTACCCCAGTACTACTTGGGCACTTAGATAATTACATTTGTCTTCATATTACATAATGTTCAACAAAGTGTAGAGTCTGGTTAACATAAAAGCTGAATGGATTTACAGCCACTACCATCCTCCTAGCTTTATCCGGGTTGCAGGGGTATAACCCAGAAGTGACAGGTTAAGAGGCAGAGTGCGACCTGGATAGCTCACCAGTCTATCACATAGAGACAAACAACCACTTACATTCACACTTTAGGGTAATTTGGAATCACCAATTAACCTAGCTCTAATAACTGCATGACTTTTAACTGTGGGAGGAAGCCAGAGTCCTCAGACAGAACCCACTGCAAACTAGCCAGATTGTGGATTTGAACCCATGTTCTTGCTATGAGGCAACAGCGCTAACCACCACGCCACCAAGCTGTCAATCGAGGCTCAACAAAAGTAGGAAAGGCTATGATTTCAAGGCTTGATGCAGAATTCTTCCGTACGTTTTTGTCCTTGACAGGTTAAACCACAATAAATAGTGTCGAGCATACATGGTGTGTGTGTGTAGTTGCCTTTTAAAACTCCAGGGATTTTCCTGCAGTTTGAAATCTCGTGCGATCTTGTGAATTTCTTGAGTCCAGCAACTAACCACTCTCACTAGATTGCATCACGTCATCTCAACAAGAACAAATTAAGTTGGTGAATTTCATAAAGATCCTACACGATTTAATTACCTTCACCATAGAAACATGAAATTATTTTCAAATTACAAGTTAGACTTTTGATGCATCTCAATCATCCAGGAAAGTAAATCTCCAAAAGTTGATTCTGTTCATCTGGACGTAGCGTTTTGTGGGAGAAACGTTTCGTCATCATCAGGTGACGTCTTCAGTCTCAGCTGACTGCAGGTTTCAACCTTATAAACAGCACATTTGCATAATGACTGAAACCAGCCCTGAAGGAACAATGGGCTGGGAGGGCAGTTCCTTAATCTTAATTATGCAAATTCTCATGACTATTGATCAACAACCACTGATCAACAACCACTGATCAGTGTCCGTGAGTCCCATTCACAGAGAGGTGGGGAATGGCTGCAATCACAGCATTGTAAGATGGTGACAGATGTACCCTTAGGTCCCTCCTCCATTCAGAGATGGTCTTTCCCTTTTCACGTAAATGGCCTCCTTGACTCCGCCCTCAAACCAGCGCTCCTCCCTGTCCAGGATGTTACATCCTCATCATTGAAAGAGTGTCCACTGGCCTGTAGGTGTAAACAGACTGCAGAGTCCTGGCCTGACGAGGTGGCTCTTCTGTGTTGTGCCGTCCTCTTAGCCAGAGGTTGTTTGGTTTCCCCGATGTATAAATCCTGCCAATCCTCCTGCACTTCACAGCGTACACTATGTTACTCTGTTTGTGTCGGGGACCCGATCCTTGGGCTGGACCAGTTTTTGGCGCAGTGTGTTTTAGGGTTTAAAGGTCACAGAGACCCGGTGTTTAGAAAAAATGCATCTCAGCTGCTCTGATACTCCTGACACGTACGGGATCACTACAGGTTTTCACTTGGGCAGCGGTTGTCCTTCTCTCCTGGATCGGCTGGAGCTTTCTTTAGGAGCCTTTCCAGCTTTGACAAAAGTCCAGCTGGGATAACCACATTTACTCAGGGCCTTCTTGATGTTCTTCTGCCTCCCTGGCTGCTGTGTCAGTGGGGATGGTGTTCACTCTGTGTTGTAGCGTCCTGATGACGCCCAGTTTGTGCTCCAGTGGATGATGAGAGTCAAACCTTAAATACTGATCCGTATGTGTAGGTTTATGGTACACGTCAGCTTTTAGATGTCCCCCATTACTGATGGAAATCTCACAGTCTAAGAAGGCTAACCTGCCACTGTTCATATCCTCCCTGGTGAATCTGATGTGTCGGTCCACCGAGTTAATGTGATCCGTGAATTGTGATCCGTCCTGACATTTGATTTTCACCCAGGTGTCATCCACATATCTGAACCAATGGCTTGGTGGTGTTCCAGGGTAGGATAGCAAAGGCCTCTTTTCCATTTCCTCCATGTACAAATTCGCCACGATGGGTGAAACTGGGGAGCCCATGGCACACCCATGTTTCTGCCTGTAGAACTGAGCCTTGTATGTGAAGTAGGTGGAATGAAGACACAGTTCAAACACACTTGGTCGATGCTGAGAGCGGTCCTGTTGCTGAGGTTGGGGTCATCCTGTAATCTCTTACGGACCGCCTCCAACGCTTCCGTGACTGGGATGCAAATGAAGAGAGATGTAACGTCGTAGTGCAAGTGGTCATGAGAATTTGCATAATTAAGACTGACCTCCCAGCCCATTGTTCCTTCAGTGGGCTGGTTTCAGTCATTATGCAAATGTGCTGTTTATAAGATTGAAACCTGCAGTCAGCTGAGACTGAAGGAGTCACCTGGATGATGATGAAACGTTTCTCCCACAAAACGCTACGTCCAGATGAACAGAATCAACTTTTGGAGAAAGTTAAACTTTTGTAAATGTAACATCCATCATTTTTTACAGTGTAGGCCCAGCTGCCTGTTAGAACAGAGAGCGCACAATTACACAATCAGTCCCCTCTGATAGCCTCCTGGCACCGCCCCCCGAACCCACTGCAACACAACTGAGCCACAATCCATCGACTGTTGGCTGAAGCCGTGTCATAAACAGTCAGATTTGAGTTCAAATTGTTTCAATGTTCAGTAAAGGTCAGGAGAGAGGTGCAACGTGTGCGTGTGCAGACATCTGTAAAACAAGGTGGAGGCTGTCTCGTGATTTGGGGCTGCATCTCAGCCAGTGGTGTTGAGGGTCTCGTCAAAATGGATAAAATTGTGAATGCAGAAAAATGCATGAATATTTTGATGCACTACACAGTATCATGGAAGACTGTCTGTGCCTTTGTGTAATGGATGATGCTACTGCACACACTGTGCAGCTCTTAGGATGGTTTTCCATGAAATCTACTTTACTGGTTATATGTGTTTGGTGAGTTGTTCTTTTTAGTTGTATTGTTGGAAGATAAAGCCTGCACTGAAGACTGGAGATAAAACAACGATTTAAAAAAATCATTGCTGGTTCTAGTGGCTTTCATCCTTTTTGTGTTTGCTGATATGCACCTTACTGTGGTTTCCCTGCAGGACATCTTACCTCAGACACACCTCCTCCATCTTACATTACTGCCACCCACTCTGAGACTCCCAAATGCACAGCCAAAGCACGAGAGCAGGTAAATCCTCCTTCGAAAGATGAAAGCCGATGCACTGAAAGAAGGACTCACAGCTGATTGCCTCGGACACACAAATGCACACACTTTTTCCCTGATCGAAATATAATAAGTTTTGTGCATTTGAAGAAAGCGTTTTGTAAAGTTGAACTTAACAGCGTAATGTTGATTTGTTCCAGTTAAGTCACTGTGACACTGGAGGACAGCAGACGTGTTTGATTTTGGAGTAAATATTCTTGTCCTGACACGTGAATATTGGTGCTGCTGGTTAAACAGCGTTGTGAAGGTTTCACTTTGGGCTCTGATATGAATTTTTTGCTAAATTATTCAGGTGAGTAGAGAGAAGTCTTTGAATCAAACAACAACAAGCACAAAACATTAAAACCTAGTAAGATTCCTGAAAATCAAATGATCTTCAGTCATTAGACGGTTTGTTGAGATTTCACGACACAGCGCATGCATGCAGTGCTGCAGATGTTTGTGACACTGGTATGTTGTCACACCTGTTCTGAGCTAAAACAAAACTCAAATCTAAACTAATCACTTATTTGTTTGAGTTTCTTTCCAAACTTATTTAACATACCAGCCAGCAGTGAAGCAGTTTGCAGAAACATGAAATAAGTCACTTAGCTAACAATTTAATTGCCCGTACAGCATTTAGAAATGTCCAGTACGTCATCAGTTGTCTGACAGCGAACAGCAAATTACACAACCAGTTACAGCAGTGTATAGCTCCAGCCTTTCCATGGAGCTCATCGTGTGTCTGCAGTAGCCGAGGAAGGACAAACCCAACACTGGGTACATACTGGGCCTCATGTTATGTTTGAAATGATGACTGCAGGTGAATGATATAATGACATAATGAATGAATGAGGGCTATTCAGTTGGTTGGCTGCAACCACACCGCTACACAGGCAGCTTTAGTTCACAAACCTTAACAAAAAATAGACAAAAAATTATATCTAAAAAACCTGTTTTCCGATGATTTATCTTTAGACGCTCTTGTATTCGCAGCATGCCAGCTCAGCTCAGAGAGCAGAGGCAGACTCTGTGGTGGTGAAGGTTCACTACATTTACACTGTGGCTCTGTCTGTCCCTCTGGACACGACATACAGTGAACTTAAGGAACGAGTCGCAGAGAAATTGGACCAGCCGGCATCTCATCTGCGCCTCAGGTAACAGCAGAAGCTGACAAACAAATGCCCTCCATCAGAGTAAGAATGTTACAGTGTGCACAGACATCTGACATGAACAGGCAGAAGATTTTCCTTTTCTGTATTTTCCTGCTCATCTGCCAGTTTTTCATCTATTTTCCTGCTGATCCACCACTTCCTCTCACTCCCTCGTCCTCTCTCATTAGACGTAAGCACCACGGCTCCTGCGTGCTGACACCTCTGGACGGGGAAATCGAGTCAGCTCACACTGTGCAACGGTTGGCTGAGGCCGGCAGAGCTACCCTGTGGTGCCAGGTTTGTATCTAAACTAAATATGGTGGTGGAGGTGTCACAGCAACACTGCCACCAGCTTCCCCACACGTTATAAATGTTGTGTTAGTTTATGTTCATAACAAGGCAGGAAGCCTGAAATGGCTTGGACGGGAAGAGGAGGGATGATTATAGTTATTATAGTGGGCAAAGGATTGAAATATGGAGCTGCAAGGCAGGAACAAAAGAGGAAGATTTATGGATGTAGTGAAAGAGGACATGCACAAGGGTGGTGCGACAGAAGAGGATGCTCGGAAAGGGTGACGCTGACACAGAAGATCTGCTGTGGAATAACTAAAAGCAGCAGAACAGAATCAGACATGAATGAATGGCACGGGTTTGTTCAGCTGCTCTATCTGCCAAAGGTGCTACTTTGGTGAGTCAAAGTTTAGAATACATTTTAGTCTATAAACTGATTCAATCTGTCTGTCTGTCTGTCTGTATCCTTCGAGCTCGGGTCCTCTACCAGAGGCCTGGAAGCTCGAGGGTCCTGCGTAGCTCTTCCCCTCCATGCATATATTTATATATGCATGTGTGTGTGTGTGTACTAACTCATTCAATAATTTTTCTTTTTTTTATTTCTACAAAACTTTCATACGTTTTGTTCCATGTGTACATTTCAATGTGCACAAAAATGTGGAGGTAGTGTTTGTACAGAAATATGTGAAAAACTATCAAAGCTAAAGGCTTCAGATATTCACGGGTTCTTCTCACCAACAAAATAAATCAGGACGTAATTTAGAACAGATACATCTGAAATGTTGCAGTAACGACTTACTGAAATTTAAAAAAAATCAAGCAGTCCTGTTAGGTCCCATATTTGAGCACATACTAGTACAAAATACTTTACACTGCAAAAGACAGCAAGTAACTTTGTCTTAGTTATTTCAGCTTTAAATATTCTATTTATCAATGATGCAAAAATAAAACACGAACATGAAATTTTGCCACACTTTTAAAGAAAATGTTATTTACATTTAACTGTTTGTCTTTTTGTGTCGAATTGTAACACACACCAAAAGATGTGAAGATGCTTCTCTAATGATATCTCAGCTAGTTTACAGGTTCGCTCTCTTACTCACACTGTGCTACTGAACTGCAGAAAGAAGATCCCCTGGCCGGCCGTACTATCCTCTACCAGATGGTGGCCCTTTATGATTATGATGCTCAGGGGCCCGAAGACCTGGAGTTCAGTGAAGGTGACACTATTGACATCCTCGGTGAAGGTGAGGCTCCACGGCTCAAAGTGAAACTTCTAATCATTGTTTTTGTCTGCAATTCGAATTGATGCTACATTCCTGGGTCATCTGTTTAGATGCAAAAAGTATTAATTTCCTCTTTGTTTCTCTGTTACACTCGTTTGTAGTTAACCAGGAGTGGCTGGAGGGACACTGTGCAGGAAGTATTGGGATTTTCCCCGGCTGCTTCGCCTACAGGGAGAATAACAATATCACTACGAGCTCAGAGATTTTGTAATCAAAAGTTCATTGTTGCATTAATTTTTTAAAGCACCTATTATTCTATGAATTGTAACAGTTTACAGGCTTGGAGCAAGCAAACAGGCACGAGGCTGTTAAGTGCACCAAGTGCTATCTTCACTATGCTTTGAAGATCTTTTTTTAACAGAAACTTTTGTTTAAGAACATTATACATGAAAACAATCATATTGGTGTATCCATCATTACCATATAATCTTTATTGCATGTTTGATAAAAAATCCTTTGTATCATATTATTAACGTATATACTCTCAAGTGTGATATCAGACACTTCCTGGTTCATGAGCTTCTGTTCCCGAGTCAGTCACGTCTCAGTGTGAAGCCTGTGTCTCCGAGTCTGTCTTTGCATATGTGTTGTGTTTCCTGTCCTATGTCCGTGTATCCTGCTTTGCTTCCTTTGTCTCGTTATGTCGGACTAGCCCCAGCTGTGCCTCCTTCCTGTTTCCCATTACCTTCGCCCTTCGTGTTTGTCTCTGTTAGTTGTCGTGTCATACCCTCGCAATGCTGTGGTTCGTCCTCTGTGCTCCAAGTAACTCTAATTCTCAGGTCCTGGTTTATTTTCTAGTGTTGTAGTGAGTTTTCTGTTTCTAGTTTTGTTTTATACTGATAATAGTGACTTCAGCAATAAAGCTGCTGCTTTCAGTTAAATTTCCTGCGTTGGGGTCCTGCATCCTGCCCGCCATACAGCAAAGCATCACATGATTATTCACATGTATACAGTATGCATGCATACACATGTTCACAGACATATATATGTAGATTTATATAAACAAGCTTTAGTTGAAAACATGAGAGAGACAAGTACAAGTACATCATATTACCCCCCCCCCTCATTTTTTTTCTACCAAACTTGGCAAAACCCAAAAGCTCTGTTATCTGTCTCTATAACAAACAGTTTATTAAAAAGAACTTCCACTCCTGCATCTAACACTGATTTTAGAGGAAGATACACATTTACGATATTTGCAAACATGATACAAAAGCTGTGGATCACCCGGAGGACCCCAAACTTAAGATTTTTAACCCAACTCTACATGGCACCGAGCATCAGTCCCTTTCAGATGCTGAATCTCAATGTTGACATTTTCCAGCGGTATAGACCAGCCCACAACATGCTGACTGTCGGCTTACAGCAGAGGCAGGAACACAAGGTGTAGGCAGTGTCTGCAACAGCTGGGGTGGAGCTGAAACCAACACACACCTCAAAATGTCGCTGTGACAAACGTAACACAGGGTTTATTGTGGTTCATGTGGTGTTCTTTGGATTTCTGTGAAAAATAGCACACGGCCTTATCAAAGACACCTGCAAAACTACTGTGCTTGTACCCTGAGCTTTGCTATCAGTCTCAAGCAAAATCAGGGGCGATCAGAGCCTCGGCTGATCTGAGTCCTGACACTCAGAAATGCGCTCGAAAGATTAACATGATCTGACAAATCAGTCAGGGGAGTGATCACATTTCAAAAGTTCTTGCAGAACTCGACGTAATAACCATATATACCAAAAGCAGGCCTTGATCCAAATGTACACATACTGTATTTTGCCCTTATGCAGCTTTAGAAGATGCAGCATATATTTTCATTGCTATGTATATCAGTGAAGCCAGAGGAGATAAACCAGTTAAAGTGCAGGAAAGTCTTAAAAATGCAAAAGCCTGAATAATCTCTAATTTCCTGTTTCTAAATTCAGATAAAACTGTGGTTATTGTATTCACCCCTATAAATATTAGAAACACGCTGTCTAACCATGTCTTTGTGTTAAAAGAGTGTTTTTCCTTCCCACTGTCACCATGTGGTTGCTCATAGGAGGTCATCTGATTGTTCGGGTTGTCTCTATATTACTGTAGGATCTTACAGTATAAATCACCTGCAGGCCACTGATGCTGTGATTTGGTGCAAATAAAATTTCAGTTTCATTGAATTGAAAATCTTCAGCTCTGCCAACTGCAGGTCGGTGTCTTTTTGTCAGTGCCATGTCTCAATCATGCATCATAGCACGTCTCTCTCTCACACACCACACACACACACACACACTCTCTCTCTGACTCGTGTGCACAGATATATTTTCATTGTGAATGTGGTGAATGTGCTGGTTCTAATATGGGGCTTATCTGCTCTACGTGAACACTCACAGTGATTTATCCAACATGCCTCATTCACACCCATCCATACAGGTACTGTGTTCTTTTCCCCACACCATGACAACACCCACTTATCCTTTAACTCACTTTTATACTTATTTAAGATAGTAAAAGCTACAAAAGCACATAAGCATTTCATTAGACTAAAATATATATGTCATGTTCTTCTTTGTTAATAGAAATGCACTCAGGTGCCTTTCATTTTTTCCCAGTTGTGTCTTAATGATGGATTAAAGATAGTGATATTAGCTGGGTGGGAGACCTAGACTCCATGAAAAGTTCACTACTTTGTGCATTAATTGCGAGGAAAGGAAATGTCAGGTGCTTTTAGCCGTCATCACAAATGGTAGATGTAAAATACTGCCTGTGATGTGTGAGCAGACAGCTGTTGATGCAGCCATTCAGATAGCTTATCAAACAGAGACCTCTAATTACTGCAGTACTCTCTGAATGCACAGAATCAGCGCCCACATCCCCCTGTCACAGCAGAAAGGATGGGAATCGTATCAGCTTTACATAAGAGAGTGAAAGCAGTCAACAAATGTTCTGTGTGTAGTGAGGAAACAGCCAGATGACCCTCTTTTTGAAACACAAGTTAAGCAGGATAATGTAATAATTTTAGATTTCATTACGCCCTAACCATCTGTATTAGTTAATTAGTAAGGGAACGAGTTACAACTCAGAGTACATCTTCAACAGTAATTGCAAACAACACAACTTATTGTAGGCAACACAGATGAAGGAGATAAACAACAATCTAGTGACCAGAGCTGGAGAACACAGCTTTGAGGATAATGCAACAACGAACAAGGGAAGACTGAGGGAGGAAATAAAGGGAGAGATGACTTGTGGACACACACCTGGAGAGAAATAGTTTAATGAGACAAATCACAGCAAAACAAAGACACAGAAGGAAGAACAGAATGGAAACACAATGGGAATAAACAGAAGGAAACCCCGACAGTAACAAAACTAAGAAGACAAGATAAAACATAAAGGACCTGAATCACGAGGTAAAGCAGAAGATAAACGACATTTATAAGCACATGACAATAACAGCAGAAATTCAATCACTTTATTGAAGAGTATATTTACCACGGTATGAAAAACTGTTTGCCCCTTTCCTATTTCCTTTTTTTTGTATGTTTGTCACACTTTAGACACTTTAGACACTTTCAAAATTCAATTGAAAACCCACTTTTATTCCTTGGCCTCCAAACCTACATGGCCCTGTATGAACAAGTGACCCCGAATGATAACAAAAATTAATTGTGGTGTGTCACATCTCTGAAAAACAGAATTCAATTTCTCTAGCCACACCCAGGCCTGATTTCTGCCACAATCAAAAAAACAAAACACTTAAATAGGACCTTTCGGTCGACACAAAGTGGAGCAGCAGAATTTCAGGAACAAATGAGAAACTAAGTAATTGAGATCTGTCTGTCTGGGTTATTAAGCTTTATTAAGTTAGGGTTATCAATTATAAAGGTTATTAAGCTGTTTCTAAAGCTGTGGGACTCCAGTGAACCACAGTCAGAGCCGTTATCCACAAATGGTGAAAATAGGAAACAGCGGTGAACCATCCCAGGCTGGCTGACCACAATGACTCCAAGAGTGCAGGGACGATTCCTCACAAAAGACCCCAGAACAACATCTGAAGAACCGCAGGTGAGGGTCAGTGTTCATGACTCCACCATAAGTGCATGACAAGGATCCAAGACAAAGGCTTGTCTCAGTTTTGCCAGAAAACATATCGATGATCCCCCAAGACATTTGAGAAAATATCCTGACGAGACTGATGAGGCAAAAGTTGAACTTTTCAGCAGGTGTGTGCCCTATGACAGCGGTCCCCAACCCCCGGGCCTCGGACCGGTCCGTGAGTCGTTTGGTACCGGGCCGCGAGAATTGAGGCTCAGGTGTGAAATATCTGGTTTTCAGGGTTTTTATCGGTTTTCAGCGTTATTTTGTTATCGTTTTTATCGTTTACTCCGTTTTCCTGGGTCTTTTCACGTGTGTTATGAATAAATCTTCTTTTTTTCGGTACCGGTACTAGTTTTATTTTGTTGTATTTATCCGCGACACCTTAAAGGCCGGTCCGTGAAAATATTGTCTGGCATAATCAGGTCCGTGGCGCAAAAAAGGTTGGAGACCGCTGCTCTATGACATCTGGCGTAAAAGTACCACAACATTTCAGAAGAGCATCATTTGCCGCCTCAGGACCTGAAGTCTTGCCGTAGTAAAAGGAACCATGAATTATTCCGTCTACCAAAGCTTTGTGAAGGAGAATCTCAGGCTTAAGCTCACTTGGGTTCTGCAGCAGGACAATGATCCAAACACAGCAGCAGGTCCACCTCTGAATGGCTTAAGAAGCACAAAATGAAGACTTGGTTTTAATGAACCAAATTGGTTTATTCCCTCAGAATTCCCAATCCATAATTTTCCTCCCTTTTCTAGCATTATGATAATTGGGATGATACCTATGCCCTGTTCACTGTTCTTCCTTTGTGTCTCTCCTTCTCACCCTCTGTCATCTCTCGGGTTCTCCCCTGGGAGGAGGCGGGTCTGGCTGGAGGCTCAGCGGGGTGGATATTTTTGGGGTCAGATGAGGTCGCCGCCACTTTGTACTCAGCCATACTATGGCTCACAGACCTTGCTATCATCATGCTGTTGTCACTTCCCACCACCTTTTTCTACATGAGCTCCTTTCACCCTTTGGATTTGAGTCCATTCCCCGACCTCCCCCAGGGGGCGCCCCTGCAGTCATCCAGAGCTCTGACTACAGGAGGAGGACTCTGGCTGGTGCTCTTGGACCCGTCACTGCAGGTTGATATTTTGGTGGTTTCCTAAAAAAGCCGACACATTAGAGTGAATGCCTTTAATTTGATTTAATGAATGGCTTTTGGTCCCGGTTCATTGCCTCTTTTGTGTATTATTGGACAAAATCCATATGGGAGGTTAGAGGCACAGCTTTCACCCTCCCAGGTCTCTTCCCCTCCCCCTGTCTTTGGTCCGGCGCAGGAAGGGAGGTTGAAGGGGGAAGGAGAGAAGTGAGAGGATGGGATGACGGTACAGAAGGACTTAGAAGGAGTTATGTGTAGCAGTTGTGGAGCCGGAGGGATCCGGAAGGAGTCCACGTCTCCTGTAGCTGTCTGTTTACTATTTACAGGAACAATAGGAGAAATCGTACGGAGAGGGGGAATATCTCTCACCTCACTGAATTGCAGTGTCGGTTAAGGGATGGTCTCCCAGAGGAGTGGATTGTGAGTTCCGGCTGGGGGGAAGAAGAGAGGTGGAAGGAGCTCCGCCTACCCCCAAACCCAGTTCCCTCCCTTCACTCAGGTCCATGCCTCTGGCTTCACTTTTCCTGGTAATTTGTATTTCAATGTTTCAGTGTTGCACAGTTTGTTCTATTTGGTTTTATTAAAGATGGAAATTCCCCCCCCCCCCCCCCCCTTTCTAGATTTCCCCCCTGCCGTCCCTTCCCCAAGAGACTCTGCAGAAGACAGCGGCGAGGGATCAGAAATACGTGAGGATTCGACATTTTCTGTAATCTGGCTGCCTCCAGCGTAGATTGAGCTAATCTAGCTTCATAGCGCTTTGTCATCCAACTTTCTGCCACTCAAAAAGCTGCGTCATCCAACATCAGCTTTTAGTTACTGCCTCTGTAAGTTCCTCCATGGGGGATAATATGATGTAATGTATACTTTATTAATCCCCATAGGGAAACTAGTCCTCTGCATTTAACCCATTCACTCAGTGAAGCAGTGGGCAGCCACCAATCCAGCACCCGGGGAGCAGTGTGTTGGGGCGGTGCCTTGCTCTGGGGTACCTCAGGGTAGCCATTCAGTGGATTCAAACACCCGACCTTCCGATCATGGGGCAACCTCTACCTACTGAGCTATCCGAGTCCTCTGTGGGGGAAGAGGGTTTAATGAACGCCGTGAGTTTTATTATTTGTTTCACCATCCCCCTGGCAGGATTCAGAGTCAAAACAGCTTTGTCTATAATGAAACAGACACCAAGGAATTTAAGTTTCAAGAGAGACATGGGACACTATGTCACTGAGAGAACACCTCACCTATTCACCTTGTTGACATAAAATGAAAAGAGTGTAATGCCCTAACATGTACTTAAAAAATATTTCTACTGACTTTGTCATTCTTCTCTCATACAAAAGTAAATGTAGTATGTAAATATGTTTTAACCAAGCACTGAGCCATTAACCTACGACCTCAGGAACAACTCTGTGTGTTTGCATGCATGTAGACAAGGTCAAAACAGCCTATTGATATTCAAACCAAGGGTAAGAATGGGAAAGAAAAGTCCCTTCAAGGACTCCGAGTATTGCATGATTGTTCAGATATGCTGGCATTTCCCCCATAACCACCCTGAGGATGTGTGAAAATATTCTCTGTGGGAAAATATCTTGTCGGTGTGGATGTTTCTAGCAGGAGATGGTGGTCACAAATCTTAAATGATCTCAAACTGGTTCTTTGAACATTTAGTATTCAGATGGCATCTCATGTCTTGTCTGGGGAATGTTTCCAGCTCCTTGTTGAATCTGACCTTCAAAGAATTAAGACAGCTCTGAAGAAAAAAGGGTCCAGGCCTGTTTTCTTACTGGTCACAGAAGGATCCTGTGCCAAACTCTAATTTCATGTTGTTGTCAGTTGTCCTTTGAAAGGAGAAAGCTTCAGTGTGCTATCCTCGCTCACAAAGTTCAGTTGTTCAGTTTGATGTTTTTGTTTCTAATTAAAAAGGTTAATGAAACTCACCTTGTCTGTATTATTATATGCTCAGGTGAGTCCTGCAAAGGTTGATTGTATGTATCAATGTATAAAATCAAATAGGAGGGGCAGAAAAGTTCTCATCACAGTGTTATTTTGTATTTCATATAAAAAGACAGTTGATTAGTAGAATATTCATTATACACAAATGACTTCAGCAGTGTAAAATACCTGGATAACAAGATGAAGTTACTCCATAATATGGCCTGTGTCCTGAAAAGTGCAGCTTAGCTCTTGTTTGGTTTTCCTTAAATTACCATGAAATTACTACTTAACATTATTTACACCATAGAATGACTTACACTGCAATTTGTGTCTCCTTCTCTGTAAAATGCCTGAATACAAGGCTAACTGAGCTCCCTCCTTTCCTATTAGTGGACGACCTTCTACTCCCTGAGCTACAGCCATCCTGCTGTTGTCCTTCTAGTCTCTCTGTTGTTCATTTCATTAACACAGAAGCAGCTGAAACCGATTTAACGACCCTTGCTGCTACTTAATGGACCAGATCAATATCCCAGAAGTTAAATAGACTTTTTCTTCTTTTTAAGTGTCAGCCAATGGAAGTTTCTATTCATGTCTTAAACGTTTATTGCTGTCTATTTGAATAAACAACTGTTCAACAAATAAATAAATTTACCGTGATCAGCCACTATGTGGAAAACAGTAGGCGGTACACATTTATTCTGTAGGATCACACAGGGAACCCGGGGCTGATTTCATGCCAAAGGGGCTTTTATGATCTGTTGTTTACCTGGACGGAGTCATGCTGTGCTGTCAGTGTCCCCTCAGCAGCACAATAGTGCAACACAAATGTTTTGTGAGACAGTCTTCCTCTCATGGGGAGGCTCCTATAAACTGCTGCTTAGAAAACGCTTTAGTTATGCCTCTGAGAGATATTTGCTTTATCAGCTTAAAGACTGATAAGTCGACACCTACTACTAAATGCATGTGGATGATCCAGCCTACACGTTGTTTTTAAGTTGTCTGGATAAATCTCGATTGGACAGAACAGGGATCTGTTTTTGTTCATCAGGTCGGCTCATCTACACTGTGGCCTAAAATATTAGGTAATTGCCCAACATAATAATTTAAATAAGGGTGAATAGTGTTGTCAGTTTCTTAGCAACACACACACGCGCGCACCTGCGTCATTTCCTATATAAAGGGTCAGCGCGTTGAGTTCAGCGCTCCACTCTGCGCGCTGAGTTTGCTGGGAGAACTGATCGAGCTGCAGGGAAAATGAATCAAATGTTGGAATGAGGTGCAGTTAGATTGTGTATATTGATAAGGAGAGCTTTCCGTGGACGGCGGTGGAGCTGGCGCTGTGCATGGAATAAAACACGCGGGGACATATTGCTTTGTTCAGAGCCAGATGAATACGGGCATCGGCTGTGGAAATGTTTTGTTTCGAGGTGTTACATCGTGTGCGTGGCACTTGCTGAAACTGTCTGATGCGCGTTTCAAGTTTTACTTTTAAGGAGGAGTGCCGACTTGAGGTGAATTTGATCATATTCACGGTCAAACCTCGTATCTGTATGACGCTCTGTTATGTTGTAGGATGAGCGCTGACCTCGAGAGCGTTTCGCTCAACACGTCGTTGAACTCGATCGTCTTGGGCGGCCGTGCGCTCTCGACTAACGTCCGAAGGCTGCACAAAGCTCTCAATATTCTGCTCAATGACCGGGAGAGAGAGCAGTTCATCCACTGTCTCAATGTTTACCACGCCAAGCGCAACGTCTTCGACTTGGTTCAAACTCTTAAAGTGATTCTCAACACGCCAGACAAACGGCACCTCTTGCCCATGTTGCGCCTGGTCATCCCGAGGTCCGACCAGCTGCTGTTCGATCAGTACACGTCCGAGGGGCTCTATCTGAAGTCGGACCTCATCCCCAGCAACGGCATCGCAGAGGACTTTGCGGGTGAGGTAGATTCAGCTGCCAGTTCCATCCCTGAGCAGGTCCTGTCGTCGTCGGGCTGCCCGGACGGTTTAAGCGCAGCTGCTGAACTCGCTGCGTGCGTGGTCCCACCGTTCTGCGTGGGCCCCTTTGGAGATACGCGCAAAGTGACCCTCACGCGCTCCAGGAGCCACGAGGGTCTGGGCTTCAGCGTTCGAGGTGGTTCAGAGCACGGCGTAGGCATCTATGTGTCCCTAGTGGAGCCAGGCTCATCGGCTGAGAGAGAAGGACTGAGAGTCGGGGACCAGATAGTGGCCGCTAATGACATCCTGTTTGACAATGTCACTCACATAGAGGCGGTGAAGGTAGGACTTGACGCAAATGCTGGCGTTTATGAGTGCGACTGTTGTGGTGTGTGCGCTGCAGGTTTTGTGCAGATTCAAACCGTGTATGCTGTAGGCAGAGAAAGCACACACTACTAAGGAGGCACTGGGCCATGCACGGCTGTCCTAAAAACACACTCGTTGTTTCACTGCTGCTTTCTGTGCCAGCCCTCGGGTCCAATGCTAAACTACCTCTAGTTTAACTTTTTATTATTATTTATTTATTTATTTTTTAATCTTCTACACCACTTGACATCTGGCTGCAGGCAGGGAACCAACATGAACTAAAATGTAAAGTAGACCGGCTGAAGTTCTTATTTCATGATCCATACAGCAGGAATCCTTGATGATGATCATTCTGAGGGAACACTACACTGCATGTGGAGATAATGTGCTTCACCACACAATTATCTAAAATTAGATACAGTACAAACAACACTTTGTGTGATCATTCACTGAAGCCTGATCAGGCAGGCTGACAGATTTAACCCCATTACCAAAGAATACAGCAAAAGATATTAGCTATAGATTTTGATTTCAATTTGCATAGATTTTTTTTATTAAACTAGTATGCGGTTTAGTGAAGCTTTTTAGTTTAGATCTTTTTTAAATTCAAAATATCTAAAAATATTTCTCACATCTAGTTTAGTTCAGTTTTAGATCATTTTAGCTTCAGATGGATATACCTCAGGCTTAGACCTACAAAACTGTTCGGGGTAAAAACCTTTTGGGTATGGTTGCTATTGTTCCCACGTAATGCAGTCAATGGTTAAAAAAAAATGTTATGAGCTTTTTTTTTTTTATCAATTTAAAAACACTTTAGCAACCATTGGATTTTTTTGCAATCAGCTGGTTTATAATAAACAAATCTCCATGGCAGTTTTGCATAAGCAAAGTTTCTATAATAAATGCAGACAAACAAGCACCTTATTAGTTTTTTCTGTGCATGGCATTAGAACAAGTCAGGATGAAATAAGAGCAAAATGTAGCATAGAATGCGCTGGCTCATCTCTGACATCTCAAGTTGTTTCCGTCTGTTTGACATTGGACTCTTCATTACACCATCTCGGTTGCAGTCACTTATTCTGTAATGGGTTAACTGCTGGTCCAACTGACCCCAGTTTGACCAGCTCCTACTCCTATGGATGTGGATGAAAATAATTTGTATGCTATTGAAAACTAACTTAGTGGAAAGATGGACACAAATTACACCCAGACCCAAGTGCAAACTTTACAGCAAAAACATATTAAATAAATCTTTGCAGCACTTAAAATCCATTGTACCTTTTAAAACTGTAGGTTGTAGTTGCCAGATTCTAAGATTTTGGTTCTTGCTTGACGCAGCAGAAACACATTGTGGAAGATGAAAAGATGTAGGAGGAAAGTTACTTAAGCTGAATGAACAAATATGGACTGTTAATGGACTGTTTAATTATTCTACATACATGTTTTATGCGCTGATGATGATGAATGATTTTACGACCTTGCAAGTTTGAATTGCACTCTACTTTCAGATATCTTCTAAAAGAAACGACTCTTTTGTGTGGAGGTAAAATGGCTCAGGCCTTGGGTAACGTGTTGTTTAACAGAAAAAAGGACACTTTTACCTGCCTGTGCAAGGGTTAGTGAATCATTTCAGCAAGGGCTGAACAGCTCAGAAGCAACGTGACCGTATACCTGGCTCACACTGGCAGAGTGTAAAAATGATTCTAAAAGGTTAATTTTGCATTATTGCAAAATACAAATATAGATACCAATCAGAAATTGTCAGTAGGTGTCGTTTGAAATGTGATTTTCTTTTTTCTGTATTCGTGTGTCCTCAAATATCAGGCTTCATAGGACGGCTTGAATTTTCATAAATTACAGAAACTTATTCAGTTGTATTAATTTCATGTTGGAGTTTTTAGTTTTTGAGATACTTATGTTCAAACATAGCTTCAGAGTTTAAAACGTGAGAATAACATGCTGGAATTCGGTCCATTTAAAAACATGCCTCTTGCAAACTATTTGAAATATGAAGCTAAAATTTCACAAATCGGTATGTATGGCCAAATTAAGGACATAATTTTATCTTGGAGTTTTCTGAATTGTTAACTGAGGCTACGTTCACACTGCAGGCGAAAGACTTTTCTGACCCTGTGCGACCCATCTATCCGATCATGGTGTGACAGTGTGAACGGCACAAATCCGATATTTTCAAATCAGACCTGGGTCACTTTGGTATGTGGTGCTGAATACGATACAAATCTGCGACTGCTGTTTGATGGTCACGTCGCATTAAATCCGTCTTTTACGTCACTGACACAAGACAGACGCCAATTATCAGCGCCGGAGAAGACCTCGCGAACGCTTCCTGTCCATCCAGTGAAACTGTTGGGAAGACAACGTTGGAGAAACGTGAACATTTTCTTTGTACTGTATAATCTGCAGATTCTGACAGAAATCTGCAGCTATCCTTTGAAGCTCCTCTAAAACAGCAATAAGGATCATTATTAGGCCAAATGTAGATAACAAAATAACTTAAAGCAAAAATTGGGAAACGTAAAGTCCGAAACAAGTCTTAAGGTCCATCAGTCACACAACACTGTTTGGTCTGGGTCTAAACAGAGCGCGTTGTGTGTGACGTCTTCTTTTGCGCATGCGGCCGCTTTGAGTGTTCACACTAGAGCGCGTTTGCTGTCGCATTTTATTTGTAGTGTGAAGAAGCAGACAGAAAAATCGGATTTGATCCAAAAATCTGAATTGAGCTTCAAGACCTGCAGAGTGAACGTAGCCTAAAGTAGTCTAAATGTGACAGTATTTAATTCTTGATTATGTTAATATCACGGTTGCTGGATCCAATCACGAGCTGGGTCTTATGCTTGATCTAATCTTGTTGCTGTAGTGTTGAGGATGTGACTTTCTCTGACCAATGCCTGTCGTTTTTGAAGTTGATGCCACAGCCACACCCATGATCCATGCTCCAATCACATGTACAACTGCAGATCTGTTTGCTAGAGCCAAGACTCTACACTGAACTGTCAAGATCCATTGTTTAATGGTATTTACACTGCAGTCCTGGACTCTGTTGTTCCATCGAGCTCATATTCCACTAAATTAAAACCACAAAGACTGGTTCAACTCTAGCGAAGGTTAAACCAGCCCAGAAGCACAGGAACAATTTTAAAACATTGTGGGTCACATATAAGTGCATTTGCTCCACTTTATTTTACCGACAGGTATTGTTGTCCTGGCAAAGACTCATGCAAGAAGCATGATTCATCACTGCAGACAACACATATCCCCTGCTGTAGAGTCCAGTGGCTGCATGTTTTGCTTTGTGCTTGGTGATGTAAGGCTTTGATGCAGCCACTAGGCCATGGAAGCCCATTCCACGAAGCTATTTATGCACTGTTCTTGAGCCAAGTTTGATATTTATATGAAGTTCGGAAGTCTGTAGCAATTGATTCTGCAGAAATGATAGTGTCTATTCCCTCGGCTCTATCGGTCAGCTGTCCTCTAGATGCACTCGGTAACTAACTGGATTAAATTTAGTAGCTTGGTAGATAAGGCCCATCCTCTGACCGCCTGATGTACGATATCAAGACATGCAAAACAGTCTCTTGGAGCCACATGTTAAACCCAACAGGAAGTCAGACGTTTTGAATTTAATGATAAATTGCGAAGGTTTTAAGGTTTTGTGAAACGGCATGTTCATGGCGGCACGTCAAGTTTTCATCATTCGCCAAGAAACTGCTGTAACTCAAAGACACAAAGGCCTGTAATAAAATATTATGGTCAACAGTATTGAACGCTGCACTGAGGACAAGCACAGAGCGGAGTCCACTGTCAGAGGTCATAATAATATTATTGGAGTTCTGAAACCCGATGGAGAGTCAGTCATCAGTTAGCTGTTTACAACGACTCTTTCAAAAGTTTTTCAGTTTGTCCTACAAGTAGCTAAGACAGCTGGGCCAGCTGATGGTTGTTTACTGCCAGCTTGAAGGTCTGTGCTTTGTAGGCCATTAATAGAAACAGACTGATCATATTTAAGACTGAAACATTAATTAATGGTCGGTGTAGGGTTTTTTTTAATGAGAGAGAGAAGACAAACACACTCCAATTATCAGTTTTCTCAATTTATTATCAAAACAGTTAGAATTTGAAATGAATTCTACATAGCACCATGGACCTGCTCTCTGTGGCTCAGAGACAAAAGACTGCTGCACCCAGGCAAACACATAATGCTAACATGATTGGTCGACATAGTTTGTTCAGACAGCTGGACAGCAACGGGGCTCCAGGTAGATGATTGATCGCGCACAAAACAAAGACCTCTGGGGCTTAGAGTGTCTTTCTGACTAGCTTCTCAAGCGAGGACAGATGCTGGCTTTTTCTCTGTATGTATTATTGTAGGTCTACGTTACAATATAAAGCGCCGTGAGGTGACTGTTGTTGTGATTTGGTGCTATATAAATAAAATTGAATAGAATTGAAAGTTGAATTGTTTATGGCTACACAAACACCAGTGTTTCTGAACAGCATGCCTACTGCTGTTGTGGTAACTTACAATTACTTTGCAGCCATGAAATTAATTTTGTTGCCGAAAGTTTGGCAATTTATACATTTATGTTAATATTTGTCCAGGACATGCAGACAACGTAAGACATGTGGAGCATGTTCTGTGCTGCCTGTGTGTCCAAAGCAATTCAGGCAGAAAACCTAACACGCATGTAAACACAGTGTGCTTTTACAGGTGCACGAGAAGATTCTGGCTCACCCTCTCTGTCTTACACCACTACACATGCTTTCCTCCTCCCTGCCTCCCTTCCTTCTTTTACATAACTGTATCCTAGCCTGGAATTTCATCCTCATTAAATGAGGTATGGAGGTCAGATTCTCCAGGATGCTGTCTTGAGACATAAATGGCCTGTATTTGTATACCTAAGGACCCCAAAGCGCTTTACACTATACACAGTCATCCACCCATTCACACACACATTCGCACACTGGTGATGGCAGCTACATTGTAGCCACAGCCACCCTGGGGCGCACTGACAGAGGCGAGGCTGCCGGACACTGGCGCCACCGGTTTTCCATTTGTGCAACATCTCTAAAATTAGAAATATCCTGTCTCAGAGTGACGCTGGAAAAACTCTCTGAGCCTGGTTCTGCTGGAGGTTTCTTCCTGTTCAAAGCGAGTTTTTCTTTCCCACTGTCACCAAAGCGCTTGCTCATAGATGATTGTTAGTTTTTTTTTTTTTTTCTGTTTTCTTTGATGAGGTCCGTCACGATCCTGGGTCTTTTGACCCAGCATTTTAGTTTATTTTGATGTTTATGGTTTGTTTAAGTTCATTAGCTTATCTAAGTTCATTTGCTTGTTAGTTCCCCTTTGTGTTTTCAACCCCTGTTAAGTCTCCCTCGCCCTTCATGTGTTTCATGTTTGTGTCTCATTATGTTTCCTGTTTTATTTTGAAGAGGTCCTGTGTTCCTATGTTCAATGTGTTCAGTTTTACTCTCCCCTTGTGACGTCGTTATGTTCATGTGCGTCAGCTGTTTCGCCATGTGTTCCCACTTCCCTCATTTTCCTCCTGTGTGTATTTAGTCCGTGTGTTTCCACTCATTCCTTATCAGGTCATCTGCTCGTCCACTTCAGGTTTCCATGTCAGTTCACCATGTTTAAGGTTTTTTCATGTTTTAGTTCCCCCAGTTTAGGTTATTGTTTAGTTTCACCCATGAACTAAAACTGCTCGTTTTGTGTTAATCCACGTCACGTTTCACATTCTGTTTTTGGTCTGCATTTGAGTGCAACACATACAGTGTTGCACTCAGTGCCAGACGGTGACATTCTTTTAACTCTAGATTGTGGCAGCCCTGCTGCCCTCTTGTTGTTGGACCTGACAGCAACCTTTGATGGTCGATCATGATATCCTGCTTTCATGGCTGGAATCATATGCTGGCCTAAAAGGGTCTGCTCTTCAGTGTTTTCAGTCCTACTTATCTGGAAAAACCTTTTATGTCAACATGTGCCCCCACAGCTCCAAAATAGCCCCTCTTAATTATGGTGTACCTCAAGGCTCTCTTTTAGGTCCTGCCTTATTTGCACTGTATATGTTGCCACTGGGGTCTATTTTCTCACGGTAAAAAATTTTCATTTCACTGTTTTGCAGATGACTTGGAGATCTATCCATCTTTAAACGCAGGGACATGTGGATGTCTGTAAATTTTTATTTAAATTAAAACAAAACAGAAGTTGTCATATTTGGCACCTTCGTTAATAATCACATTGACAGCGCTCTTGGCCCTTTATCTTCCTATTGTAAGTCAAATGTTAAAACCTTGACTGTTCCTTTAAACTGTGTAAGCAGGTGAGCACAGTAGTTCAATCAAGCTTTTTTCATTTAAAACAGCGAGCCAAGGTAAAATCATAGCTTCCAGCTAACGTGTTTGAACATGTTATTCATGGTAAATGAATTGATTCTTATATAGTGCTTTTCTACTCTCCCAGAGCACTCAAAGCGCTCTACAACATGCCACATTCACACAAGCACTGCCTTCTATACTTTCTTTAAGTGCTTACTATCATTCACACTCTGATGGATGCTTCAGAGTGTGAATGATAGTTAGTAAGTAACAACTTGGGGCTAATATCTTGCCCAAGGATATTTGGCATGCAGACTGGGGGGAGCCAGGGATCAAACCACCAACCATCTTAACATTAGATGACCTGCTCTATCTCCTGAGCTACTCCCACCTACAGTATTCATCTGTTCATTAACTGCAGACTGGACTGCTGCAATTCTCTGTACTTTGGTTTGGACCAGGCCTCTATTTATCGTCTTTAGCATCTGCTAACTGGCACAACAGAAGGAGCATATTACCCAGTTTTGGCTTCTCTACATTGGCTTCCTATTCTGCACAGGGTCCAATTTAAAATGTTACTTTTTTTTAATCACTTAACGGCCGAGCCCTTTCGTACCTGTCTCAGCTCCTATTTATTTATGCTCCAGGAAGAACGGTGAAGTCCAGGTCAAAACTAACCTTAACTTTTCCACGGTCTAAACTGAAATCTCGTGGTGACAGAGCCTTCTCTGTGGCAGGCCCTGGACTGTGGAGTAGTCTTCCCCTCATTATTAGATCTGCACAACCACTTGACCGTTTTAAATTGTTACGGAAGACACATTTTATCTTCTGGCTTTTAACACACGTTGTCCTAAATATTTTGGTAATAAAACATCTTGGTTTTAAAAGCCTTATTTGTTGTTGTTGTTTCAGTTGTTTATATTTACTTATTTTATTTATTTATCTATATTTTACTGCATCATTGTTGTGCATTTTATTTATTTTAGTGGCATTTTACATTGTTAAGCACTTTATGCAGCATAGACTGCTGGTAATGTGCTATATAAATAAACTCGACCTTGACCTATTAAGTGAGATTAATTTCAGAAAAGTATGTGACTCAGGCTTTGTTTTGTTTTTTATTATATAATTCAGCATTTTCTTAGTGGTTTCATTGTGTGCAAACCCTTTATTTTATTTGACATTTATTTGACATTTATTACTGTTCTTCGCTGGTTTAAACATGCTGTGGTGGTTTTGTATATCTCATAGTAAACATCAGAGGGAATCCATTTTTGTGGACTCAAAACTATTATACGTTAACAGCAGATCAGATGTTGTGAAATCTGTGAAAAGCACTTTGAGTCTTTATTGCAGTATTTTCTGTGTGTTCAGCTTGTAGTGATCTTTGAGAGCAGCAGCATGTCTAACTTTGGCAAGTGTTTGAATTTATTTTTAAACAATGACTCTTTCATTCTACTTATATGTGGAGAAATAACATTACATAATCACAATCAGATGACTTCACAGGCACCGGCCTTCGATGAGCTCCCAAAATAGCAGCTTTTCAAATGGAGGAGGAGGAGGAGTAAGTTATCCTTTGCTGTCAGCTTGATAAGCCCAAAGTTATGTTACTGTCAAGGGCCCTTGAATGCAGCTCTCTATGCAAAGCACATATTCTAAGTAACAGACATCAGTGTGTGGGAGAAACCGAATTGATTCAGTTCCCTGAAGAGAGAGGCAGCAGTCTGACATCATGTTCTGCTGCTACAGGAGATCGGAGAGCAGGACCGTGGTCACAGTATTGCACGATTGTGTGATCAGCACAGGCGGAGTGATCTCCAGGATCCAGTTGTTCTCTACAGAACATTTTTTGTAGGACTTATTCCAAATATTAGACATGAAAAACTAAATATGTTTTTGTAGGTTTGAATTTTTATACTTAAAAAAGCAATCTATTGCAGATTTCTCTGTCACAGACCCACCATCTGACAACTTTATTGTAATATATATATAGAAAAAATACTCCTCTCACTCCTGTAGTCTTTATCCCTCATGCTCAGATCCTCTACCAGAGGCCTGGGAGCTTGAGGGTCCTGCAGTATCTTAGCTGTTCCAAGGACTGCGCTCTTCTGGACAGAGATCTCCGATGTTGTTCCCGGGATCTGCTGGAGCCACTCGCCTACAGGGTGCTGAACTTGGGATGAAACCCTCCATTCATAGTCAGGAGTTTTCTGGTCTTGATGTCAGCAGCTTTGATCTCGTCCTCTGGCCTCCTTATTATCCCAGCAGGGTGCCTGATCACGGGCAGGGTGTAGGTGTTGATGGCCCGGATGTTGTTCTTATCATTCAGCGAACTCCTCAGGACTTGCCTGACCCTCTGCAGGTACTTGGTGGTTGCAGCTTTCCTAGCGGCCTCTTCATGGTTCCCATTTGCCTGCGGGATCTCCAGGTACTTGTAGCTGTCCTCTATGTCTGCAACGTTGCCTTCTGGTATTTCGATCCCCTCAGTTCTGACTACCTTCCCTCTCTTCGTTACCATCCGACTACTCTTCTCCTAGGGCTGTTCGATATAACGATATATATCGTGTGACGATATAAAAACGTCTGTCATTTCATTTTACGCTATCGTTTGTTTCGTGGTGTCACAAAATAAACTGTTTACAGCAATATTTTTTCATGGTTTTGATGGTCACTGTAGTGGCTATATTAATTTATTAAAGTTCTCTCTTTCTCTTATATTTAATATAACCACACTACTGACGGACAAGCGCCTGTTTTTATGCGTTGTCGTTAGCAACAATGACGGTAACACCATCGCGTGTCCGCTTGTTTATTTTCCACATAAACCTTTCACAATAAAGCTCAAGATCCTGTTGAGACTTTTCAAAATAAACTGAATCACGTGAAAGAGCAGATTATTTACGGATGAGAAGCAAAAAAGACGCCAGGTGCTAAAAAATAAACCTTAGACTCAAACGTTAGAACAGGCTTTTCCCCGCAGCACGCCGTGTAATAAATACTCACAAAGAAAACGGCGGCCGTTACAACTTATGTCTAAAAGTGTATCGTTTGATGCATCGGTTAAAACACTCGACTCCAGCTACACGACGCGCAGCTGGAAACACTTCATGCAAGTCGAGCTGCCCGAGATTCACAGAATTTACAGAAAATGTTACATTTTTGTGATTTATATCGTTATCGGGACGATAGATGTCTTATATCGGGATATGAGGTTTTGGTCATATCCCACAGTCCTAGTCATGGTATCCTCATTTGCTCTGTAAACAAACTGATGAAGGTCGTGGGAGGGGTTTAGACAGCCTCTGATATGCTGAGACACTATCTGCTCAAAACAATTCCTGACTACAGACGTGAGGGCTACAGGTCTGTAGTTGAGGATGTCTATACCAGTCTGTATCAGCCTCAAACTGAGCAAAGAAGGTGTTGCACTCCTCTGTGAGTTTTAGGCTGCTGTCGGGGGTTGGGGGGCTTGGATGCCTCTCCACATCTGGTGGGGGTTGTTGTCTCTGAGGAAGCCCTCCTCAGGTTGGCTGTAGAGAGAACTGTCCCCCGTTTAAGAAAAACCTGGATGGTTTTAGTCACTGTCACATTCTCTACACAGCACTTAATGTAGAAGAGCACAGACTGAGTGAAAGTCTCCAGGTCAAGATGTTCAAAGATGGACCTGTCAGCTCAAACCAGTCCTGTAGCTGGAGCACTCACTAAAGTTTCTCACCAGTTCCCTGTATTTCAACTCCTGCCCACCTGCAGTGTCATCACAGAAATTCTCCAGGTAGGATGTTCTGCTGTTGCACTGGAATGAAATCTTAGGAATGTAGAATGATGCCCCCCCCCAGCTGTACAAACTGAGGGCTCTCTTACAGTCAGCAATCCAGGAGACAGTAGAAGTGGTGACACCCATCCTGAGCACCTTGTGGTTGGATGGTATTAATGTCACTTTAATACTATATTTGGTGTCAGTGCGTCTTTACACTGCTGCCTGTCCATTTTAGAATCATTTTAAAATTGTAACATTTCATTGTTTGCTTTTAAAGCTTTAAATGGCTCCTTCTTACCTGTCAGACCTACACCGATACACTCCACAAAGGTCTCTCACATTAACTGACCAGTCACTCCTTGCTGTCCCCATGTTGAGACTGAAACACCGGGGGGACCGAGCTTTTGCTGTTTTGGCCCCCAAATTATGGAATAAACTGCCCTTCATATTAGGCTGGCCCCAACACTTGAAATCACTTTTAAAAACACACCTTTTTTCAAAGGCTTTTTAGGAGTAGCACCAGAGTCAGGTTGTAGTCAGTTTTTATCAGCTGTTGGTCCCCCCACCCCCATGAAAAAAGCCTGTGAGCACCATAAAAGCACAGAAAAATTGACTAAGGTCCATAGTTTTTAAAAACTAACATTCTAAAAACATTATCTACAACTATAAGAAACTATGTAGAAAAACACAAGAAACTGCAGGAGCTGCAGCAGCAAGCCGGCACTCTCACAGCAGACTAGGTGTGAATGCATATTTATTAGTTTATATATTATTTGTTATAGAAAACGTACCAAAGAAATATTTGTTTGGGAATGTCATGCTCAAAGAAGTCCTGCCATTAATTAATTCTTCGATCTTAAATATGATCAACCTATCTCTAATGATCGGCTATGTACCACAGGCCTTCAAGCTGGCTGCAGTTAAACCTTTACTCAAAAAGCATCTCTAGACCCAGCAGTCTTAGCTAATTATAGGCCAATCTCCAACCTTCCTTTATATCAAACATCCTTGAAAGAGTAGTTGTCAAACAGCTAACAGATCATCTGCAGAGGAATGGTTTATTTGAAGAGTTTCAGTCAGGTTTCAGAGCTCATCACAGCACAGAAACAGCTTTAGTGAAGGTTACAAATGATCTTCTTACGGCCTCTGACAGTGGACTCATCTCTGTGCTTGTCCTGCTAGACCTCAGTGCAGCGTTCGATACTGTCGACCATAATATCCTATTAGAGCGATTAGAACATGCTGTAGGTATTACAGGTACTGCACTGCAGTGGTTTGTATCATATCTATCTAATAGACTCCAGTTTGTGCATGTAAATGGAGAGTCCTCTTCACACACTGAGGTTAATTATGGAGTTCCACAGGGTTCAGTGCTAGGACCAATTCTGTTTACATTATACATGCTTCCCTTAGGCAGCATCATTAGAAGACATAGCATACATTTACACTGCTATGCAGATGACACCCAGCTCTATCTGTCCATGAAGCCAGATAACACACACCAATGAGTTAAACTGCAGGAATGTCTTAAAGACATAAAGACCTGGATGGCCACTAACTTTCTGCTTCTTAATTCAGATCAAACTGAGGTTATTGTACTCGGCCCTGAAAAGCTTAGAAATATGGTATCTAAGCAGATTCTTACTCTGGATGGCATTACCTTGGCCTCCAGTAACACTGTGAGGAACCCTGGAGTCATTTCTGACCAGGACATGTCCTTCAATGCACATATTAAACAAATATGTAAGACTGCTTTCTTCCATTTGTGCAACATCTCTAAAATTAGAAATATCCTGTCTCAGAGTGACGCTGAAAAACGAGTTCATGCATTTATTACTTCCAGGCTGGACGACTGTAATTCATTATTATCAGGAAGTCCTAAAAACTCACTGAAAAGCCTTCAGCTAATCCAAAATGCTGCAGCAAGAGTCCTGACAGGGACTAGAAAGAGAGAGCAGATTTCTCCTGTTTTGGCTTCCTGTTAAATCCAGAATTCAAAATCCTGCTCCTCACATACAAGGTCTTAAATAATCAGGCCCCATCTGATCTTAATGACCTTGTAGTACCATATCACCCTATTAGAGCGCTTCGCTCTCGCTCTGCAGGCCTACTTGTTGTTCCTAGAGTATTTAAAAGTAGAATGGGAGGCAGAGCCTTCAGTTTTCAGGCCCCTCTTCTGTGGAACCAGCTTCCAGTTTGGATTCAGGAGACAGACACTATCTCTACTTTTAAGATTAGGCTTCAAACTTTCCTTTTTGCTAAAGCATATAGTTAGGGCTGGACCAGGTGACCCTGAATCCTCCCTTAGTTATGCTGCAATAGACGTAGGCTGCCGGGGGATTCCCATGATGCATTGAGTTTTTCCTTTCCAGTCACCTTTCTCACTCACTATGTATTAACAGACCTCTCTGCATTGAATCATATCTGTTATTAATCTCTGTCTCTCTTCCACAGCATGTCTTTATCCTGTCTTCCTTCTCTCACCCCAACCAATCACAGCAGATGGCCCCGCCCCTCCCTGAGCCTGGTTCTGCTGGAGGTTTCTTCCTGTTAAAAGGGAGTTTTTCCTTCCCACTGTCGCCAAAGTGCTTGCTCATAGGGGGTCACATGATTGTTGGGTTTTTCTCTGTATCTATGAAGCGCCTTGAGGCGACTTTTGTTGTGATTTGGCGCTATATAAATAAAATTGAATTGAATTGAATCTGCAGTTCAGGTACACATACATGTCTGTGGGCTTCAGAGAGACTGAGGCAGCAAGAGAAAGAGAATTCAGATGCAGCAACTATGATAGATGAAGTGCAGGAAAACAGCTGGCATGGCAGATTAGAGATGACAGTCGACACATCTACACACACACAGACACACAAACAGATAGTGCCACATAGCAGAAGAGAAAACCAAATCAAAGCAGCCGACTACAAATTTAGACTATTGAGAAAGATTTACACATGTGTGTGTATTGCTGTTGGTACACACAAACACACTACACATGTTTTACTAATGTTCATTACATTAAGCTTTAAATTTAACATGCAAGTAACAACTTGAGCTGAGCCAGCGAATCGATATAATTATGAATGAAATAATACTGGTATAGATTTATTTAAAAATAATTAAATCAAGCATGAATCAAGTTGTTTATTTGTTGTGTTTTGTTTTCTCCAGGCTAGCATGAAAAAACCATCAACCATGAAACCTGATGAAAAAAGGATTTAAATGATTTGGACTTTTCTTGGACCGTTTCAGATTTCTTATTCTGCAGAAAGAGTAGAAAACAAACCGACACTTAAGCATGAGCAATGCTTAGAGGCAGAAGTAGTGATTCAGTCACAATTAAGGGCCCTCACTGTGGCCCTTATAATCTGAGTGACCAGTGCTGACCTCGGCACTGTCATTTTGTCCTGTGAATCACCTCGCCTCCAGCATAAAAATAAATCCATTTTATCATAGAAACATTTCCCTTCTTTTTCTCTCTTTAACCACCTACCCATCCAGCCCCATGCAAGGGCTGCTAAGAGCTCCTCTTCCACCCACTCCCTCACAGTTGAAGCATTGTGGGGATGCATATATAGCTCAAATTGCACTTGAGTGCCACTTGTCTCTGCTTGTTACAGCACCCATCTTTGATTCTTTCCTGCTCTGGATGGCTCTGAGCTTGCAGAAACACTGAGCTCAGAATAGAACAGCTACTTCTGCCTCAGCACTGCTATGATGCAAGGCTGAACAAAGAAAAGTGACTCGCCCGCGGTGACATACTTTGTTATCCAGCATTTTCTGTCTGCCATTTGTTAGTGAAGCTCTAGTTGCAGACCACTATCAATCTCTGTAGCTTAACTGGGTCAGTTATTTTATTGTCTGTGGAGAAGTCTAATTGTCAGGGCTGGCTGTGTTGCTGGGAGAGTTGGACCCAGAAAGCAGGACTCGAGGAGTAACAAGAGGAGTAAAGTAAAAAGAGGTTTTATTATCGATGGGACTTTGAGGCTCCGAAGCCTGTTTCGCGCTTTTTAAGCGGCTTGTATCAAATTGTGATCATGTGACTGATAACGTTTGAGGCCTAATATGTCACAATGAAAAACTGGAAGTGAGGTGACTGATTCCAATCTTTACCACTCTCATTACAAGGAGATGTGAGATGCTTCAAGCAGACTAATATAAACAGTAACAGGATAACACATTTAACACTAGCACTGCCAGAAGGTTTCATTTTGACCCGGACCTGTAACAACTGCAGCAATGGCAAAGACACCATTTTTTGAAGAGGTTAAGTTTGTAATGATAAAACTAGTTTCACAGCTGGCTACAAAAACAGAAGAAACACATTTTAAAGCCCTTTACGTCCTCCGCACTGCCTTTCAGGCCTTCACTTTTTATTTAATGTTTATATGCGTTTTGAACCATCTGCCCAGTTCAGCTGCACAGCACAGCCAGCGATAACACACTCACCTTTGCCAAAAAGTTAATGTGTGCCAAAAATAATTTCAGATATTTCTGGTTTTTTTTAATCTCTAATGTCTTTGCTTATGTTTCCTGTGCCTGTACTCAACAGCCGTTACGAAGGGCTTAGCTTATATAAAGGTTATGAAGAAAATGAAGTTATGAAGGGGTTCGCTTATAAAAAAATTACCTGTTTTGCAAATATTTTTATAACCCGTTAGTGCACCTACTTTTCTGTTCTGCATTATAGTCAATACAGTAATTTTCGTCCATTTCAGATATTTGCATAGAACAGTTATCTTCTTCCCTCTTGCCCAGATCGCTCATGAAAAAGACATTTTTCATTTTTAAAAAGAACTCAACAGGGAAAACTTACTGGGAGGGAGGACACAACCACACAGGAGAATGTGACAAAAAGCAAGGGAAGGCTGAGGCAATAGAGACACAAGATACAGGGAAGACCAGATGCCAAAATAAAACGGGAAACTACTGACACTGAGATACAGACTAAGTTACGACAGCAGAGAGTAATCACAGGAACAAGCTTTAAGCACAAGATTAATAGAGGCTACTACACCAGGCAAGACTCCAAGTTCAGGTTGTGCAGGTATGCCCCTGAGACAATCCAGCACATAAAAACAAGGTGCAAGATGCTAGCAGGGAGTTACATGGAACTAAGTGACTAGCATAGTGCAGGAACATCTCTGCCAAATATGGCCCACGGACTAACCTCTAGGGTGTTTGAGAATGACCGAGCCAAAATCCTGAGGGACTTCCAGATACAGACAGAAAACCTGCTAATGGTTAAACAACAGGATGTAGTGTTGGTGGACAAGCAGAGGACGAAGGCCGTAGCGACAGTTCTAGGTGATAGCAACATAAGGAAAAATGAACATTAGAAGAAACTGCAGGGGCTTAGAGAATACCTAGAGAAGATGTGGAATTTGAAGGCAACGGTGGTCCCTGTGGTACAAATCCAACCTGAAGGGCATATTTACTGTCAACATTTAATATTATCCCTTCAATTTCCAGCTTCAAACTCATGAGCCTTTTGGACACTCTCGTCACAATCCTGTTTATATCCTCTTTCTTCTACCAACACCATGGTAGAACAGCTTGAATCTGCCTCCAGTGCTCCTGGCCTTTCCTCCCGTTTATCTGGTTTTACACAGTATATTTAGTTTTCTTCTCTCCATCATGTAAGCCAACCCTTTCCCTTTATCATAGTCATAGTTCCTATCATCAGGGACTTTAAATGTCCTTTCCCACTTAACAAACCTTCCTCTTCCTTTGTCTTCAGCCAGTGGTGGCACAGTTTCCACTGGCTGTTTTCCACTGGATCCTAATGGGAATATTAGCATGCTTGAAATAGTGTCCTTTCTCCTTTGGGCATTGATGTACTGTCCTGTTGACCTGGTCTCCTGCATGTCTATGAAAGTTTATAGAGAGGGTAAAAGGTCTTAGCGTTTGATCTTTTTAAGGGTCCACTGTGTTGCACAGCACACACTATATGGTTTAGGTTGTGCTTTGTCCTGGAGAGGAACGGGTTTCATCTGAGGGCTTTGCTGGTTCTGAACTTCACTGGGACGCTTGGAGAAAATTCTCGAGTTTATCTTATAAAGTTATCACATAAGGGAAAACAAAGTTGTTCCTTTTGCCTCCCTGGTTAATTACTTTTTCTATCAGAAACTAAAGTTTCTGAAAACATTCTTTTTTGCTTTAAGAATAATTACTCATCTAGTCAAGTTGAAAAACTGTCAAAGAAGTAGGCGTATACTGTCAGTCTACAAGCAAGAGAACAGCTCCATGAATAGTTGATTGAAGGTAGTAGCATTTTTAGGACTAGCAGAACATTGCAAGCCATGAAACACCATATAACAGACAGACTGAAGCACCCATGACTTACCTGTTATCGCACCTGAAAGAGACTAAAAGATCTTAACATCCAACCTTGTTGTTAAAAGTGGTACAGAGTGCTAAAACAGAGTGCAGCATGTGCAAACACCAAGAAGCCACTAATCTAAAAGAATGTCTGACTTTAAAGTTATGATTTAATAAAATAAATTGCATTGATTATATTCTGATCAGCAGACACGGAGTTCTGAACAGAAAGGGTCGAAGAAAGCATTTCTGTGCAACTGGATTAAAACCAAATTATGTGGACATGGATGTTTATGTAAGAATGAAGTGAGGACAAATCTGAAGATAAACTGCATGAGCTGAATGAAGCATTAAGTGTATTCATATGTGATAGATTCTGTTCATCTGGACGTCTGGAGTTTCATCACTTATCGAAGTGACTTCTTCTTCTTCTTGGTGTTCACTCTGTGTTGTAGCGTCCTGATGACGCCCAGTTTGTGCTCCAGTGGATGATGAGAGTCAAACCTTAAATCCTGACCTGTATGCGTAGGTTTACGGTACACGTCAGCTTTGTGTCATGGGGGGCAGGGCTATGGTTCCCCCCACTGTTATTACCTTTTTTTGCTATGGTCTGCCCCGTTAGTATAACAGTTAGTATAAACTGTATTGTGTTATTCAGTCATTTCTGTTAGTGTGAACATACTAATGCACAAGGAAAAAAAGAAAAATAATTCTCTGTAACTTATTTCAAAAAGGAAAGCTTTTATATAGCCCATGAAAATCAGAAAACCAGTACCTCAAATTATTTAAATATGTAGTTTTCAGTCAGAGCAAATCAACAGTATAAATACCACATATCTCTCGCCTAGTTCAGTAAACACATCTGCAATCACGGGGAAGTCTGCTAACTTGATAGCTGTGCAGGTGACAAACATCAGCACCCTCCATCACCCACAGATGGTCGCTGCTGAATAGGCTGGCTGTTCACAGAGTGCTGTATCAAAACACATTAGTGGAAACTTGAATGAAGAGAAAAGGTGTGGTAAGAAAAGTTTCTGAGACAAAAAATTTACACGTTGGTTTGTTAAGAAGCTGATTCAGGAGCAGGTGACAGGTGAAGATGGTCCAGTTTGGTGGTACTATGGTGTTGGAAGCTGAGCTGTAGTCCACGAAGAGCATCCTCATGTAGATCTCCCTGTTCTCCAGATAGGTCAGCTCTCACTGAAGGATGATGGTCGTGGCATCCCCGTTTGCTCTGTAAACAAACTGATGAAGGTCGTGGGAGGGGTTTAGGACCCCTGATGGGAGATATCTGCGCAAAACCCTGACTACAGACTGGGGCTACAGGTCTGTAGTATATGTCTATACCACTATCATACGCCCTGAGGGCAAAACGGACAACTTCAGAAACTGAAAAAGAAAATGCGCAAACGAAACCTGCAAAAGAAAGACGGCTGCACTTCAGGAAAAACTGCATTCAAAAGAAAATGCTACAAAAGAAAGACCTGCACGCTTCAGAAACCTGCCTGCAAAAAGAAAACGCTGAGAAGCGCTGCATCACACAAAGCACAACGGAAATAGGAAAAAAGACAACGGAAATGTTCCTGGGGAGACAATAACCCGACGGACCAGTTGCACGGTACCCCGCATGCGCAAATCTTACGTCACTTCCTCTCTTTGCCAACATTGCGACATTCAATATATTTGAATGACACGGTTAGCACCCATTTAGCTCCTAGCATTTCTCAACAGCCTTTTTGACTACCGGGACATTTAAACAATGGATAATCCGTAACCGCAACAAAGTTTTTCTTTTCTCCTCAACAGAGAGCGTTCCCCGATTGAACAACAGCACCGTCAAATAAGAAGAATGGTGCCTAATGACAGAGTTAATAATACAGACTTTATAATATGTCACGTGAAGGTTCATCAGCCAGATGAAGTGTTTACTGGCAATTGACAGTGATAGCGGACATCATCATCACTATTCCAACAATCCTCTCCACACAGACAAGCATAAACACACTCGATTATCACTAAATCAAATGTAACACACGTTTGTGATGACGCTAATTCAGTTTACAATAGGGTTCACTAGCTCAGTCAGCAGGTGGCGGTATCCTCGTACACTGGGGAGTAAACTGCCATTAAACGAACAGAAGAAGAAGAAAACCCCTGCGCATGCGGGTGACCGATCGGGTTTCCGGTACGGATCGGATAGTGACAGACAGCTTGTTTTGGTAAAAAAAAAAAAAAAAAAAGACAGCTTGTTTTGGTTCGTGCAACTGGTCCGTCGGGTTATTGTCTCCCCAGGAACATTTCCGTTGTCTTTTTTCCTATTTCCGTTGTGCTTTGTGTGCTTTTGCAGCGCTTTTCTTTTTGCAGCGTTTTTCTTTTTGCAGTGCAGCGTTTTTCTTGAAGTTGCAGTGCAGCGTCTTTCTTTTTGCAGCGTTTTTCTTTTTGCAGTGCAGCGTTTTTCTTGAAGTTGCAGTGCAGCGTCTTTCTTTTTGCAGCGTTTTTCTTTTTGCTGCATTTTTCTTTTTGCAAGTGTTTTCTGAAGTTGCAGTCCGTTTGGCCTCTCAGGGCCACCGTAGTATCAGCCTCAAACTGAGCAAAGAAGGTGTTGCACTCCTCTGTGAGTTTTAGGCTGCTGTCGGGGGTTGGGGGGCTTGGATGCCTCTCCACACCTGGTGGGGGTTGTTGTCTCTGAGGAAGCCCTCCTCAGGTTGGCTATAGAGAGAACTGTCCCCCGTTTAAGAAAAACCTGGATGGTTTTAGTCACTGTCACATTCTCTACACAGCACTTAATGTAGAAGAGCACAGACTGAGTGAAAGTCTCCACGTCAAGATGTTCAAAGATGGACCTGTCAGCTCAAACCAGTCCTGTAGCTGGAGCATCATCTGGTCATGTTTTAATTTGCTTGTAGGGGTTTGTTTCTTGAGGGGGTGGAGGCAGGGATGAGGAGTGGAGAGAGGTTGTAAGATTGTCCACAGTGGCAGAGGGATGTTGCACTGATGCTACTGTACACACAGTCCAGTGTCCTGTCCCCACTGGTAGGACACTTAAACATGCTGGTGGAATTTGGGGAGTACAGATTTCAAACATGGCTTATTAAAGTTCCCAGCAACAACATGGACGCCCAACAGGTCCCTCTCTGCTGTTCACTTATAATAAGTTGGAAGTGGTTGGGTGCTAACGTTAGCATTCGGACGAATGTAAACAATGGTAACTATGGTTAGTGTTAGCTCATGAGGTAGATTAAATCGCCTGCGCTGAATGGACATGGCCTGGTTTGGTTTCGCCGCTGGATTGGATAGACAGCTCTTCATCCTTGCTCTTGTTTCCTCTCCCTGCGCCGTTTGCATCACTTGCTGAAATAACAAATGGAGCGCCCGGTCGGTCCAATCTGAAGTAAAGTCTGGGTTCAGGCAAAGGACGATGCCTGTTAGTTCCTGATGACTGAAAGTGATCAGTGCGTTGCAGGAGGATGCAACGAAAAGGCAGAAGAAACATAAAAAGTGCACAGTAGTTTGGAGCTGCAGGGGACTTTGAATTCAGCTCAGTTTTATATAAAGTTATATTGTTTATGTTTGTTTGCTTTGTAATGTTTATGTTTCCAAATCACAACAACAGTTGCTTCCCAGTGTTTCTCCTTCACTCACCCCTTCATGTTTATATATCACTTTGAATGGAATCATTGGCTATTATGAATCTCTGCTGTCTACGTCTCCTCACCTCCATCAGTCAGAGCAGATGGCTGCCTGGTTCTTCCTGTTAAGAGAGTTCATTGGTAACATTAAGTTCATGTAGACATGTAGTCCCATGTATACAGTTTTTAGTTGTGTAGGGTCCACAGTAGCAAAAAGTAGCAAAAATATATTGAATAAAATAGTAATAATGCAAACTTTTGTCTGTATTTGTGTTGTTGGTGCTCAGCCACTGAAAATACATGACTCAGAAAATACAAAAGATTTCATTGTAGTGAAGATAAACAGAGTGTTAAAACAAGGAAATCTGGCCATAAAAGCCATTATTTGTCCTTCATGTACATGCATGTTTTGTTCTTTAATGTTTTTGCTTCCATATTTGGTCTTGTCCCGTTTCCTGTTCAAACATATACATAATTTAACCTCCAACAGACCAAGCGCTGTTGAAATATTCAAACAGCATCATGTTATTGTGTCTTTCACCTGCACACTGTGTATGAGAAGCTTGCCCTGTTTGCAAATGTGTTGTTCAGTTATACAAACTGTGTTCTTCCCCATGGAGTTTGAACTTCTTGTAGGTCTTATAAAAATGAACATTTAAATCCATTTTTTGGATCCATTTTTCTCCGTCTCTGGTCTCAGCTCCTGTCAGTTGTCGGTGTGTTATAATGTCACCAAACAAAAGCTCATCTTGAACAGTCTGAACTTCTTCAACTGATGCTTCAAGGTCTCATTTGTCCTCTATCTGTCACTTTTTGCATAATCTACAGTAAAACAAACAAACAACAAAAAGCTAACAGTATGGCATTGTTTACATGCAAATCAAATAGCTGATTAGTCAATTATCAATTTTATTTTGTCTTACTTGACTCCAAATGTTTTCAGAGATGTCAAATTCCTTAAAATGTATTTTTCCGGTGACTAGTGGAATTGGACGGGTGAAATAAGAGCATACGGGGCCCTGATTGATCAGAGGCCAAACTTCTCTGCAATAAAATATTACATTCAGGGTCGCTGTTTATTGAGCGTCAAAATAACATGAAATAACACATGTGTGAGGGTATAAAGTCTGCTGTTGCACGTTAATGGAATCTGCAACGTCACTGTCCTTGGAATACAGGTGCTAAAAGGATGCAAGACGCTGAACATGTCTGTGTGCTCCATGGGACCGACTCCTGGCGGCTACATCACCAACAATCTGTACAGCTGGGTGGACCCGCAGGGCCGGAGTGTCTCCCCGCCACCTGATAGCCAGGAAGACAGTCAAAGGCACGGGCACAGGATGGAAGAGCGAACGGTAAGAACAAAGTGGAATTGTGTATTGGCGGTGAAATATGGAGGACCAGCAGACTGAAGTATACAAACACTTGAGACTGTTGTCACTGGAAACAAAGATGTTGCGAGAGTTCTTTTAAAGCAGCTGTCAGATCCAGAACTATTTATTATCAAGGATTTATTACCAGGTTTTTGCAGTTGTCCTCCTCCTGCGTCTGACAGCAGTCAGCTTGGGGCTGCAGTATATTCCTCTAAGGTCCTCATGATCTTTTCTGCCGACATTTTGAAAGACAGACTCATCCTAAAATAAAATCACCCAGCACAGGCCTTTCATCCAGTGACTGCTGGCAAAGAAAAGGTTTGCTCAAAATGACTCACCAAAAAATCAATCCTGTTACTTTGCATTGTAACTCTAAATTGTCATTTGCTGTTCCCATAGTAGACCAAATTTGAGAGGATGTCACTTTTATATGAGTGTAATTATGTGCAAAGTCTGGAAAGAAAACCAGTGAAATTACTGAAAGATGTTAAATGTTTGTCAAAGCTCTCACTTATAGAGAACACCATTGTTGAAGATGCTTTCTCGGGGAAAACAGACATTCATGTTTGAAAGTCTTTAAACTGAATCTTTCAGAACTCTTGTCTCTGCCGTCACGCAGTGTCTTCAGGTCTACACACATGCAGGCAACATGTGGGTGATGACGGGCATGTTTGCAGAAGTAGCACTGAAAATCAACTACATATAGACAAATTATGGTAAATGGCCTGTATCTGTATAGCGCTTTACTAGTCCCTAAGGACCCCAAAGCGCTTTACACGTTCAGTCATCCACACCCATTCACACACACATTCACACACACATTCACACACACATTCACACACTGGCATACTTTATCCAAAAGTTCATCAATCAGTATAAATCTAAGAAAACATAATAAATGAAAGGAGAAATAAATTACTTTATGTTGTTCACTTCATACTATGAGTAAAGATGTACATACTTGGACTAACCTTGGATTACACGATATTCCAAGTCTTACATTGGAGCCACAGAGACACAAAGTTCAAATGTTGCTATTTTAAAGCATCCAGCCTGCAGCAGAGAGTGAAAGACGATCTCGTGTCTGAATTCAAAACAAATCTAAAGATGTATTGAGAGCACAAAGTAAACTCATCAGGTGAGTGTTTTCACAGTCAAGTTACTCATCCTGGTAAGTGTATATGTGTAAGAACAACCTGTACTGTCACCAACTGTATTTATCCTGCAATATTACATTTATTACATGTAGAGGAGCAGGACTTGTGGGTGATGGGAGTCCTCTCAGGGCTGACGTGCCTGAAACGCTTCAGCACAAGAACTGAAGTTGTGAGGATCAGTAGATATCCAAGGCTGGATTTTTCTCAGCTATAAGGTCTAGCTCTAAGTCAGCTGGGATAGGCTCCAGTGCCCCCAGTGCCACCCTGAAAAGGATAACTGGAGGTGGATGGATGGATAAGGTGGAGGTCCATATCGCCTGGCAAGAAAATTTGTCAAGAAAGTTGCTTTGACAGCAGGCTGTCTACAGTCCTACTGATCATCAGAGACCAGCTCAAAATGGACAGGTTTCAGATTATGGTCTGTTTCCTTTTGATGAAGACCCTAGAAAAGGCCTTCGGTTGGAGTCTGGATGGATCCTGGACTATTACATTCTCCACAATGGGAATTATTCGTGAATACAAGAAATGCAGAGACCACAGAAAATTAAAATGCTGGATGGAGCTTTTAACACCATCATGGTGAAAGACAGTAGAAGAGCTGTTTGTGATAATTTTGCTCCGTCCTCATGAGTGAGTGCACGCAGTGTCCTCACGAAGTGCAAGAGTGCACCTGCCACAGAAGCGAATCACGGCCCAAACACCAACTCATACCAGTGTGATGAAAAAGCTGCACTGCATTGGACAAACACTGGAACTGGACTCTCGGTGATGTAAGAGGCATCAGTAGAATTCAAACCTTTCAGAGAGTATCTGTCATTCAGTTTTCTTTGGTTTAAATCAGTGAGGATGAATAGATATCACCTTCACATAGGGCTGTTCGATATAACGATATATATCGTGTGACGATATAAAAACATCTATCGTTTCATTTTACGCTATCGTTTGTTCCGTGGTGTCGCAAAATAAACTGTTTACGGCAACATTTGTTCATGGTTCTGATGTCGCTGTAGTGGCTGTATTCATTTATTAAACTTCTCTCTTTCTCTTATATTTAATATAACCACATTACAGACGGACAAGCGCCTGTTTTTATGCGTTGTGGTTAGCAACAACGACGGTAACACCATCACGTGTCCGCTTGTTTATGTTCCACATAAACCTTTCACAATAAAGCTCAAGATCCTGTTGAGACTTTTCAAAATAGTCACTTGGATGAGTGACGAAACGTTTCTCCCACAAAACGCTACGTCCAGATGAACAGAATCAACTTTTGGAGATTTACTTTCCTGGATGATTGCACGTGCATCAAGACTTTTCAAAATAAACTGAATCACGTGAAAGATTATTTACGGATGAGAAGTAAAAAAGAGTAAAAAAGAGCCGCCAGGTGCTAAAAAATAAACCTTAGACTCAAACGTTAGAACAGGCTTTTCCCCGCAGCACGCCGTGTAATAAATATGGCTTATGTCTAAAAATGTATAGTTTCATGCATCGGTTAAAACACTCGACTCCGGGTGAAGGACGCGCAGCTGGAAACACTTCAGGCAAGTCGAGCTGCCCGAGATTCACAGAATTTACAGGAAATGTTACATTTTTGCGATTTATATCGGGATATGAGATTTTGGTCATATCGCACAGCCCTACCTTCACAATTACTATGTAAGTAATTCAAATCAACACGTTGATATTCTTAAATAAAGTTGCTGGGGCAAAATATCAGTCACAAATCTCAAAAGTTTCTCTTCCCATCTTCATTTTTCCTCCATGGATAGATGACTCAAATAGTTTTGGATCAACACGGGTGCAAAAAAGAAAAAAGCAGCTCTTTTTGTCCTGTAGTACTGCAGACTGTCCAGTATTGGCGTCTTTATGGAGGAATCTTTTGCCCTCCAGCAGCAGTATTAGTAGTAGCAGGAAGCACAGCAGTGCAGTGTGGCTGTGAGCTTTTTGTCACAAGTTTTGATGTTCAATTTGACCTGTTCAGCCTTTATACTAGAGATGGCACCGTACCACTTTTTTATGTTTGATACCGACACTGTATATCAGATTGGTCCATCTCTACTATAACCCCACTTTTTATCTTGTGTCAGCTTGCATGGTCTCCCTTCCTTAGTGGCAGACTGTTGAATTGGGTGGTCTTTATGGTCTCTAAAATTATATTGGTTTGCAGAATAAACTGATCACTTACTATATGCCCAACCATTGTAATCTGAACACCGAATGAAAACAAAATCTAATACATAGACAAGACAGTTCACTCAGTGAATAGTTTGCTATTAGAGTAGACACAGATGAGTATGCAGACCAGGGGCTGTTTGTCCACCTCAGGTCACTGAGTTTCAGAGCTTCTGCTTCTCTGATGGAAGGATATTCAGATCAGTGTCTTTCCAGAAATAATGTTTAAATCCACTTTGGTTAACTGACTGAAATGAGATCAACTAGTTAAAACAACAACAACAACAACAGCATTTTCTAATGGATGGGTTGTAATGTATTACAAGTTAATTTGGTTATTGTGTCGTTAATGTTAATGTGTTCACAGTTGCTACTTAGTTAAATCAGAGATTCTCTCACAGTGCAGCATTTCAATTCCTGAATGAATCATTAATGGACTGCAAGGCTCCAAATCTTGTCACAACTATCTCACTTACCTACCTGTGATTGGCTGAGGGCATACAGCGGGTAGGCTAGTGTGTGTGTGTGTGTGTGTGTGTGTGTGTGTGTGTGTGTGTGTGTGTGTGTGTGTGTGTGTGTGGCCTGTGGAATTCAAATAGAGACCCATTGCTGCATCATGTTGCACATATATGAAATCTATAAATGATGTTTTGATTTAATGATTACTGGTTTAAACATTGTAACAAGTGTGAAAGATGAATGGACTGGCATTTAAATAAAGCTTTTCTACCTGAGCACTCAAACTATCCACTGCCAGTAAATCAGGTATCTCACCAGCAGGGGGCAAAATGGAGGAAAGATAATGTCATCTGAATTATTTAATATAGTTTTAGCTTGTATTGAAATGATGGGTGGGAAAGTTGTTGTTTCTAATAGTGCAGAGTCTGTTCAACATTACGTGCTTGGAGGTGACTGCTGTGAATTGGTGCTATATATATGTTGCTAAAACAAAAGAACACTTTTTAATCAAAGTAAAGCATGAAGTGAATTAAACTTCCAGGATAGTGACCCAGTCAGATCAGTAGCAGAGGGAACTGTTCACCAGTTTCAGCTGCTTTGGAGTTAATGAAATTAACAACAGGTGCACTACAGAGGCAACAGTGATACAACCTCAAAACCTGAAATAGTTTAGCAGGTTGCAGCCACTGACACTTTACCCACCTTTCTCTTTTCTGACTCTTTTTTTCGTGCTTGGTTAGGGTCAGTGTCCCTACTCCTAGTATGAGGTGATACCTGAACCCTACAGAACCTAAACCGTCCTTGTGCAAGGAACAACAGCATGAGCATCGCCACAGCCCTGCAGGATGACCTCTCGCAGGCCACTGGTGTGAATAACTCAGAAACAGAATCCATGGTAAATGGTAAATGGACTGATTCGTATATAGCGCTTTTCTACTCTCCCGGAGTACTCAAAGCGCTCTATACAACATGCCTGGTTCCCATCAGTCCAGTGAACCTTACTTTTAGCCAAATAAAGATCTTAACTCTGCGATTACTGTTTGGGTTTTGTCTGCCTTTGAGTCCTCCATTCAGCTTTGATGGCCACGGCTCATAAAGGCTGAGCACAGCTGTTCATGTGTTGATTCCAAGGAAAGAACGTTTCTTTAAACTCTGTTTATTATTCTGACTATTCTGCCTCCAAACTTTTCTTCTGTAAGTCTTTGTTTACTAACAACACAGATTGATCTGAATATCCTGTCTTTCCTAAAGGTGAACCTGAACATGGAAGGAGGTCGATCTCTGGGTCTAATGATCAGGGGTGGTGCTGAGTATGGACTGGGCATATACATTACTGGAGTGGACCCTGGATCTGCTGCAGACATTGGTGGACTAAAGGTAGCCTGTCTCATCTGTCCTTCAGAGCATTGCTGTGTTACACCACAACACAATACAAACCCACACTGCACTCCCACTACTGCAGGTATATAAAAATCAAGCGCCGAGCCTTTCAGTCTGCTTTACAAACATCTGTGAAAGAGTTTAGTGAATGTGATGCAGTAAGATGGTGTCTGTAAACTCCCTCTGTAAGCAGTGGGATCAGTATCATCTCTGAATGTTATGTTAGTGGTAACTGTTCATTCACTGCTGGGCCCGCGTCCTCATTTGAGGAGCTTGTAGAACTGGGGGAACATGTATAGATGAGAACCGAAAGGAGCATGTTTGGAGGCGTGGTCCCGCTCCTGAGATTCAGGAAGAAGGAACACAAGAAGCTGGAGAAATACCAAGGGCTCAGAGAAGAGCTCGAGAGGATGTGGAGGGTGAAGGTAACGGTGGTCCCCGTGGTAATCGGAGCACTCGGTGCGGTGACTCCCAAGCTAGGCGAGTGGCTCCAGCAGATCCCGGGAATAACATCGGAGATCTCTGTCCAGAAGAGCGCAGTCCTGGGAACAGCTGAGATACTGCAGGACCCTCAAGCTCCCAGGCCTCTAATAGAGGACCCGAGCTTGAAGGATAAACCGCCCGCAGGGGCGAGTGGGGAATTTTATTTTTATATATATGTTCCAGGTCGCTGTGTGCTTTCAGGTCAGTCTTCTGACTCAGGCCTTTTCAACCTGCCTGAGGGGGGGAGAACAGAAACTGCTTCCTGCCTGTGAACAACATGGCTTTCTTGATGTTGTCACACCACGTCTGACTATGAGATAAAAATAAAGCAGCATTCTAGATTATGTGTTGAAATAATTGGGACAGCTAAAAACAAGAGAAAAAGCCAAATTTAAAACTAAACTTTTCAAAGAAGCATGGTGGGAGATATTGCTGCACTACTTTAACAGAGAGATAAAGAGCTATTTTTGGGACTGGCATACTTTACACACTATGAAAAAAAGTGTTAAAGCCACAACAACAGAGAGGATGTTGATAAAGGTATGAAGAAGCTCCGTCCTCACTGTCGAGATAAGGCTCATTCATTGATACTCTGCAGTGATTCATTGATTGTGTAACAAGCTGCTAGTGTGTGTGGATCTGTGTGTGTCTGCTGTGCTGGTCACGCAGCAGCCGACTGCGTGATCCTGCAGTTATAGTGGGATCAGCAGCTGGATTATGGCGCTGGCACAGCTGGCAGCCTTAACCCAATTTCCCTCAGGATGAATAAAGTATGATCAATCAATCAATCGATAACCTTTCCTTCCTCCTCTTTGTGCATCCATCCTTCGTCCCTGTCAGAAATTGTTTTTGCAGTTAATAAGATGGAGGCTTGGCTAGTGAACTGGATCACATGGCATATACAGCTAGTGGCCACCAGAGGCAGCGTAGCCTCGGATACTGTTTAAACTTGTGGTTTTCAGACTAGCAGAGTCGTCATCACAGCTCCATATGAAAGGACCTGGCTCATTTATATGTGTGTATATGTGTATTTATATGTGTGACCGATTGTGTCGCCTGTTCGTTATTTTACATATGCATTAGAAAGTGATAGAAATCTACTTAACCCTTGTATGGTGGTCTGTGAGACCCATGCCAAGTGGAGGCCGCTGCCCCTTTAGGCAGTATATACCATCAAAACCTGCAAAATATGGCATAAAGATATTTACACTTGATTATAACTGATTTTATTTTATTTTTTCTAACATTTTATTAAAAAAATGAGAAGCACATTAATTCATAAATGTGACCGAACAAAGGTGAAGGGAAAAATTAACCATGTTTGCTGTTCACATGGCTCGTAATTGGGATGAAGTAAACGTCTGTTGAGTAATTTAACATAAAATTGTTTGATAGTGTTAATTGGAAAGCCAAAACTCTAGCGGGTCCACCAGACCCATGAACACTGGCTGAGTAACAAAAACACCACACAAGGGTTAAATTCATTCAGTTAGAGTCACTTTTCTGACCCTGGAAAACAAATATTAAAAGACAATTCAAAATGTAAGTATTTGTATTGTTAAATAAATGAACAGTTTTTATAATTTCAAATTTGCATCAGAATAATGAAACATAACGTTTTCTAGTCTCTTTGCTCAAACTCAGCATCTAATGCCGTGACTTCATCTTCACCCTTTGTCCTGCAGGAGGTCTGATTGTGTTTGTGGATACACAGAATAACTGACTGTTGTACTATAAACTACTAGCAGTATATGGACAGAAGTACATGTTGCAAAGCTGTTGTTGGTATTTGTTTTGTTTCGCTTCCAGTACAGACACAGTGTATATGTCACTGTGGGTGCCTAACATCACTCAGTGAATATTAGGTGTAAATTCAAACCATTAGCAACTGTTGGACAGTCACACAGTGCTTCTCCGTAACGTTTTGCCAGCTCATTCAACAGTGATGGAAACTATTAGTGATTTGAATTCTGGCTCTTTTAATAAGAGAGCTGCTTCTTATGGCTCAGTGAGTCGGCTCTGTTGGCTCCCAAGCAGCTCTTCAGATCAATTTATTACAAAGGATTTAAGCCATTCGATCCCTATACAACCGTTGCAAGAGCTTGGTTCGCATTGCCGGCAATAAGTCGGACTCGTTCCCGGTGGGTGATGGGCTCCGCCAGGGCTGCCCTTTGTCTCCGGTTCTGTTCATAATTTTTATGGACAGGATTTCTAGGCGCAGCCAAGTGGCGGAGGGCTTTCGCTTTGGTGGCCTCAGAATCTCATCTCTGCTTTTTGCGGATGATGTGGTTCTGTTGGCTTCATCGGGTGAGGGCCTCCAGCTCGCACTGGAACGGTTCGCAGCCGAGTGTGAAGCAGCGGGAATGAGGATCAGCACCTCCAAATCTGAGGCCATGGTTCTCAGCCGGAAAAGGGTGGAGTGCCCACTCCGGGTCGGGGATGAGTTCCTGCCCCAAGTGGAGGAGTTCAAGTATCTCGGGGTCTTGTTCGCGAGTGATGGGAGAAGGGAGCCGGAGATCGACAGACGGATTGGGGCTGCAGCTGCAGTAATGCGGACGCTGCACCGGTCCGTCGTGGTGAAGAGGGAGCTGAGTGTAAAAGCGAAGCTCTCAATTTACCGGTCGATCTACGTCCCTACCCTCACCTATGGCCACGAGCTGTGGGTAGTGACCGAAAGAACGAGATCGCGGATGCAAGCGGCGGAAATGAGCTTCCTCCGAAGGGTGGCTGGCCTCTCCCTTAGAGATAGGGTGAGAAGTTCAGCCATCCGGGAGGGGCTCAGAGTAGAGCAGCTGCTGCTCCACATCGAAAGGAGCCAGCTGAGGTGGTTTGGGCATCTGACAAGGATGCCTCCTGGGCGCCTCCTGGGTGAGGTGTTCCAGGCATGTCCCATAGGGAGGAGGCCCCGGGGCAGACCCAGGACACGCTGGAGAGATTATATCTCTCGGCTGGCCTGGGAACGCCTTGGTGTTCCCCCGGATAAGCTGGAGGAGGTGGCTGGGGAGAGGGAGGTCTGGGCTTCTTTGCTTAGGCTGCTGCCCCCGCGACCCGGCCCCGGACAAAGCGGATGAAGATGGATGGATGGATGGATTTAAGTAAATGTTTGTATAAAATAAATGACTAATGTACAAACCACATATTATAACGAATGTTATTATTTATATGAGTTATGACACTAAACATGGAACAGAGTGCTGGGGAAAAGAAATAGTACAAAACAAAGACCCATCTCAAAGTGACAAAAGATTCAGTCTCTGATCGTATCTTTAATATTTATACGCTTTTAACTATTTACAGTAAAACAGAATCACATTACAAAATATGCATTTAAATCTGTAAAACAAATAAAACAGCAGGTAACAGATTTAGCTGTTAGTGACGATTGGCATTAAGAAAAGCCGTGCGCCTCAGCTTTGAGGGGTTAATCGTGGTTCTTCTCTGTTTTAAAGGAGATAAAACAGAGGGGACTGATACCACGCACAGTCTTCATGTCAGTGTAAGACGTGGATGGATTGTAGCCTTGGGCTCAGCGGGTCAGTGGAATAGAAGCCCCTCACGCGTTGCATCAGCTGAGGGATTCCTTCTCTTAGTGTCTCCAGTTGAACCTCCAAACATTAGAAGCTTGTGACTCCTCTTGCTCCTCTGTTGCCTCCTCTCCTCCTGGCAGTGGAGTTGGCTGGCTGTATTTTACTGTTGCTGCAGTTATTCTCAGAAAGCTTTCATCAGCTGCTCTGTTTTCATTAAAGGTCACATTTTTCCCCTTTCTTGGGTCAAGCATGGTGGTTGTTGTTATATTCTCTTAAAACTTATTTCCACTCATGTCTGCTCTGCCTTTCATAGCAATGATGCAACAAAAACAAATAGAAGTTGTCTAATAATAACAATAATAAAACATTTGTACACCTGTCTGCACTGCTGTGTTCAAACAGTGCATGGCTGCAGTGTCTCCCAAAGATCATCAGTGCATTCATAACAGCCAGCGCAGAGATGAGTGGATCCATGTTTGAGAATATGAAACGTTGAGTTCCTGCTTGTAATACACTCCTGTTTGAGTGACTGAGGCATGCCCATGTGTCGTTCCCCTGTGACTGCTGTGCTCCCACAGTGGGCTTCATCACCGTCAGAACGTCTCTTACAAAAAGATGAAGGATGTACAAGTAATGCAGGATGTTTGTTGCTTAAGGTATCATGTTAGCTGCATTGTCAGTACCACTGCACTGTTTTCCTCAGCCCACTCTGCCATTTTGAGCAGCAGCTCTGCTAAGTTCCCAGAAATGTGTCTCTCACTGGACTCAAAACAGTCCACAGGACATGACACCAAGTGGGATGTAACTGACATGAGTGTTGGTTCAGGATGTCCAACACTCAGCTGCAGGGAAGCTGATGTGGCTTTTCTAACTCTGTCATGCAGTGAAGTATGTTCCCAGTTATACAGGCTCGGGATCATTTTACTGTTCCATCCTGTGAGGCTGTGGGAGTGTGTGGGTGCTGCTCTCTCTCAGTCTCCTGCACCTGCTCAGCCCTCATATGTTATGTAGGTTAGGGGAGAACTGTGTGGTGTGGGTTGTCTGTCTCTTTGTCCTTGCACTGCTGTCCAGGGAGGGGAGGTCCTGTGGCGTGATGCTCCGTGCTGCAGTTTGGAGTTCTGGGATCGGGGGTTGTTGTTGCCTTAGTGTGGGCTTGTGGGCCTCATCAGCAGTGAGGGTGGCAGTAGTAGGCCGCAGGGCTGTATTTGTTCTTGTTGTTTGTTCTTTCTTCTGCCTCACTGCAAAAACTCAAAATCTTACCAAGTATATTTGTCTAATTTCTAGTCAAACATATCTCACCACACCTAAAATACACAGTCAGCTACATAGTAACGTTTCAGTGACATATATGAGCTTGTTTTTATGAGCTTGTTTTTAGACGGTGCATCTTGGATCTGGAGAATTTTCACTTGTTCCATTGGCAGATTTTTTTCACTTAATACAAGATATTTTTGCTTGAAATGAGTAAAAAAAATCTGCCATTACTTCTATAATAGACTGTAATTCATTATTATCAGGATCTTGCTGACCTTATAGCACCCTATCACCCCATTAGAGCACTTCACTCTCACACTCCAGGCTGACTTGTTGTTCCTAAGATCAGGCTTCAAACTTCTCTTTTTGCTAAAGCATATAGTCAGTGCTGGACCAGGTGACCCTGAATCCTCCCTTAGTTATGCTGCGATAGGTGTAGGCTGCTGGGGGATTCCCATGATGCACTGGGTGTTTCTTCTTCACTCACTATGTGTTAATAATAATAATAATAATAATAATAATGGATTGGATTTATATAGCGCTTTTCAAGGCACCCAAAGCGCTTTACAATACCACTATTCATTCACTCTCACATTCACACACTGGTGGAGGCAGCTACGGTTGTAGCCACAGCTGCCCTGGGGCAGACTGACAGAAGCGAGGCCGCCATATCGCGCCATCAGCCCCTCTGACCAACACCAGTAGGCGGCAGGTGAAGTGTCTTGCCCAAGGAATCAGGACAGAGAGCCCGGGGATCGAACCGGCGACCTTCCGGTTACAGATGCGCTTCCCAACCCCCTGAAATTCGCCCATAGATAGAGTCCTCTCTGCGCTGAATCATTTCTTATTATTAATCAGAGACACACTGTGGCTCTCTTCCACAGCATGTCTTTGATCCTGTCTTCTTCCCCTCAGAGGGGGTCATATGATTGTTGGGTTTTCTCTGTATGTATTATTGTTGGGTCGACCTTACAATATAAAGCGCCTTGAGGCGACTGTTGTTGTGATTTGGTGCTGTGTAAATAAAACTGAATTGAATTGAAAAAATAGTCAGAATACAAGTATGTAACACATGTACATACATGTAACACATGTATGTACATGTGTTACATACTTGTACCTAGTGGTACAAGTACCCACTAGGCCTTTTCTATCGTGGGTCCTAAATGATGGAATAATTTGCGCGTGCACGTTAGAGAGCCCTCTCCACTTTTAAATCGCGTCTTAAAACCCATTTTTATTTGTTGGCTTTTAACCTCAGTGAGACTTAGTTTCTCTTGTAATGAAATTAGTTATTTAATTAATTATTTTACTTTTTCTTTTCTTTTGCTTTTATTTATATCTTCCATCCATCCATTTGCTTCCGCTTATCCTTTTCAGGGTCGCGGGGGTGCTGGAGCCTATCCCAGCTGTCATAGGGCGAGAGGTGGGGTACATCCTGGACAGGTCGCCAGTCTGTCGCAGGGCCAACACTATTTATATCTTATGTCATTTTATTATATAGTTCCTATGTACAGCACTTTGTGTCAGCTGTGGTTGTTTTAAAGTGCTTTATAAATGAAGGTGATGATGATGAAGAACAGAGAACTTTGTTTCAGATGCCTTTTGCCAAACCTTTTGCTGACAGGTGGGCAGATGGCCACCTCTATGAAGACTCCTGAGGGTCCCAGCTTTGTTCCATTTATGGACGTCTGTGAATGCTTCTCTACATGCTTTTTGTTTTTTGAAGAAATTTGCAAGAATTTCAGGCAAATTTCTTCACTTTGTAATTATGGCAAAAATGTTACACACATTATGTTGTGTGTAGAAAATTTGAGGTGAAAAATGAATTACATTTATTTTGGGTTGTAAAATGACAAAATGTGGAACAGGTGAAGCGCTGTGAATACTTCCCAGATGCAGGCGTGTAGGAACTATGTACAGAAGGTGTTATGAGACATAGATAAGCATGTAGTGCATAACCAGAGTTCTCTGTTGCAGGTGGGTGATCAGATATTGGAAGTCAACGGTCAGAGCTTTGTGACCATCTCCCACGATGAGGCGGTTCATATCCTAAAAACAGGGTACAACTTGCTGATGAACGTGAGGGATGTTGCCCGTCTACCTCACGCATGCACAGTGGTGGATGAGCCAAAATGTATCAGCGGTCGGGGAATAATCGAGTCCAGTGCGCCTGCTAACCCCAGTTCTGTCCCCAACACCACTATCAGCAGTGGCATCCATGGTAGTGGCAGTTCCAGTAACTGTTGTACAAGGTAAGTATATGAGAGCGATTGAGAATGATTATTAGAAATGTGAATACTTGTCCCTGTGTGGAATTAGAGTGTTTTTAATTGATAACCAGTTTGTTCTTATTTCATCATCTGAAGAGTTCCTTTTAATTGTACTGAGCGCTGGTTTGTGTTAGCGTGTTTGTTTATCCACCTCGAGGAACCAGCAGCCAAAACACTTCTTCTGTTGATACATTTATTTACAAGGCCTTGACTGATTATAAAGCGTCATGTACGTGGATCCCGTTTGTTCAGAAAACCACATGCTGGAAAACAGCTGCAGTCAAGCGAGTACCCTGCTCAGCAGAATACAAAGTTTTATATGAGAATGTGCGTCTGTCTGATTTGTTCAAACTAATGAGGAGAAAGCGTAGTTTACACTTAATTCTCCCTTCACTGGTCCCAACCCAGCCTAATGTTGTTGTAGTGACCATGAAGGCAACCCTGGCTGAGATACTGCATATTATTTTGTCTCACATGGTCCTCATTACCCACCGTATCATAGGACTTAATGCCCCTCCACCTTGAAGCTTCTACACTATCGCCATTTCTAATTAAACTGACAACTAACTTCTTAAGCTGTTATTCACTGTAATGCCTAATATTAGTAACATCACAACCTGCTCCCAGCAGGTAACTACTGTAAAATCTATACAATGTTAAAAATCATGAATGAGCCTTGAGAAATGGAAAGGTTGATTTACCCTTGAAAGTATATATTCCAGCCATGGCGGTGCCACAAGCCATACTCCTAATGCCAGGCCCAGGTTTACACGACTGTGGCAAAGTCATGTAACCCTACAAAACTGGATACATACAACATTTGTATGTATCCAGTATAAAATCTTTGCCAAATCAGACATGAGGTGAGATTTCCTAACAGATCAGTCAGATGGAAACTGTGCTGCTGATGGCTGAAGACACAGGAACAGGGTGCACGTGGAGGCAGCTAGAAAGAAGAAAAGGCAGAAGTGTGGAGGTGATTGTGGGGACTTTTTACCCAATTAACTTGAGTAATTGGGCTTTTTTGTACTAATGGCTAATACTTTTCATGCAATAGTAATATGTCACAGTTTGAACATTATGTGTAAAAACATTTAAAAACGTGTTTTACATGTTCTGATGGGGTTAGATTTGCAAATCATTGCATATTTACATTTTCCACAGTGTTCCAATTTTTATGAATTTGGGGTGGTAATAGATGTGACGAGACATTTTTAGTTCATATGTGGTTAACATTATGGAAGTGCATGTAACCCAAACCACAAACCAACCTGAGCTCTCACTATAATTCTTCATGGGAAACACATGAGGAAGTGCAGCGTCACGACAGAGAAGAAGATTACGGAGACTCTCAGCTCGTCACTTCATGATGATGTTGTTGACGTTGTGGTTTTTAACAAGTTGACTGTGTTGGTCTCAGTCCAATTATAAGCATAACTAATCATTTGTGTGTTTACTTTTTAAATATGCTAAGCATTGTTTGTTGTTTGTTGTGTTCTTTCTTGCAGACCATCTTCAGCCAGAGCTACACCTGTATTAGGAAAGGTAAGAATGGCAGCTTTGCATTACTGCCTATTGTAAACACTGTCTACCTGAAATTGTACACTGCTTCACTGAAGCATTGCGTACGCATACATCCTATTTCTCCATCCAAACAAGGAAAACAGCACACTGGAAATGCTACCGAAATTTCAAGATGTCCCAGCCAGAAGTAGAAAGATCACAACAATGTTTTTGTTATTCTCTAAGGTCTTTTGTTTCACTCATTTATGAATTTGTAAAATTATTTTACTGCAAAAGTGGTTAAATGAACTGTAGAAAAGCTGTCTTAAATTAAAAACAAACAAACTGCAGAATAAAGCCAAGCCAAATAGAACAAATACAACTGAGCTTGTATAATTTCATAATTGAAGCTCTGATTCATCCCGAGTTGAGTGTGACAGTCGAAGATTTTGCTGGAACTTCCTGGACACACCAACCAGGGTTTGTTGGAACAGTCTTGCTGTTCTGTTCACTGGCCTCATCAGGAAGTTTGATCTCAGGCTCGTCTTTCCAGAACATGTTATTGATTATATTATCATCTCACAGTTTAGTGGTGTGAAGCAGTGTGCTTCACTCACTGAAACAGAGTCCCTACTGTATTAACCGGAGCTGCTTTGCCATTGCCAATTAATATGGCTGCGTCTAACCGTCACTCGATTTCAAACAAGTCATTTCATCCATTCTTCAGGAACTCTTTAGAAATTCCTTCACTTCCTGACACCTGGCAGAGCCCCCATTGCACAATGAAGAGGTCCAAGTCAGCTAACCCACAGAGCCACCAAGTGCCCAAGTCCCATGGGAGGGGGGACAACAACTAGTCGGGAGCAGCATAGAGGGAGTCCCCCCCTCCTCAATAACAGTGTCCTAGAGGGACCAAGGCTCAATGAGCTCCAGATGCAGAATCAGAATCGAATTTATTGGCTGGTTCTTGAGAGGTGCAGGTCCTGGATGGAGGGCAGGGGGGCGCCTATATTCTTTTCTGCTGCCCGTGCAGTCCACTGCAGTCTGCTCCTGTCCTGTTCACTGGCTTCTCCATACCAGACTGTGATGGAGGAGCACAGGACAGACTCAATGACTGCAGTGTAGAACTGGATCAGCAGCTCCTGTGGAAGACTGTACCTCCCCAGTCGTCTCAGGAAGTACATCCTCTGCTGGGTCTTTTTGAGCTGTTGGTCTCCCACTTCAGGTCCTGGGAGATGGTGGTACCCAGGAACTTGAAGATCTCCACAGCTGTCTGATATATTTTGAGAGGGAGCAGTGTTGAGGGATGTCTCCTGAAGTCCACTGTCTTCTCTACAGTCTTAAGCATGTTCAGCTCCAGGTTGTGCTGACTGCACCAGAGTACCAGCCGCTCAACTTCCTGTCGATATGCAGACTCCTCACCATCCTCATAGAGTTGTTTTAGTTATGAATGTGAGCCTAATGCTGATGTGGACCATTCCTTCATTAGTTTGTTTTATGTCCTAAGGAAGTGAAATAAAATGCTCCTAAGTTTCATACCATGAAATAGTTATGCAGTGGGCCCATGTATTCAAAACCATTCACTGTTAGATTATCAGTATTACCAAAATGTTTGGAGGTTTCTCTGTTTCATGTTGCTAGTGCTGGTCCATTTGAACCTGAAGCTCCGGCGCATGTGTCAAACAAACATCACACTACTTCACAAGCACTGTGGTCTGGTTCATCTAGCCAGATTCACATGATCAGGGACAAAGCTTCATTCAGTACGTCACTGATTCAGTACCTGATTCAATGTTTATAAGGAAGTGAATCATTGGCAGGATTTGTGGTGTAGTGTGAGAAAGAGAGGAAGGCCTTGCATGGCTTGTTCTTGGGGAGGGGTTTAAGCTTTAAAAGCAGAGTTAATGCTGAGTTCAAGGTGGTGCTGTATGACTGAAGGCTGGGTAGCACCCCACTAGGCATGAGCCTAGCGTTTGGACCTGCTTTAAGTTTGGTTGTACAAGTTTCGTTTTTGTTGTTCGTACCCCCAGCTTGGCTTGTTTTGTAAATAAATGGCACATCGGGTGAAGAGAATCCCTGCCTCCAAGTGTGCTTCCTCCACAGCATCTGCGGCCCCCCTAGGGTCCCTCGTTATTTTCAGTGTACATTATCCAGTTAAGTCACATTATGAGTAGTTTTAAAACCATTTCTTTCTTTCTTTCGATCAGTCCTTGACTTCAAGTTCCAGCCAGCTTTTGATTTTTTCATTTAAGAAATATAACTCAAGAGCATCATCTCAAAAAGTGAACTTAGTGCATTACTTTAATCCAACTAGGAGGAAATCAGGGCATTATTTTCATATTGTCTGTCTGTAGGAGCTGCAAATCCCTCAATCTGTTCAAAATGCTGCTACAAGATTTTAATCCATTCATACATTTTCTCATCTCATGTCATTGTTAAAGCATCTGCACTGCCTCCCAGTGAGGTCTAAGTTACAATTCACAAGTTAAAAAAACCACTTAAAATTAGTGTATGTAAGACATGTTTGGAGTTTCTTTGTTTAAAATGGTTTATGTGGGTTCAATTTGATCTTGTATTAGCACATCACGAAGTGTACGGCACGGTCCAACTAAAATAAACAGCCATAGAAGGCCCTGACATTTAACATTTACCCAAGAAAAACATTCTTTACTCTTAGGTTTGTATAGGTTGTCACACCCTTGAAATAATATTGGCACAACATATTTTACCAAGCGAGATATGATCAGTACTTCTTTTAGTTGCATCCTTTAGAGGTTGCCACAGTGGATCATCTTCCTCCATCTCACCCTTTTCTGTCTTCCTTCACTGAAACCATGAACTTCCACTCTAACCTGCCACTTCACCTTTCTTGTGTATTGTCCATTGCTTTGAATACTCCTTCCATCCTCACCTTTCTGTCTCCCTCTATCCACACACATGTAATCTGTCCACAGACTTTCATTCCTCTTATCTTCATTTTATACCTCCAGTACTCCTCCCTACTCTCGTCACAGATCACAATGTCGTCTGGAAACATCACAGTGCATGGAGACTCCAACCTGACCTTAACTGTCGGTCTGCCCATCACCATTGCAAACAAGACAGGGCTCAGAGCTGATGGTGTAATCCTACCCACACCTCAAACTCATCTGTCCCTCTTTCTGCACACTTCACCACTGTCTTCATATTCTCATGTTCCTAGATCCACACTTAACATAAGCATCTTGCACCATCCTCACGCGAACTGTATGTAGTGCTAAGTCGTGACTTATGGTAGATATTGGTCACTTGTATGACTTCATCTAATAGGAAATGACACTGATCATCACGCTAATTATCTTTGTTTTCATCACCTATTCGATTTTTACCCCTCAGCCGTAAAAGGCTGTTGGGGTGGACACCTACATTGTGAACGCAGTAACTCAAGGAGATTCAAATTGGTACCATAATTATATATATTTAAAAATCTTGGATAAGTTTGACTCTCATTTACCTCAATCTCAAAGTCAGAGGCCGAGTTTTCTGAAATTCTTGTGAATGCAGAGAGGAAGTCAGTCAGGGTGCAGATACTGAAAAGTTCAAATCTCAGTGACTTCGACCTGAAGTCTGTCTGCATATAGATTAGATTTGTTAAAATTACAATTTCCCCAAAATCAGTTTTTGAATTATAAGCAAATTACTGATATAATTTATATTTAGCCAAATCACAATTGTCACGATTAGAACATTACAATTACTGAGACAAAGAAACATCTGATAGGGAACTTCCATATCATTTTTGAAAATTTGTTCTATCGCTGATGTATTTTTTATTATAGATCATGAAGTTATATTTTTGAAAATTGATAGTGGCCTAATTCAACTGAAACCATTTGAAAATCAATTACACAGCCTCTGGAGTCGGCAGAAATCCCTTCCCTTGCCTTCTTGGGTGAGTCGGATTAAACTTGGGGTTTCCTAACCCAACTCCACCAGACCTACTATTAAAACTGAGCTCACCTGCCGCTCAACAAGCATAAGAGAAGAATCGTGGTAGCTGAGTGTTTGTATTGTGGAGAGATGCAACACTTTATGGACACTTGTTATGGCAACCAGGCTTGCAAGTTGAAGTAGGAACCCTGATAGAATTTACTAGTGAATCCTGACTTCCAGATTTGATGACTTCCAAGAATTGTGGTGATTATAAATCAGTTTCTCTCATAGCTGGACGCTGGATCTAAAATATCTCAGTCCAAACACAAAAACAGCAGTTGAGGAGGCCGACCACGTGGAAGGTGACTGCGCCGAAACAGTTATGAGGGCCGACCACATGGGAAGCAGTGGCAGCACAGGAAAAACAGGGCTGGAGGGCAACAGTGGCGAAGAAGGGCTGTTGTTGGTGTGGTTTGGTGGATGTGTGAGGGCATGCAGGCCGTGGACAGTCAGGACGTGGACGGGCAGGCCGTGCGGTTGCGACCTCTGGCATAGAGGACCAAATGGTGGTGTGGCAGCCGCAGGCGCTTGAGCAGGTGTCTGAGCAGGTGGCAGCATGGCAGCCGCAGACAGTTGAGCTTGGAAATCCCAAAACGAGAGTGAAGCACTGCGGCAGAGTAAGCCCGCAGAATTCAGCCACACAATCCTTATTCTCCTGCCACGCACCCCTCCTGCGGGGCCAGAGAGCTGGAGACCTCGGGACTTGTTGCCAGTGAAAGAGAAAACAAAGGAACAGCTGTAGCACTCCCAGTTTGGACGTGTGAAGGCCCTCACAGAGACAAACGTCTGAAACCGCACGCTGCAGATTCCATGCAGAGTCTGCTGGCTCCATTCTGGTCAGTTTGTACTGTCATGATCTGCCATGGTAGACTGCGTGGAGGTTGTGTTGTGCGTACCCAAATGCAGACGAACGAGGTGGAGCTAAACTTTAAAGAAAAGTGAGCCTTTATTCCTTTATATGTTGCTGGTTGTTCAGGCTGTGCAGGCCTCTGCTTCTCCCTCGGCAACGCGCTGATCAAGCGTCACACCTCAGCCCTGTGAGGTATGCTTAGACACTTAAGATCCTTAAACCGAGGATCCAGAGCTGTCGCAACCCTGAGCCGTACGATGTTACTTTTTTCCTTGCTCTTCTTCATTTTTGCTTTGAAGGTCTCCTCGACTTTAACCATGTAAGCTGGGCTCACACTGTGCGATTTTTGGCCCATTTTGAGCTTCTCACACTGTTCACGCGTAAACACACAAACGTCGGTGAAAAAGACGGAGCAGCACGGCAGTGCAGCGTGTGATCTGGACACAAGCGATGGAGGCACTTGTAGAACTTTGGAAAGCTCATCCGAGCCTTTTCGATGTGGCCTCACAAAATTATCACGACCACAACAACCGTGAAAATAGTTGGATCTACACTGCTGCTCAATCACAGCTGCCTGATCATGTTTTTCATTAGCAATTTAGCAAAGTTGATGGTGGTGGCGTGTGTGAGTGAAAGACAGAGAGGGAGAGTGAGCGACAGATTACCTTCATTTTTATGGACGCACAGTGTGAGCACTCGGGTTGCATCAGAGCATCGTGACCTACGAACTTCTAACCCCTGCGAGTCAATCGTACAGTTTGAGCAGAAGCTGAATAACGCGGCTGAAAAAATTGCAGTGTCTGCCCAGCTTAAGCTGGGTCATCCTCAGAGAGCTCCATCACTCGCGACAGGTGACACAAAGTTGGCAGCACCACTGAGCAGGAGACAAACTTCTCCCAAAAGTTCAGTTATATACCTGCAGTTATAGAGAAATAGACTTCATTAAGAATTTGCTACATTCACTCACATAAGGTTAAAATGCTTTATACACACACACACACGCACGCACACGCGCGCGCGCGCGCACACACACACACACACACACTTTCCTATGTCAGAAGTGGTAAGAGTAAGTATTAATAAGTTACCTGTTCCAGCACAGTGTCCAGCTTCCTCAGTTTCTCCAGTTCAGCTGCTGTTGGCATTGTAACATTGGCTGGATGTAGTGCCAGTGCATCTCCCAGTGGTTCTTGATTTTTTAAAACATGCCTGATCATCTCCAGGGTACTGTTTAGAGCCTTTGTGTGACTCTTGAGTGACTCTTTCTTATGAAAATGTGCAATTTGCTGTTTTTCAAGTTCCAGTACGTTTGGTGGGCTATGCTTGAAATGGCCTTTGACCTTTCTGCATTTTGTCAGTGTGCTGTTAAATGGACTGTTCTGTAGAGAAACTGTGATGGCTCGATGGAGGCTGTGTGTGATGCAAGGCATGTGCTCAAACGGCAGCTGCCTGCCGCTGCGACCATGTTGCGTGCACTGTCAGTGGTCAGCGTGCTGACCTTATGTTCAATTCCCCACTGTCTAGCTAGCTGCATAAAGTGCTCAGCGCACGTGTCAGTGAAGTGCCTCTCCTCCATCTTCATAACAGTCAAAGCATGCAACTGAAGTTCCCTCTGTGGTGAAAAATAATGCGCTGTTACCCCAAGGTAACTGTGAATATCTAGAGAAGTCCAATGGCCTCCGATGAGTGCAACCGTGTTGGTCTGCCCCAAAGCCTCCTCGACTTTCTCATCTTCATACAAGTTGTGTATCTTGGTTACAGTGGTAGCTATTGAAGGCAATTCATGCGTGGATTTGTTGGATGCTATGCGAATTATTTCAAGTAGCCCCTCATCCTCCACAATGTTAATCGGCCTGCAAGCTGTAGCCACCCATTTTGCTGTGGCTGTTGAAAGTTTGTTAGTTGTAGAATTGTCCAGACGTCTCCTTTGAAAGCTGTCCAGCGTGGTCTGCCTTTGGCGAGAGGGAGGAGGGCTCTCTGCGTTAGCTGTGTGCTTGGCTAGCAAGCGGTATTTGAGACTGGACGTACTGCGGTGATAACACAGTTCACATCAACGGTAAATACAAATTACTTTGGTCTTGTCAAGACAACCATATGGCATTGCTTTAAAATTGAACTTGCTGTTCAAAAGACCTTTTTCTTTATCCATTTCTGCTCACATCTACAACTGCTGCATGCGTCGCTTCCTGATTTCCAGAAAAAAAACTGGGCGTGCCAAAGGTCACAGGTAAAAGGTAACTGTGCCAAAGGTCACAGGCCACAGGTGTGTGAGTGCGTTAATTCCATGTCAAAAAAAAAGAAGGTGTTAACATTTTTTTGCACTAACACATTGTTATCGCGTTAACTTTGACAGCCCATATTATATTATATTATATTATATTATATTATATTATATTATATTATATTATATTGTTAGCTTCATAGCATAAGTGCCTAAGTCATTTTTTTGTGTTTTCGGCAGGCAGACGGACAGGATGATGCAGCAGTGGTAGGGGAGTAAAGTTAGGCAAAAATCTCAATTTGACCAAAAAATGACTTAGGCACTTATGCTATGAAGCTAACGATATTATATTATGCAAGGTTCGGTTAGCTTTACACAAAAATAAGTGGTAGAAATGTCCTTCAAAGAGTTACGTTTTAGGTGGCTAATCTCAAGATCAAGAGTTCCAGTATTGACTATATTAGAAATGAGCATATCAGAGGGACAGCTCAGTTTCAGTGGTTTGGAGACAGTTAGAGAAGCATACTGACATGATTTGGACATGGAGGAGGAGGAAAGTGGATATGTTGGACAAAGGAATTTGAAAATAGAGTCGCCAGTCAATATTAAAAGAAAAAAGACGTCAGAGGAGGTTCATGGATCTAGTAAAGGAGGATATGTAGAGGGTTGGTGTAACAGAGAAGATGCTCTGGATAGGGTGAGATGGAAGCAGATCATCTGCTTCCTTTCATATTCTTCTGTCAGCAACCGTAGCTGACAGAAGAATAAGAAGAAAGTGGATAAAAAAAGAGCAAAATACCTTCTCCTATATTTTATTCCCTCTATAAAGGAATGCACTTTTACTCTTTTCACTAATATAGTGTTGTTGTGTATTCTGCCATATTTGCCTTTTGAGAAACCACTTCCATGTCAGCAGCCCTTGGAGGACAATAAGTGCAGGCAGAATCCAGCAATGATTGGGTGCTTCTTTAACCTCCTAGGACCTGGCGTCCACATATGTGGACATCACATTTTGGGTTGTCTAGACCAAAATACAAAATTTTGCTCTACAAGGGCCTGATATTATACTGCTACTGTATTATCGAAATCCCATTTTTAAAAATAAGATAATCTGGTAATTTCTTTTATTTATATTCTTCAGGCCCAGATCAGCCCAAATAGCAAAGAGAAATTAAAAATGCCATGAAAGAGTTCGGATCTTAGGAGGTTAAGAAATCATTGTAATTATGACCTAATAATGACCTAATATCATCTAAAAGATATTAGGTCATGACAAGTACTGATGACTGGTCACAACAAATCCTTCAATCTATAGAGCCTTAGAAAATAACCCCTGTGAGGCATATGTTGGTATACTGTTGTGCTGTATAAATCAAATCAACTTGAATTGAGGTGAACTGAACTTATCAATCAATCAGTTTATTTATAAGCACATTTGGTCAACCTGTGTTGTTCTGTTAAAACCTCCCAATCCTTTCATCTTTGGGCTGAAGGAAGGACAACACTCGGTATAATTCTCAATCCACAATCATTTTATTCCATACAACACTTTTGCGCAATAACCATCCGGAGGGGAGATGAGCGCGGGAGGGTGTCCGCCTGATCTCGAAGTGTCTGAGCGTTCCTCACATTCTTATAGCTTCAGCCCCCCCCCCCCCCCCCCCCCGTCATAAAACCTAAACATCCACATTCTTTCTCTCTCTCAGTGAGCCTGAGTTATGACCTTGGCTTCCTGTGCAGTCTGTTCTGTTCTTTTCTAATAAGACAAATAAGGTGATGACTCTCTGAAAACAGTATTTCTTATAACTCGGCAGTATATGAAGAATTTCCATTGCATGTCACAGTCCTTGTAGTATTAGACACAATGACAACATGTTTCATCTCTCCTATATTTGATTCCATCATTTTTCACTTGTCAAACTATTGCTCCATCCAGCCAGCAGGATACAGAGGTGTGGGCCCACCCAGTGCTCAGGTGTCACTGGAACAGCAGGCCTACATGTTGCTGACAGATCCAGAGAGGCAAACCATGGCCTACTACCTGCAGGAGTACCAAGAAGGACATATAGGAGTAGAGTCTCTGACCATGGCTCTGTTTGAGCTTTTCAATACACATGCAAAGGTACATCGCTACACAGCACCTGACTCCATGTCTGTATAATCCTTTCTTCACTGTACTATAAGCATATCTTATTTTTTTTGTTTTGTCTTCTTCTTTCTGCCAGTTGTCCATGTTGTCTGAGATGAGGAGACTGGTGGCGCCACAGGATCTGGACGTGTATGATAGACTGGTGTTGCACCATGGAAGGGAGTCTCACCAGTCCTGGCGTGGAGGCCTAGAAGTGTGGCAGTCTCAGGGCCACTGTAGCCATATAGCCCCTGTGATCCATGATGCAGAGCAAACCATCCCTGCTATGGTTGGTCCTTATTTATTTATTTATTTTAAGTACATTGTGTGGTGTAATGCCTTTAATCTTTTGACTTGTCTTGAAGTGAAGTGAAGTAATCGCTACCTTATCATGGTGAAGGGTTTGTGTGTCCCAGGAATCCCAGGGGCTATGTCGATAGGGGGCTTTTGCCCCTCGTTAGGGTCTCTCCCATGGCAAATTGGTCTTGGATGAGGAACCACACAAAGGGTGATTCACTAGACCCTTATGTGCACACAATCAAGGGAACAGTTCACTCTGCCCGAGATAGAATTACCTGGGTACACCCTGGAGCCAGGCCTGGGGAGGGTGCCCAAGGAAGCGCACCTGCTGGCTGGGCCTTAGCCAATGGGTCCTGGCCTGGTGTGGCCCAAATAAGGGACATGGGCCAACTTTCCAAAAGGCCCACCACCCGCAGGATGCGCCGTAAGGGTTGGGTGCAGTGTGGGCCGGGTGGTGGCCAAGGGCAGAGGCCCTGGTGGACAGATCCCTGGCTACCAAGGCTGGCAATTAGGACATGGAACATCACCTCTCTGGTGGGGAAGGAGCCTGAGCAGGTGCGTGAGGTTGAGAGGTGCCCCAGACCCTTCGGATCAGAGAACAGGTCCTGACTGTCATCTGCGCTTACACAACAAACAACAGCTCAGAGTACCTGGCCTTCTTAGAGTCCCTGGGTGGGGTACTCGAGGGTGCTCGCCCTGGAAATGCTGTTGTCCTGCTGTGACTACAGTGAGACCTGAAACGGTGTGATTGGGAGGAAAGGCCTGCCTGATCTGAACCTAAGCTGTTCTGTTACTAAACTCTTGTGCAAGGATATTTGGCATGTAGGCTGGAGCAGCCAGGGATTAAACCACCCTGAAGCAGTCAAATAATTTCTTGGTAGCAGGACCCCTGGGGTGGGTAGGTTCCCAATGAAAGGTGAAGAGTCTGGATATTGTAGGGCTGTCTTATTTGATATGCCTCTACAAAGTTGTGTGGACATCAGGGCCAGTACCTCTGACTTGGCAGACAGGGGTGGTGGTTCCCAAGAAGGACTGGAGGCAGGCTCCTACTATAGTTTGTCAGCCTCCCCGGGAAAGTCTATGTCAGGGTGCTGAAAAGTAGAGTCAGTCTGTTAGTTGAACCTTGGATGCAGGAGGAACAACAGTTTTTGTCCTGGTCCCAGAAGACTGGACCAGCTTTTTATCCTCTCAAGGATATATGAGGTTGCATTGGAGTTCGTGCAGTCAGTTAGATGTGATCTATGGACCCAGAGAAGGCATTTGACTGTGTCGCTTGGAGTATACTGTGGGAAGTGCTTCAGGAGATCAACAAACGGATTGGTGCTGCAGTTGCAGTAATGCAGACGCTCTATCGCTCTATTGTGGTGAAAAGAGAGCTGAGCGTAAAACCAAAGCTCTCAATTTACTGGTCACTCTACATCCCTTCCCTCACTGACGGTCACTAGCTCTGGGTAGTGACTGAAAGAGCAAGACTGCATATATAGGCAATGGAAATTAGCTTTCTCCAAAGTGTGGCTGGCCTCTCCCTTAGGGTGAGGAACTCATCCGTCTGGCAGGTTCAGAGTTAGAACCACTACTCCTAGACATCGAAAGAATCCAGCTGAGATGGTTTGGCCAATTGATTAGGATTGTCTCCTGGGCACATCCTGGTGAGGTGTACCAGGCATGTCCCTACCAGGAGGAGCCCCTGAGGACCCAGGACATGCTGGAGAGCTTCTATATCTTGGGTGGCCTAGGAACATCTTTGTTCCCCCAGTTACGATGGAGGTGGCTGGGGAGAGGGAGGTTTGGGCTTCTCTGCTTATGCTGCTGCCCCCGCGACCTGACCCTGGATAATTGGAAGACGATTGATGGATGGATGGATGGATGGATGGATGGATGAATGAATGGTTAACTCATGCTGGTGGACAGTTTTGTGTATGCCTGCATTTCAAATGCATCCTTTAATGTGAAGATTTCATACTTTATTATTATTCCACTTGTACAACGATCAACAAAACAACCACACTTTCTATCATAAGCACTAAATGTGTAAGATGGAGGGAAGGAAAATAAACCGTGTCTGTTTTGATGCTGTGGTAAATGGAACCATGAATTCTGCTGTCTACCAAAATATCCTGAAGGAAAATCTCCAGCCATCTGTTTATGACCTTAAGCTGCAGCGCACTTGGGCTCTGCAGCAGGACTATAACCCAAAACACACCAGCAAGTCCACCTATGAATGGCTTAAGAAAAACAAAATAAATACTTTGGAGTCCTGACCTGAATCTGATTGAGATGTTGTGTCATGACCTTAAAAATGCAGGTCAGGTTGAAAACCCTCCAGTGTGGCTGTATTACAACAATTCTGCAAAGATGAGTGTACCAAGATTCCTCCATAGGACTGTAAAAGATCCAATATCAGTTATTGCAAATGCTTGATTGCAGTCGTTGCCGCTAAGGTTGTTGCAGTTATTAGATTCAGGTGGAAATCAGTTGTTCCTTTTTTTAGTTTAGATTTCACTACATAGGTTTGGATATTTTCCCCTTTATAATAAACACCTTCATTTAGAAACTGCAATTTGTGTTTACTTGTGTTATGTTTGTCTACTGTTTAAATTTGTTTGATGATCTGGAGCATTTAAGTGTGACAAACATACAAAAAAAAAAACAGAAAATCAAGAAGGGGGCAAACACTTTTTCACATCACTGCGTTTGCTTGTACAAATATCTAACAATTTATCCAATTTATCCTCCTTTACATAATTAACAGTTCTTAAATACATGTTTTTCTGTCTTTACGTTAATCTAACCTTGTTCTGACTCTCTGTACTCAACATGCACCATGTGATGGCTACAGATGTTCTCATTTTATTTTTCTGAAAAAGTCATTAGTCCGTGACAAGCTGTGTTTCTAAATATACAAGATCTAAAATCTTAAAGATAATGATTAAAGAGGCAACATTCACTATTCATGTTGGATTTTTGTATGTCACTGCCTTTTTCTGAATGACAGGATGAAACGCAGGCTTCAAGTGAACCTCTTCCACCCTTCAGAGCTGCTTCTGTCCAGGCCCAAAGAAGACCATTCCCGGAGAAAGAGTTCAATTGCAAGCCTTCAGCCAAAGTGGTGCAGCCCATTTCTTGCCTGCTCGTCACTGGTCCCACCCATTTACTCCAGGACTGTCCCCACAAGCCTATCAAATCCCTTCCCACCAGCCAACACCAGCCAAAACCAGCCTCCCCCCACCATGCATGCCCTGGTCCCGCCCACTACACTTCCCTTAATTCCCTTCAACACACCTGCCAGAATTCCTTCCAGCTCTCTGATTCTGAACACCACAATAATCCCCATTTTGATTACCATGTCCACCATCATAGCCAGCCCATTTCAGGTCACCACACCTGCCCAGGTTTCCTGCATTACCGGGACTTGCCCAGCTCTGCTAAACCAGAGGCATCTATCAAGTTTTCTTCTAGATCCAGCTCCTATGAAAAGTCTTCCGTCTTGTCAATGTCTGCATCCTCTTCAAAAGCAGCAACTCCCCTGCCATCCCCTCAACCATCTCACCATCCCTCACCATGTCCGTCCCCGTGCCCCTCTCTCATCACGCCTGCTGCTCCACCCTTTAGCGCTGACCAACGCTGCTCACCTGCTCTCACACAGAAAGTCATTGTAACAGAAATGAACCGGCTATCAGCAGATGCCAGACCACAGCAAAGAGGTAAATGGTGTGTATGTAATACTTTTCTGCTGTATTTGAGCACACAAATGTTCTTAAAGCATGTCTCATTCACCCATTCAGACACACTTTTGTTTAAAAGCTTTTGTCTATGCCCAAGCACTTTTAACCAACATTCTCTGATGGATCCATTGGGGGTAACTTGGAGTTAAGTAGGTACACAGTCTGTGTCTCTGTGTGTTTGTGTTGTTTCTCAGTACAGAGAAACACTCAACTTGTAAGGTAAAATGTATTAGTAATAACCAGAACAACACATGTTTTGTGACTAGAAACATGTAGGCGGTTGCCCTGCTTATATCTTGATGCGTGCTCAAACATCCAGGGGAGGAAATCCCCAAAAGTTGGTTCTGTTCATCGGGACATGTTCAGTGGGAGAAACATTTCATCATCATCCAAGTGACTTCTTCAGTCTCAGCTGACTGCAGGTTTACACAACCTTATAAACAGGACATTTGCACAATGTACCTCTGATCAATGGCCATGAGTCCCATTCACAGAGAGTTGGGGAATGGCTGCAATCACAGCATTGTAAGATGGTGACAGATGTACCTTTAGGCCCCTCCTCCATTCAGAGATGGTCTTTCCCTTTTCACATAAATGGCCTCCTTGACTCCGCCCTCAAACCAGCGCTCCTCCCTGTCCAGGATGTTACATCCTCATCCTTGAAAGAGTGTCCACTGGCCTGTAGGTGTGCATAGACTGCAGAGTCCTGGCCTGACGAGGTGGCTCTTCTGTGTTGTGCCGTCCTCTTCGCCAGAGGTTGTTTGGTTTCCCCGATGTATAAATCCTGCCAATCCTCCTGCACTTAACAGCGTACACTATGTTACTCCGTTTGTGTCGGGGACCCGATCCTTGGGGTGGACCAGTTTTTGGCGCAGCGTGTTTTGGGGTTTAAAAGCTACAGAGACCCTGGTGTTTAGAAAAAATGCGTCTCAACTGCTCCGATACTCCTGACACGTACGGGATCACTACAGGTTTTCACTTGGGCAGCGGTTGTCCTTCTCTCCTGGATCGGCTGGAGATTTCTTTAGGAGCCTTCCCAGCTTTGACAAACATCCAGCTGGGATAACCACATTTACTCAGGGCCTTCTTGATGTGATGTTCTTCTGCCTCCCTGGCTGCAAGGTCTTAAATAATCAGGCCCCATCTTATCTTAATGACCTTGTAGTACCATATCACCCTATTAGAGCACTTCGCTCTCACGCTGCAGGCCTACTTGTTGTTCCTAGAGTATTTAAAAGTAGAATGGGAGGCAGAGCAATGGTGAGGGAAATTCCACACACACTCCTCTTCTGCCACGCCACACTTGTAATTCACACACACTCACGCGCAGGTAGTCCAGGGATGGGAAACACAAACAAACCAGGGAATCTAGTCATGGAGACAGATGAGAGAATCAACACTAGGAAAGCCACGAAGGAAACACTGGAGATAATTTTACAGCCGGGCAACACTAGGATAGTTGCTTAACGTTCCAGTGACGAGAAACACCGAGCCACCGTCTTAAATGCTGGCCAGGAGAGGCGGGAATAATGAGCCACAAGTGAGCAATCGCCCAGGCTAGAGAGAGCGAGGGGGGAAAAACAACAACAAATACCTGTAGCCTGTTTGAGCCAGCCGGGGACACAGGGACCATGACAATTAGGCTTAAGACATTCCTGTTTGATAAAGCACAGAGTTTAGGTTGGATCCGGTGATCCTCAACGCTCCATTAGTTCTGCTGGAATTGGTGTAGGTTACTGGGAGATTCCCATGATGCAGTGAGTGTTTCTTCTTCAGTCACCTTTTTCACTCACTGTGTGTTTAGAAACCTCTCTGCATATAAACATTAGTTACTATTAATGTCTGGCTCTCTTCCACGGTGTGTCTTTGTCCTCACCCCAACAATTGTGGCAGATGGCCCCGCCCCTCCCCGAGCTTGGTTCTGCTGGAGGTTTCTTCCTGTGGAGTTTTTCTTTCCCACTGTCGCCAAAGCGCTTTTTTTCTATATAATTAAATTTGAATTAAATTCAGTGTATGCTAGCTAACTCCTCCCCCCAGGGGCCACCCTGTCACAGTTGTCAGACAGCGGCCAGACTCTGAGTGAGGACAGCGGGGTGGATATAGCAGAGGCAGGAGGCTTCAGTAAGGATGGCAGCCCACGACCTAGCAAAACTCACCGGACCCATCTGGAACAGCCAGGATTTCATGCACTTTCTCCAGGGATTGGCAGACAAGTGAGGGTTTTCATTACTAAGCAATCTTTCAGTAGCATATCTTTCAGTGTGTTCAAAACAAGCAAATTAGTGCTGGTGTAAACCCAGTTTTAGTTTGTGATTTCAGAATTCACTGGATCACCTCTTTTGTTGCTTTAATTTCTATTTTAATCGGTCAAGTTTGCAAACTACAACCACAAGTTCTTACCAACAAAATGACAGCAGATAGAATGATGTGATTCATTATGGAGTATCCCACGAGATGACATGTCATACTGATATATCACTGTGTGCAAGCCAGTGTTAATTTCATTGACCAAAACATTTTTATCATAGTTTTTGGCAAAAACCTTTTGTTGACAAAAAGAAGATAATAAAAACTATGAAGAGCCGCATTAGCAACAAATACAAATAAGATGAAAATATTCTGGAGAGATGAGAAACAATCAGAGCTAATTTAGTTGTGTTGAAGAAAGGCTTCGGCAAAACTGAAATAGCAGAGGGAGATTAAAGTAATCTCCTTGGTGACCGTTTATACAACGGTCTATGATTGTGATCTTAAGACCTGAAGTTACTTTGTGGGCACCTAAACAAAACTCTTAAAAGCTTTATTGAATTCAAAGGAAATCTTGTTATTAGCATTAGGCTAGAACACGTGAGGGAAAACAAAGGGAACACAGTAACATTAGACTCAGACTCATTGATGTGTAAATAAGGCTCCATCACCTGAAGAAAATGAAATGTTTACTATATTGAGATTTTCAGGTGTTCACCTACAAGCTAGTGGCTAAATTGCATGCAGTAAGATGCTACTTCTTGCTCACAAATATATTTTTCTTAGCTCTCCTTGCTTTTTTTCCCAGCAGTCTCCTTCACCTGTACCAGTGCCTACTGCTGTGCTGGTGCGAGTGTTGAAAAATTCAAACACCTTGGGCATCGCAATAGAGGGTGGAGGAAGTACACGCCAACCTTTGCCTCGCATAGTCTCCATTCAGGTAAGAAAGCGTTAGAAGGTTTCAAGTAAGTCACTGTTTAAAGTCTTCCAAGCAACAAAATGTACTGAAACTGCAAAAAACAGTAAAACATAAAAAGAAAATCCCCTCTCGCCCTTGTGGGTGATCCATCCTTCAAGCGTGAATTTCAGATGTTGTTCCTGGGATCTGCTGTAGCCCCTCACCTAGCTTGGGAGTCACTGCACCGAGTGCTCCGATTACCACTGGGACCACTGTTACCTCCACCCTCTTATCTTCTCTGAGCCCTTGATGCTTTTCAAGCTTCTTGTGTTCCTTCTTCCTGATGTTGCTGTCATTCGGTATTGCTATGTACCCTCAGAAGATCTAGTAGATGATGTGAATGCAGCACTATGGAAGATATCTACCACCACCATTACTGAGACTAACAAGCTGATCTACATCATGGCAGCAGCAATCAGTGAGAAGCTTAGCTACAAGTTGAACAAGGAGCAGTACCCTGCATGCAGAAGGAGACTAGAGGCCAAGATCAAGGTAGAACGGGGGGTAGCCAACTATCGGAGCTGCTGAAAGGTGCAACAAAGGAGGTGCCCAAGAAGTACAGCAAGCTGTCCATAACTGAGGCCTTGGAAACTGCAAAGCAAAGTCTCACAGATTGGCCAGCCGCTTGAAGACATACACCAGAAAAAAAGAAAGCAGCAGAATAAACCAGCTGTTCTTCACAGAAGCAGCCAAGGTGTACTCTCAGTGGCAGGTAACAATATGAGAACAGCACCACCAAGGCTGGAGACCAGGGGTTGGCAACCCTGGGCACGTGTGCCACAGCTGACACGTGAAGGGTTAACTGATGGCACAACCAAAGCTGGACTGGCCGATGTGATTTTTTTTGTTTTGGGGGGTTTGGGGTTTTTTTGTAGCGGTATAAACAATAAAAGGTGGTGGATTGGGCAGATGCTGGCCGGTGTGTAAAAATAAGTCAGTTGTTTGGTGGTGGCTATGGCGGAGCTTCCACAGAGGCCAGCAGGTGGATGAGGGAAAGGGGAGGCAGGAGGAGAGCCCCGAGGCGGCCGCCGGTCCGAGCGTCAGGTGAACTGAGCTTCAGGTAAGAAGTTATGACCTGCAGTCTGTCTGGGTCAGATATAAACCAAGTTTAGGTGCAGTTTATTTTCCTTGTGCTGACTTTTTACAGTCAGTTACAATAACTCATACTGCGTTCTAGCTAGCATGACGGAGTTTCTATACAGCTGGGTGGGTGCTATGATGTTACTGACAGTGAACTTTATTTTATTCATAAGGTTAGTTAGTAGAGTTTCCAACCGTCCCGTAAAAAATGGAATCGTCCCGTATTGGGAGAAAATATTACGCGTTTCGTATTGAGCTGAGAAGAAACACAGTTTGTCCCGGACTTCAGCTACAACTTCAGCTGATTCTGAACACAGTGGTGTTCAGAATCAGCTGGATTTATTCTGTGTCTTTGCTGCACAGCTGCCTCTTCTCTCATTCTCCCCCTCCCTCTCCTGTTTCTACTTCAATCATGAAACTGATCAATGATCAGCTGATCGTCTCTCTTGTTTGTTTATCACTTTGTGCCAGAAAGAGGAAACCAGCGGATGTCGCTCTAAACAACAGCAGCACGTTTAAGCTTGATCAGCTGTTGTTAGAATTTATTTAATATTAATTTCTAGTATCAGCTGATGTTTGCTGGAGCCACAGCTGTGAAGCTGCTGGTCATGATGTCGGTTTGGATATGTGGTGAGAGGGAAACATGAAGATGAAACCAGGAGATGTCCTTACTGAATCATCAGAGCTGAACAGGTGATGGAGAAACAGGTTTACCTTTTAGGTGACAGGAATGAGTTGAAGGGAAGTTATGAACTGTTTCTGAGAGACAAATAACACCAGGATCCTTTTCTAAGCAGCTGACAGCTGGTAACTGTGCAGGGGCGGGTCTAGCAAAGTGTTGCCAGGGGTCCATGTAGGGCATTAAAAGGGAGAGGGGGGCACAAAGAAATACTTTTCTTTCTTATTCTCATTTAAAATGTCTCACTGTTATTAAATAATTATCTGAATCTTACAACCAAAGTTTTTATCTGATGTCAAATGTATAGAAATCATACATATACCAACAAGACTGTACATCACTGTCAGCGTCTGTTTTCATTCAAAGGCTTTATGGCTGTAATACCTGGGGGGCCGGTCTCTAGTCAAAATGCTTGGGCCGATGTTCTGTCCCAGTCCAGCCCTGCGCACGACACGCAGTGAGTTAATCTGAGAAGGTGCTTTAAAAAATAAATGGCCGGGCCAGCGGTGCACATCCCAAATTAGCTCGCATAGACACATTAGTTGTGCCACTTCTTAATGACAGTATGTTAGCTAACAACCCCAACTACCAGATTCAACTTGTAATTGGCTAAAAATAACTTCGCCTACCGGTGAGAGGGACGTTGCTAGCTGGCAGTTTTTTCAAGCGATGTTGAAATTTCCACATTCCAACACTTCAAATGCTTCAGCAGCTGTTCGCTCAGCGCAGCATCAGCACCGCGGAAATACACGGATACATCCGTAGACTCAGGACAGAATTCACAATGTGTTTTTGGGACTTTCAGGTGTTTGGACCAAAGTTTTCTTTCTGATCAAACCAGAAAGCTTTAATGAGCAGCTGGTTTGTCTCGCATTAACTGGTTGGACACAGAGGACATTGAAATGCAGCTGATTGAACTGAAAAGCTCGACTCTGTGGGGTCAAAGTTCGCAGAACTACGAACGCAGCTGGAATCCACAGCTGTGCGTGTTCATGGAGCTGCATTTTGCATTGACTTCTGAGGAAATGTTAGATGGCACTCATCATCAGAAAGGTTGCCGACCCCTGCTGGAGACGAAGCAATACTGGTAGAGCATATGGGAGAAGGACACAACCCATAACAGCAATGCTGAGTGACTAGTGGATCTAAGAACAGACCCCAGCAACCTCGCTGAACAGGGCCCAGTAATCATCACAGTGGCAGACATCCCAGATGAAGAGTGAAGAGCTGGACAGCACCAAGCCCAGTGATAGGAATGAGCGCAGGAAACCCTGGCGTCTAGATGCAGGTGGTGGAGATCAAGATGGAGGCTTGAATGGAGCCTGAGTTATATGGGAGCGACATCTTCAAGGTAGACGAACAGATGAACAGTGAGATTTAAAGTGCGCAGAGTGGAGGCTGAAGAAGGCTGAAAGATGATTTGACTGGACCAGTGATGTCAGCAACGAGTTTGAAAGCATGGGAAAGCGTGACGCATGAATTAGTCACCAGACACGAGGGAAGCAGGCAGATGTGTGATTACACATCTGCCTTATTGAACTAATCATAAACTTTTATTTATATTTTAAATTCAGTCCAAGTGTGTTTCAAGCTGTAGTTGCCTTGGACTGTACTGTAACTTCAAGAACAACAAACTGTTCTTTCCATGAGCGCCTTAATCCTGCTAACATTATTGTCTTTCTATTCTTCTCTCATGTTCCCGCTGACAGAAAGGAGGCTCGGCTCATAACTGCGGCCAGCTGAAAACTGGCCAGGTCATTCTGGAGGTTGATGGCATCCCCTTGCAAGGCCGGGAACACAAAGATGCTGCCAGGATCATCGCTGAAGCCTTCAAGACAAAAGAAAAGGGACACATTGACTTCCTGGTAGTTGAGCCAGGGCTCTAGTATTGGAACTTTGCACTTTATGCAGCTTGGTTTAAGAAAACACTGTTTTATGTGAAAGATGCTAAACTCCATATGGTGTTGTCCTATAATCAAGGCTCATATTTTATTTTCAGGGAAAGGATTATTGGACTGATGTATCAGGTACTTGTTGATTGCACTCTACAGAAATTTGCACAATTTAAAGTAGGTAGTATGATAACAATTGTTATAAATACCTGTGCTATTTGCAGTTGTTTAGTTTTTTCATTTTATTTGTTTCACTAGAAGAGCTATTAGCACTAATTGATGCTACAGCAAGTAATACTGACAACAGCCAATCATGCCAAAGTGAGTGAACCTGGTCTTTGTATGCTTTTCATTGTTTAGAGAATCCAGAGAAACAGAACTGTTTACAGTCTCTTATGGCAAAGAGCAACAGTATTATTGCACTTACCAACTTAGCATGTAGAACTTCAATACAAGCATACAGTTAGGTCAGATTAATTGCTTAATTAGAAGATCCATTATATGGACTAAAATGTTGGGCCACCTACACATTTTATCTTCAGTAGCTTTTAATACATCTCATTCCACAGTTATAGGCATTGATATGGAGTCGGTCTGTCCTTTGAGCTTCCACAGCTTCCACTTTTCTGGGAAACCTCTCTGCAAGGTTTTTCACGTGTCTGTGTGAAGTTTTGCCCATTCGTCTAGAATAGCAATTCTGAGATCAGCCACTGATGGTGGAAGAGAGGACCTGTGTCACAATCTTCATTCTAGTTCACCCCAACGGTGTTTGATGGGGTTGAGGTTGGGGTTCTGTGCACCAACCAACCATGCATTTCTGTACTTGCATTATGGTAACTGGTGAATGAACTGATTCCTATATAGCGAGCTGTTGTTTAGTGAGTGAAAGCTTACTGAGCTGTCAGTCAGACTAGAAAAATGCTTCAGTCCATTTTGGTCCGTTTTAATTGCTTCTAAGATTTCCAGTAATAAACATAATGAGTACCACGTGATCACAACTGGCAGGATTTAGTGATAAAAGCCAATTTACAATTAAAGATGACCAAGCAACTCAAGCAGACTAATAAGTAATAAGTGTTTTTTCTTTTTTTAGTGACACTAGTTTTATAGTATTTAATAGCTCCACACAAATACAAATGGAATACTATCTTGTACATATTACATGAAAAACTAAAACAGTTTAATTCTAATAGATATTATAATAACAACACTTTATTATATTATTATAATCCTACTCCACCTTTAACTCTTTTTTTTCACCCAGCTGTATATGTTTGTGCCATCCTCACCATGAAACCATGTCCAAACACACATACTGTAGATATCAGTGCGAGTCTGACATGAATCACCATATATGATTATGATATTCATGTTTATACAGAAAGCAGTTTGACCAACTACTTACTGAATGGAGGAACTCACAGTTTGCCCATACAGCTGTTGCTGAAAATCATCTAAAAATGATATAAAATCACTGGACGTCATCATCAACAGTGAACTGCATCACTCCTAATTAGAGTTTACAAGGATTTATTGCAAAACTGTTGAAACAAAGTGCTTTGGCTTTACTGGGGATACTAACAAAGTTGATTAATATTTATAAAAGATAAAATCATCCCTGTTCTTATCATTTATAAATACTATGAAATATTGAATGATTGTATAATGAAATAGCTACAGAAAAGAGTGATGCTTCTGAAAAAGTAAAAATCATTTCAATGTCTTAGTCTTAAAATGGTTGTGAAAGGTTTTCAATCATTCATCAGTTGAAGGGACTGACTGACTCATGTTTTGACATATATGGTGAAGCTTTCGATTGTTGCTGTGTCTTTTGTTGAGTCTGTGAAAACTGCAATATGAGTGATTTTTCTGCTATGAGAATTGTACCAAAATGATTGAGTCCATAAATGTCTGGGAACGTAGGAAACTAGTTGTTGGACTTTTGGGAGAGAAACCCTGTTCAGGCAGCCGATACACAGACGTCTTTTATTATAAAGCCTTGCTGTTTTAATAGACACAGCGTGCCACTTAGCATTGTGTTGCTGAAACATGTACGCCCTTCCATAACAAAAGGTCAGTGGCAGCTTGTCTTGCACACTCATCTCCCATCAGTCTACCATCAAAGACCGGAGGTTTATCCACAATGTGCATGCACAAACAACCAGAAAAAGCCTTCTCAGCTTGACAGGTTCCAGTGTTTGTTAAGGAGACACTTACACACCTGTGAAATCAAGAAACACTTTATTTTAAAAATGGGATCCAAGGCAAGAGCAGCTTTCAGCAACAACAGCCAGTCTCAGCTAGAAAATGGTAGTAATGTGAACAATGGAAGCAAACAGACAAGAAGCAATTGTGAAACATGAAAGGTTTCGCTTTCACTTTGGTACATGCTTAATGGATGCCTTCAGATCTGGTCTGGTCCTGATGGAAAACCGTTGTTTTAAAGATTGAAAAATATGGGTTTTTGAGATTTGCACATCTTTGCAAAATCATGACCTAATTTTAAAACTTGCCAGACACAAAATGACTTTGTTATGTCCTGAGCTAATAAAAAATTAAATCGGAAAGAGTTAAGAAAAGGTAACTCGTAGATTCTTCAAACAAGCACCACATATCCCAGTTGTTTTCTTGGCTTGGTTTGGTTTTGCTGCCGTCACAGATGTCGTGTGTGTGTGTGTGTGTGTGTGTGTGTGTGTGTGTGTGTGTGTTGAAACCAAAATGAACTGAGAGCAAACTGTGTCTCAGTTCAAGTATATTGACTTTATACTGTTTTTAAAGACATTTTACACAGTGTTCAACCTTTTTAGAAAAAGGTGATTGTGGCTGATTTTCCTGTAAAAGATCTGCTGTTTCCTATTGTTACTTGACCTTAGAGGAGGAGGAGTGCTTGACATGAAAATGTCCATATCATTATTATTATTATTATTATTATTATTATTATTATTATTATTGCCAAAGGTGAGAAGAGAGGATAAATGGCCTATACAGTAGTGGCATGCAGACAGCAATCAAATAGGAAAGCTTTCATATTGGTTACATTCTTACCTTTTATAGTCTCTCAGTTGCAAAAATGATTCAACCAATTGATTGATGATTCAACAGGAACTTCCAGTTTTTATAAATTTAGCTGACACTAACAATACACCGTAGTTGGTATAGTTTTGGAGCAGTGGTTGTAAACCTCTGTTGTAGAAAAAAGTAGAGGACTCAGTCAGATCTGGGACTTTGCTATGTTCTATTTAAAGTGTTTATTAATTCCATAAGACATGGTGGTCTTGGCCAGTGCTATTTATTATGGCTTTATTGTATTTTTGTAATCTTATAATCCCATCACAGTAGTATAGTGATAAGATCTGCTGCGAGTGTAGGGTTTGAATGTCTGGATTTATCGATGAAGTGTTGATTAGAATACTGTGCAATTTGAATAACGTATAAAAATCGTGTTTTTGTTTGCTTGTTTTTAATCATGAGCGCAAACTATTCAGACAACATATACATATATATATGTATATGTTGTCTGAAAAGACTTCACATATATTTATAAAGGTGTATATGGAGTAAGTGATGAAAGGATAAAGGACTTATATACACAATTATGTAATTACTTTGTGGCTGATGTAACTGCTAACATCCCTTCTAAGTTTTCTTGCCCTTGTCCAATCACAGCTGTTACACCATCAATAACTATTTAAAACAATTCACTTGTTTTTGTCTATAAGGGATCTCGCAGTATTCTTTGTGAAAATGATTGAAATACTCTTAAATTATCTTGAAGACTTAATAAATAAGCACTGTAATAAAACATACACCCTATTTACTTAATAAAATTAAGGTAACAGATTAAAAGCTGTCATGGTCCTGGTTTATGTTCTACTTGGTGTCTCTTGACCTCAGTCTTCCATAGTCACATCTCTGCATCTTCCAGCCTTCCCAGTCATGTACCATGTCTGTCTGTGTTCTCCCCAGCTCCTGTGTCAAGCCCATGCATCTTGGTCTTGGTCTCTGTGTTTGTACTTCCTGTTTTATTCTGATAGTCTATTTCATGTGTATTATGTTCAGTTTTCTGATTAGTGTCAGCTATGTTTCCCTCTGCTCTGTCACGCTCTCCCTGATTGTAGGTGGTGTCTCTGTTTGTCTGTTTTCCTTCACATCAGTGAGTCACTTTACTTACTTACTTACTTTAAAACTAAATATGTTCTCTAAAACGGTGGACAGACCCACAGACCCATGACGCCCTTACCCAGTTAGCTAGCAGCTAATGACCAGCACACTTCAATGCTTAGTGCCTAGTGGGTCTAGGAGCAGCCATCACATCACAATCATCACAACAGCAGACATTTGGGACAATTAGCCAGGAAATGGCCAGAGGACCCACAATAAAATCACTCAAATGCGTGAAAATGTTCACGTGTCTCGCGAGTGAGCCAGGAGCGGCCAATCAGCATGGGTTCTGGTGTGACTGAGAACCAACTGAGTGGATAAATAAGCTTTGGCCCACGTCAATGCCCTCCCCCTCAACTTGCCCACCAGGTAAGATAATTTTGCGTCATTGCTGGGAAATGAGCGTGGAGAAAAAAACAAAAAAGAAAAACCCATAGCGACTCTGTAGAATTGGATAACTGAGGGGGATCAAGACGGGAGGGACAATGGTGCGGAAGGAATGGCATTAGGGACAGAAACGGGTTGAAGGCTTTGTTATGAAGTGAGAATTTTCTCTTGACCATCGCATCATTAGAAACTGAATAGACCGTTCACGGGCGCCCAGTACAGAATCCTGTTTTGAGATGCCTGCTCGGGCTGGATCTAGATCTGGGTGCATTCATTCCAGTTCGCACTGTCAATGGTAGGCCTGCAAGCCTGTTCTTAAATTCAACAAGACTTTATTACAGAACACAATAAGAGTCACGGGGGATAAGGTTGATGGGATACTCAAGTGTGGAACTACACACTTAGGTGTGGTGCGTGAGGTTCAAGCGTGGTTTTCTGAAACAGAGGGAGAGGATTGTTAGTGGTGGCACTGGAAATAGGAGACGAAAGAGAGTCTTAATAATCTGATCTGGTACGGCTTAGTGTTGCTTCTGTTTTGAAATCTAGATCCTTGGTCACTGAAGCTGTCCTCCAGAGAAAACTCTTCTGTAACTGACTGTCACAGCTGCATCATCTTTAGATGGTACAGACACTAAACCATCATCCACAAAGTTAACTGTATCAACACCATGCCTCTGTGCTACTTCTCTGATGGCTCATCGTAGGCTGGAGGCTGCACGGCAGGAGACAGCCAAAAATGCCACTGACGTCACTATCCTTGTGCCAGAAGAAGTGGAGAAAGTTGACAGTGGGACCTGTGCGTGGCAACCATTTGTTTCTTGGTATCTCAGCAGCAAATTCTTCTGTGTTTTGGTGGGAGAAACCAAACAGCTTAATCTGAGTAGACACAAGCTGCTCCTGATTGGTGAATTCAAATTCAGCAGATTCAGACCAATGACTGTATAAAACAGAGGTTCCCAAAGTGTGGGGCCCGCCCGCTAGGGGGAGCGCAGAGCCATTGCAGGGGGGGTGCGGTATGAAAAGAAAAAAAACGAACGCTTAGACACTGCTAGCATAACGGACATGTTTTTGACGGGGCTCCCACACAAACGCAAAGCAGGAGATGAAGCATCGCTGAATATGTTTCCAAACCAACTTCCTTCCACACCAAAGACTAGAAAATATGGTGAAGCAAATCTTCCCCTTGGCTTCACCTGCACAAGTGCCGAGGTAGGTCTCCCTGCAGGATTGGTTTTCCCTGTGAGCAGCGCTGGGCTGTTTAAATCACGGACAAACAGGATCCCACATTCGTGATTTTTAGTTCAAACACTTGTTGTAATGTTGTAAAACAAAGGGGGGCCTAGCAAAAAAAGTTTGGGGACCACTGGTATAAAAGATAGTCACTGGTTGAGACTGAGTGTGACTTTAGTGTGTTCCTCTGAGTTATTGATTCTGTCCCTAGTTAGCTAACATAAACTAATGTAACTATATTAGCTGCAACCAACCAATCACAGAAGGGCTGACTTTTGGGCCAATGGCACCCTGAAGGGCTGCAAACGCTGACAACAGCCCTTTCGTTCATTTTAATTTGCTGACATTAATAATAATAATAATAATAATAATAACAATTATTATAATTAATGATTATTAATAATAATAATGCGTGAACCACAGCACAAACCAAACCACAGGAAACGGTTAAAGAGCAGGTAAACGACAGATTCTACAAAAACATGTCAGCACAAAGCGCAGATCTCCCGTTGGCACGTACACGGACATGCTGTCAGATTCAGAAAACCAACATCTCAAAGTTTTGTCACAAGCAGCAAAAGAAGACCAAAAGTACACAAAAGCTACAGGAGAAAAATGAAAACAAGATGCAACAATGATGTTTATAAAATAAAATAGAAGCCAGTACTTCATATCATAGGAATGTAAGGATGAAACACAGACACCACACTGTTAAATGTTATGCTAACAATGGTGGATTCAGACAGAGACTACGATGAAATGTCTAATCGTGGGTTTGAGTCCTTTTTGCCGCCCTCCAATGAGACTGAAGAGATGTTTTAGTGAAAATATCGACTCTGCTGCTCTGGCAGAAAGAAACAATCCAATTTGCTTCTTCTAAACAGCTGGAAGCCTGTGCAGTTTACCACTGGCCAAAACACACTGGATGAAAAGAGCCTGATTACCCAGTGTTTTTTTTTAATCAAGACTTTTCTGTATTTGTAGCTGTTGTGTGAAAGACACACATTTTCTATTCTTTGCACAGTTTGTGGCTGAAATACACTTGGCAACTTCAAGCATGACTGTTCATTTAAAGAAACCAAAGCCCAGGAAAAACCTGACGCATGTTAAACATGAGGCTGAGAAACTGGTATGAAGTCAAGATGCAGTGAGATCATGCAGCCATGATCAGCTGGTTGTCAACTCCCATGTTTGTTTGCACATTTCCAGCTGCTGAAATGCTGAAAACAGAAGCATCTAAGATGCTGAGCAAAGTCCTGAGACAGGCACAGGAAGCGGACATATCAACCCCCACAGTGCTGTAAACTGCTTAACTGCAGCATTTAACATTCTCCTCTCAAGCTGCCTGGAAGCTTCAAAGCTCCCATTCAGGGACTTGGCAATGAGCGGGAAGTCAGATCAGAACTTCTAAGTGCTGAAATAATCGTCACTGATAAAGTGTCCATGGTGTCAACACACCTCTTTGCCTTTGTAGATACAAAACTCAAACAGTGCAAAGGGACTGACCTTCAGTTCTTAACGACTGGCTGTCTCTTTATTTTGCTGATTGCTTCTTGCCATAATATGAGTTGTTAAATACGCTGTCAGCTGTGCACCAACATGACAGTTTTTTCTTTGCTATATAATTCCACATATCTTCAGTGTGTATATACAAACTAGAAAGTGGTAAAAATAAAGAAAAAGCACTGAATGAGAAGGCGTGTCCACACTTTGTCTGGTAGTGTAAATAATATGATGTTTCTGTGTGGAAATAAAAAAATAAGGAATGAATAAGAGTTTGCTATTGCAAAAAATAAATATTTTCAAGGTAGATTTTCAAATATTAGTATCAAAGTGTCACATTGCCAAAGCATTTGGTCCTTATGGTCAACACCAAACTTGAAGACCATAATGTATGTGAGCATCAAAATACAGGTTCAGTCCTTCTTCACACCTCTCGATTTGTCAAGTGACCAACATTTGCATGTATTCTGTTATGTAACAGAATAAGTACAGTGCTTAACATATTTATTAGACCACCTCTTATAAAAACAAGGAAAAACAAGCATTTGAGGACTCAACAAAAAACAATGTTTCATACAATTTATATTAGAAATTAACAGTTTAGCAGCATTTGGTATTTTGATGAAAAAAAACTATAATGTGCTTTACTATTGTTTTCTGAATTTTACAAAAGTACAATATAACAATCATAATTTCATTATCACATTAGGATTGTCTGTGCACTTTGCTGGATCAACCATTACAGAAGCTTAAAAACTTTGGTGATTACCAGTACTGTGGCAGCTGTGGCATACACCTCACACTGGGTGGGGGTCTAATAAATGTATTAAGCACTGTGTATTTACACTACTGTGCAAAACTTTTATGCATGTGTGAAAAATTACTGTGAACAGAGAATGCTTTCAAAATAAAATTGTTGATCATTTATTTTCATCCATCAACAAAATGAACAAACAGAAATCTAAATCATATCAACGTGTGGTGTGACCACCCTTTGTCTTCTTCTAGGTGCACGTGCACAGTTTTTGAAGGAGCTCGGCTGGTTGTTCCAAACATCTCGGAGAACTAAGCACAGATCTTCCTCACATCCTTCTGGGTCTTCATGCAATCCCAGACACACTCCATGATGTTGAGATCAGGGCTCTGTGGGGGCCGGACCATCACTTCCAGTACTTCTTATTCTTATTTTCACTGAAGATAGTTCTTAATGATTTTTGCTGTGTGTTTGGGGTCGTTGTCCTGCTGCACAATACATTTAGGGCCAATAAACAATCATTTATATTTCTGAAAGCATTCTTTGTTTACAGGATGTTTCACACCTGCCTAAAACGTTTGCACAGTACTGTATATGTACATATATGAACATATATATACAGTATATGTACATATACTGTACATATATGTACAGTATATGTACATATACAGTATATGTACATATATGTACTGTATATATATGTTCATATATGTACATATACTGTTCATGTTCTGTCTTTTAACCTCTGAAACTCACAGAGAGAGGAGAGATTAATGGAAGTCGCTTTATTAGTTGAACACACCACCTGTAGCAAGTACTGTTTATTGATGAGGACAAAAAGGTACAAATGTGTGATAACACTGCGATCTCTTTTCAAACAACAGCTGATAACTAGTCATACAGAACCACTATAAAATAAAAACCAAGCATTATGGTCAAATAAAAGGAAAAATGATACTCAGTGTACAACAAACAATCACTATCACATCTACTTATCTAGTAAATGATGGAGCTACAGCTACATTTATGTTGGCGGCTTCCAGGTCAGACGTTATTATAAAGCTAATGATTTTTACAGTATGCCATGGTAACCACTACATGAAAAACACTACTTTAGATGAGAAGTGCCAGATTTTGCTCCAATAATGCCGAATCTCATAGAGCTGTTATTGTTTAGATGAATAAATATAATCCCACAATACAGAGTTAACAACAACAAAGACTCCAGCGTGATTAGCAGTTTCCATGTTTGGAGTTTTAACAGCTGATTTGTACACAACACAAAGTTTGGCTCTGACATGTGAGTGGGTGGGGAATCTAGAGTAAGAGTTTATGGAGTACTACAGGCAGTGCTCTGTTCTTCTTTCTCCAAGTCTTTGAGGGTTTTTACAAGGTGAGAAGGGGTAAAGGTTTCAGTTGACCCTGAAAGACACAAGATGCTGTATGACCAGTCTGTTTGCTCAAGTCTTCAATGAAAAGAAAGAACTTTTTCTTTTTCTTCAGTGGCTCATTGTTAAATTCAGAATTTCATCTAAATCTCCTCACAAACATGAAATTTCCCACTCGTGGGACTAATAAAGGTATCTTATCTTATCAAACAAAACTCTGATTGATCTATCAACCTCTAAAGCAGAGACATCCTCTCTGCTTTTAACGGTTAAAGGATGTCTTCTGGGTAGGCCAAGGCTAAAATATGATGAATATGCATTATGATGAACTGGAAATATTGATTTAGCATATCCGCCTGTTCAAAAGTAATAGCTGTGAATATGAATATGTTACAGAGCACATAAAATAAAAGTTATTTTTGAAATTCTGCAGTTTGTAAAGTGTTCTTGTAAACCTGCTGCACTTCACCATGGCAACAAGTGTGTGAATTACTTTGTCAGGTTTTGCTTCAGCTGCTTTTTTGTTTCAGTTTATTACATGTTGCAGGATTAATGGTGACACCAAGCTGATTAAATATTTAAACACTGATTGCACTGATTGCATTTGTTCTGTTAACCACCAGACGTCATCTCCCACCACCTCACGTCATCATCTTCTCATTAGAGTTGTTGTCTATGTAATTACTTCCTCAGAGGACGTTAACTTTCTGTTTTGTTTTGTATAGGTGGTGCAGTGTGCAGACAATTCTACGTGATGGTTTTTTATTTTCATATTTACAAGAGTCTAACATTAAAGGTTTTTATCTAACAAAGCATCTAACTGACAAGGTGCACCTAATAACATGTCCAGTGAGTGTAACTACTTACACAGCCTGCTATGATTGAGGTACTTTTTGTATTTTTAGACTTTGTTATGTGGCTGCTGTAGCTTTCATCGAGCTTATATAATCCTGTATAACGGTGGATTCAGAGAACACGTGATACACAGTATAATCACCTGCCTTGGAAGGATATGCAGTGTGTATATATATAAATTTAAAAGTGTAAAATGTGTAGTGATAAAAGTACTCATGGAGGAAATGTAAGTGTATTAACTTCATTTCTCACCTTAAAATAATCCCTCACCCCATAAAAACAAAGTAAAAGAGGTTTGCTTGAAACAATTACAACCTAAAGTCTATGAGCGTGATGCTACAAACTTTTTTGCGGAACCTTTTCACTTTCATCGGATTGGAGGAGGATCGTCAGATTCAAGTTTGTGCTCTGGGACACTGAAGACCATTCAAACACAAATGTTATTTGTCACTTCACCCCAATCTCTGCAGAAGGCTACCATCAGAATGTCTCAGTACATTCCTGCATTCATCTCTCCCTTGACCACGACCAGTCTCCCAGTTCCTGCTGGCAAAAAGATCTCCACAGCATAATGTGGGCCCCACCATGCTGCACTATAGTAATGGTATTGGCATTCAGGCCAGAGAGTTCAATCTTTGTTTCATCAGATCAGATAATTTTGTTTCCTGTGGTCTTAATCTTTGGTTGCCTTTTTGCGAGCTCTAGGAGCGCTGTCGGGCCATTTTCCTGAAGAGTGGCTTCCAACTGGACACTATCATAAAAGCCTGATTAATGGAGTGCTGCAGAAATGGTTGTCCTTCTAAAAGGTTCTCCTCTCTCCACAGGGCAATGCTGGAGCTCAGTCTGGGAGGTGACCAAGAACTGATGATCACTCTGACAAAGGCCCTTCTACACCGACTGGCTGGGTGTCCAGCTCTACGAAGAGTCCAGGTGTTTCAAACTTCTTCCATTTATGGATTATTGAGGCTGCTGTGCTCACTGGGATCTCCAAAGCTGCAGAAACGTTTCCGTACGCTTCCCCAGATCTGCGCCTCGATACAATCCAGTCTTGGAGGTCTACAGACAACTCCTTGAACTTCATGGTGTGGTTTGTGCTCTGCACTCTCAACTGTGTGATCTTATACAGACCAGTGTTGGTGGTGTCCAGTCAACTGAGTTTACCACAGGTAGACTCCAAACAAGCTGTAGAAACATCTGACAGGAGTCTGGAGGAAACCAGATGCACCTGAGCCCAGTTCTGCGTGTCATGATAAAGGCTGTAAATACTTAATTAGATGTTATATTTTTGTTTATTTTTTAATACATTTGCAAACATTTCAAGCAAACCACTGTCCTTCGTCGTTATAGGATTGTGTGTAAAATTTTGAGGTGAAAATGAATTGAATCCATTTTAGAATAAGGTCGTAACATTACGACATCTGGAACAAGTGAAGGACTCTGAATAGTTTCTGGATGCACCGTAAAGTTGTCGTTACTCGATCAAGAACGAAAGGATAATTCATCATCATGTAATACTGTAGTCTATGGTTTTTATAGAGGTGAGGATGCAAAATGATCAGAATAAAATAAAAAGAAGTCAAATGAAGAGAGCAGCCCTACATATTTGTCTAATATGCACACTACAGGATTCCTCACAGTGTTACTGGAGGTGTTGGGTCCTTGTATGTGTTATCTAGAAGATCACTTTGTTGTAACTGACAGGTGCTATGAATTTAAAATGTATAAATGTTTTTCAACAATGTTACGTTATCGCTAGAACAAAATGCAGGTTTCAAAGATTACATGGTATGTTGCAGGTAACCTGTGCCATTTTACAACCAGAACACAGTCCTGCCTCAGACAGCTGTCAAACACAAGGGATGGTAGAAATCCAGCAGGAACAGGGAGGATCTCTGTGACAGTCGAGTTCGCCTGCAGGACGATTTATTAAAACACTGACAAACACAGATTCTGACTGTTTGTGAAAACCACGGGCATCAAATGATGTGGGGGACAGGGCTACAGCAGCAAACACAGAGGTACACAAAGAACAAAATGACATTCAGTATTTACTTCCAGATGTTCTTTTATTGTACAGGAGGCTCCTCGGCGCCCTCTGGTGAGGCATTGGGGTCCAAGAAGTCTGGGTGCTGTAGTTCCTTTAAATATTTTGGTGGGGTGAGGATGTGGGTGGCGCCTACAGGAAACAAAATTCTCAAAGCTCAGCAAGTGCTGGATGAAAGCTTGTTAATAACGTGAGACACAAACAAATACTCTGCAAAGGTTTTACTGAAAAGTCACAAATGCTCGACTGTCCACAGAGGTCAGTGTTTCTACACCAAACAACCAGGTGATGTTTCAGATTCAGAGGACACAGCAGAGCCTGGATCGGATCAGAGCGCTTTTGATAAAAATGAGTCGCAAGAGTTTTAAAAATACTTTAAAGTGTATTTTGTCCAGTGCTAGCTGTCACCCTCATAGTATGGTACGGATTTCAAAATCCTAAATTACTTCTTAACATTCACAAGATTCTGAGAAAACTTGACCTCTGACCTTGAGGTGGAGATTAGTGCGATTCAAACTAATCTAAGATTTCTAGAAGATGCAGCTGTGGCATGAATTTCAAAATCACCTCGTTCTAAGTTCAGTTATAGGGATGCTAAAGTTGAGTAGTACTCTCTGTGTTGAGCAAACCAATTCGCCTGTATAAAACATGCATTGCCCTTAACAGATGACCCAATTCTCCTATAAGTATTCTCAGTCAAATCAACTCACCAATCAAAGCCTCCCACTTGCCATTGGCCTGGGTGACCTCATACACGCAGCGCATCTCACTGTATGTCATGCCTCCAATGATGAAGACGATTATCCGGGGCCCTGTCTTCACCTCTGTGGGGCCCCTGTTCTTGTGCCAGTTACCATAGCGAGCACTGTATGATGAGTAACAGACAAACATTTATGCCAAAGTCCTGAGAGTTTTACACATGTATACGTAGACCCTTTGAAACAACGATAGTGGCAATCAGCTTCTTATTTTGTATCACCTGAAATCTGTATTTAGCTACACACCTTGATGGAGCACTGGCTTTGGCAGATGCTTGTCGCTGGGAAATATACGGGTATTGCTTGGGATCAAGTTTGTCTTCAATTGCATCCTGTGGGAAGACATGCAAGTAGCAACAATTTGTAACTGTACCGATTGTAACCCAAAATACTGTTTAACACATTTGTTTCCTAAATACTGACACAAAGCAACAGCAGATGGAAAGTACCTCCATGAGATCCTTGACAAAAGGGGTCCACCTGGAGAGCTGGTAGGTTTGCTCACTGATCCGTTCCTTGCGATCAGGCTTCTTGGTTTTCTTGGTGGTGCCCTGTGAACAAATGCTCTTTTTAACTAAAGTGTTTTTACTGTTGACACATGAGCACCAAAAAATGACTTTTGTTCAGCCCAAAAACATTACTATTCTTTAAAATGTTCATTCTTTTTAAGGTACTCTTAATAAACGGCTATCATAGTTGACCTATTTCTCCTTAATTTAAAAAAAGTCATTCTGCAGACCGTCCTGTAGGCCCACCACCTGCAGGAGGTGTCATAGGGGTCGGGTGCAATGTGCGCCCTGGTGATCCAAACCTCAGCTACCTGAGTCGGCTATCGGGACATGGACCGCCACGCCTCTGGTGGGGAAGGAACCTGAGTGACTTTGTACAATAAATGTGGCCACAGACCTGATGTGATATGATTACACTCAGATAAAGAGAGCAGCTGAGGTGTCAATTGACCAGATGAATCAGGTGGCGGGGAAGGATGCTGAACAGACCCGACACACCCAAACACGATCTCTGGAACATCTGACCCTGTTCCAGAGATCTTCAACTTCCACCTCCAGCAGAACTTTGGCAGCTTTTCGAGGGAGGCTGGGAACCATGTTCTCCACCTTCATTGCCAAGGCAGCTGCAAGGAGCTTCATGCTTGTCCCCGAACCACATGGTGGATACTGGAGGTGAAGGAAGCATCAAGCTGAAGATCATAAGCTGATTGCGTCGCTCAGTGCACTAGGCCAGATGAGGAAAAATCAGTTTCTAACTCCAGCTTGTTGCTGCGGTGAACCACCTGTAAACTGAGTCAAACAGGCTCTCGTCCACACCGTCCTCATTCATAAAGTCCTTTACAAAACCGAACATTACAGCAAACAGCTGGATTTTCCCATTTGAGTGCAGCCGAACAAACAATGAAGGGCCAAAAAAGTGGACAGCATATCCTTGGTTTTAACATAAAGCTCATTGTTGCAGCCAGGGGGCAGCACAAAAGTGATCCTTTTAAACAGATTTTCAGTCCCCTTGATTTCCACTGAGTTATCAGTTCTGTCACTAGTTAGCCAACATAAACTCTGGTGACCCATCCGGTGACGTAACGTTATGTACTGACATCATTCTGATGTAAATAAACCTTTATATGTGTTTCATGTCCTCTTTAAACATCTCCTTGGTAGCCAGGCCTAAGGGGTGGACGAGGTTTCCTAGAAGCTCTGGATGTTGTAGGGCATTGTTGGCTCCCACACCTCTGACATGTCATGTGGAGATCTGAAGCAGTGCCACTGGATTGGCAGACTGAGATGGTGGTTTTCATTTTTAACAAGGGGGGACCAGTGGGTGAGCTTCAACTACCAGAGGATCACGATACTCAGACACTATGCCAGGGTGCCGGAGAGTTCATCCCTGCGGGGGATGGTTGGGAATGTAGGGTGTCTGGCTCATTGCTATGGGCCATTCGGTCCCTGCATAACCATTCCTGGAGCTCGGTCCACATTGCCAGCAGTAAGTTGGACTCGTTCCTGGTGCGTGTTGGACTTTGCCAGCAGTTTTATTCATACTTTTTATGGATCGAATTTCTTTGCCAGATGGTGGACGGTTGCACTTTGGTGGCCTCAGAAGCTCATCACTTTGCAGATGATGTGGCTTTGTTGACTTCACTGGATAGTTCGCAGTCGAGTGTGAAGTGGTGGGAAGGAGAATCAGCACCTCCAAGTCTGAGGCCATGGTCCTTAGCTGCAAAAAAGTGGAGTGCCTTTTGCGAGTCGGGGTCCAAATGGGAACACAGCTGCAGTGATCTGGGCACCGCATTGGTCCATCGTGGTAAAGAGAGAGCTGAGCACAAAAGCAAAGCTCTTGATTTACCAGTCGAGTTACGTCCCTACCATCATGAGTTCTGGGTAGTGACCAAAAGCATGAGACTGTAGTTACAAATGTCAGAAACTGCTGGCCTCTTTGTTAGCGATAGGGTGAGGAATTCAGCCATCCGAGATTGGCAGTCAAAGTAATTCAGGGATCTGGCAAGGATGCCTCCTTGGAGAGGTGTTTTAGGTATGTCCCACCAGAAGGGGGCAAGAGCAGACCCAGGCCATGGGAAAAACCTCTGTGTTCCACTGGATAGGCTGGATGAATTGGAGATTCAGATTCTTTTGACTAAATAAATTAATATTCAGTGGTCTTATCTTTGCAGCATTGAGACATTTTGATGCAGGAAGCTGCAGTAGTGACATTTCCAAATGCTTTTATTTGTTTGTTATTTATTTGGGGGGGGTCATGTTAAATGAGCTGATGAGGTTGTTGGCAGATTTGCTCACCTCAGAGATAATGGGAACACCCATGTGGGCCATGTTGGAAATGATGTCACTGTCCTCCGGTGGGATGTTAGCATGCTGCAGGAGCTTACACAGGTTCTCCTCAGTCACACCTGACACACACAGTGAGACACACAAATGCATGCAGTACAAATACCCGGTCCAAACATGCAATTCACACGCATGGGAACATGCATGTTTAGAAAAAAAAGAATGAATTGACAAAAGAAAATAAATCAAAACCTGAGAATACACGTATGAAAAATTAAACTGTAGCAATAGGACACTGTCTAAGGACAAAACTGAAAGACTGGTAGTGGGCTGCCCGTCTTTCATTTGCAGGTGATCCGATAGATAAAAACGATGGTTTTCAGCTGACATGAAAAACAGGATGACGGTGGATATCTGACCATTCTTAAGGAAGATGTAGAGCAGGATGATGCGGATCTTGTCGGACACATTGACATTGGCATCCAGCAGAATGGGGACAATGAGCCTCATGGGATCCTTGATCTTCTCACCTTCTGCATCTGTTCCCATCGCGAGATCCTTCAAAATAATGGAGAACATTATTAGAGTGGTTTCTTGCTGCAATTAATGCCAGTCACTGGTTAACACATTAACAGGAGACTAAGGTCACAATTCTAAGCTGTATTTCATTTGCAGTCTACTAAAAGTGATGTCACAGGAGATGTTAGAGATTTAAAATTTTTAAAAGTGATTCAATGATAAACAGGAGATGAGTCTAATGAGTTTAAACGGGCCTTATCTTTAATTACGCTAACATACCTGAAAATACAGTGTTAAAAAGGTTACACTGAGTGGACAGGGCAGAAATGAATGAATAAACGGATGCAGCATAAACTAAGAACAATAATACTATGGAGAAAAAAAATGTCACTATACAGGGTAGAAGAGGCAGATAGACCCAGAATCTAGTAGCCATCCAGTAACCATTACAGTGCAGACATCCAAAAAAGAATCTCAAGCATAAAGAGTCGAACACCACCGCGCCCTGACATGATTCATGTCTGGCTAAAGAAGCTAACTGCACTGCATGAGCATCTGGTAGCACATCTGGCTTACCAAGGAGCTACAGTGCAGAAGCCACAGGGATCCTCGGCGACAAGGCAGCAGGCTGTGCTGGCAGCTGGCTGCGCCAGAGCAGACTGAGCCCCGGGCCCAGAGACCCGAGATCCAAGGGGCCTCCACACCCTGGAAGGGGTCTGACTGAGCCAAGGTCCCGCCAAGCAACCGCCAAGAGTGAACCAGTACACACCCGAGCACCCAGCCCCGGACACCAAGAACCACCAACGCACCAGTGGGTGGGGGCATCAGACACTGGCAGGGAGTGTGGTGGGGGAAAATAGGCCCCCCACCTGTCGGGGCCTGAGATGTTCTCAGAGGTGGAGTCTAACCCCTGACCTGACACATAAACTTCGACAAACAGACACACATAGACACAAACATGCACACATATAGGAATACTCAGCACTCAGCCAACATGGAGACACAGACATGAACACTGTACACACACTCACACTCCTCCAAACATACTCTGTACTCCCAGATCCAGGCACCATCTCCCCCAGAGGGGCGATCTGTGCCAGACCCAGGAGATGCTTCCCTGTCCTCTGGGGTGGAGATGAGCAGACCGCCCCCAGTCCTGCAGCAGCGGGGAAGCCCAACAGCCCAGACCCCGACCAGGATATCTTAATAGATTATTTATCAGAGTTAGTCTCAGAGAATAACAAAATAGCAACCAGGTTTTTTTAGTCTGGCGGCCCAACAGAAGTGTGTAACATCCGGTGTCTTCTGGAAGACATATAAGTCTTTTATACTCTGACAACATAGTTAGTAATTTGTAAATACCTAAAAAAATGTGTTGATGGATCAGAAAACACAACACAAAGCCAGAGTGTTAATGAAACTGGACCAGCTGCTGCAGAGGCCACACCTATGGTTCTGCTTCTGCATCCCTGATTAATGAACTCACCTCATCAAAGAGAAAAGACAGAAAGAAACTACACTGAAGCAAGTCCAGGAGCATTTAGCAGTTAAACAGAGAGAAACTGACCAACTGGAACAACAGTTGGAAGACGAGGCGATCCAAAGAGTGAAAATGTGTCAAAGACTGGATCAATATTGCAAGAAAAAGGAAAAATTGACAGAAGAAATGCTGGAACATCAGATAGCAGAGAAGAACAGAGAAACCACCAAGACCAAGGTGAGGTCTGGACAAATATTGGTAAGATCTATGGATCTGGAGGCTGAGATACAGCAAGCAGTAGCAGAAGCAACAGCAGCCAAACCCACCTGCTCCAGCAACGTGGGGGAACGCCTCCAAACCAGCGCAATGTGCATCGACGCCAAATATCATGGCGAGATATACGGACCCAAAAGAGATCAAGGGGCACACCTGTTCTACAGAGCATGTATACGAACAGTAATACATGCGGAGAAAGAGGACATTAGCAGAGGGAGTGTCCAACAACATGACGAGGTGCCCAGTACTAGTGATGGTAAATTCGATTCTTTTTACTGAATCGAGTTTGAATGAGTCACTCACCAAAGTGAATCGGGTTTTTTGAGTCACTGAGTCAGTTGACCAGAGAGTGCAACAAATGTACATTTTCACTCAAACTTAATTTGTTTCTCTTTTCATGTAAATCCTACAGCTAAGATGAGTGACTGAAGAAGAAAAACAACTATTTTTATAGAGCAAAAAAGAGCAAAAAAATTAAGATTTCTAAAGGGAACATTTATTTTATTTTATTATTTAAGTATTTTCCTATTTTCTCATCTAAATGTCCACTGAGCTGTGAGCCAGGGGGCGGTAATGCTCCTTAACATTGGTTGCCAACCAAGAAGAAGCTGTGAGCCAGGAGGGAGGGGGTGAGTAACTCAAATGTGCTGTTAGCATGTTAGCAGAGCGATGCTACTGTGAACTGAGGAGCGATTGTCTTGATGTGAGCTTCTGCTCAGGGTTTTTTCTTCCAGTTCAGAGCAGAAATGTTTCTGTTAAGAAACTGGCTGTTGTTTTTTTCCACAATTTTAATTATAAGCTAGATATATTTGTACTAATGGAATTAGTTTGCTAACAGCAACAGGGATGAGTCAGTGAGTCAGTTGGGCTTGTGAATCGTGATTCACGAGTCAGTAAAGTGATTCTCGAGCATTGAACGATTCGTTCATGAGTCGCACATCACTACCCAGTGCTGGATGGGACAACGTACAACATGGCAGCTGGAACAACCTTCAGAGAACATGCTTGTGCTCTTTTGTTGTATTTGCATTGAACAGCATGCAAATGTTGGCGAGTGACAGTGATGACCTTCACACTGAACATTAATTCTGCTTAACATTGTGCAGCTTTAGGAAATGCAGAAATCCTCTTTTTTAATTTGTTCCATTTCATTTGTTTTTCTCTTTTCCTCTTTTAAACTAAGTGATTGTGATTTTGTGTAAAAAGAAGTGGATTTCAATTCGTGGAGAATAAATGAACGAGAGTCATTTGTGTTAAATATCAGCCTATTTATTAGTTCTTATCTTGTCATAATGTTTTTACCTCAATCATTCAACTGATACTGATTTCCCAGGATTAATAAAGATGCGTTGCATACTTCTCCCATATTACTCCAGCCTTGCTGTTCTGTTCTCATGTTGTTCCCCTGCCACCTTGGATGGTTAAGTGGAGAATATCTGGCTTAAACTCCTGGCTTACTTGGCAATGCCCAGAGAGACGATGGGAGAAAGATCGCCTCAAAGTTTCAGAAGAAAGAATACTCGAGTGTCACAGAGCTGTTAACCCTTGTGTTGTCCTCGGGTCAAAAATGACCCCTAGGTGAATGGCAAACAAGTATATGGGAATCCCGAGGACAACACAAGGGTTAAAGCTGAAAACCCTTTTTTTTCAACCCTCATGTCCAATAATAGCGACAAACCACACTTTCTTTTTAGCTAACATTTTGGCTAACATTAGAATTTGTTTGATGATGTCATACATTTAAGTGTGAGAAATATGCAAAGAAATGAGGAAGGGGACAAATATTTTGTCATGGCACTCTAAATGCTCCCAGCGGTCACACTGAAACAAGACCCTGAGGCCTGTTCCCTCAGTGTTGACAGATCCAACAGAGTTTTGATGATTTACCTGTTCCACACGGCAAAGTTTGTCCACGGTGCCCTGGTAGCGGTTCATACAGTCCTCAGCCAGGTGGAGGTGGGTTGAATACTGAGCAGAGAGAGAGAGAGAGAGACGCTGCCAGTCAGGCTGACAAAGTGACCACCATCAGATCTAAACTTTATTATTTTTTAATAATAATCTTAATATTTTCTACATAACGCTTCTAAATGAGCTTGTTTCCTCGTGCTGTTTGTCATGAAGTGTCAGAACCAAATGTGTTGTGGATTATCCACACATCTCTACATCAATATAGTTCACAGCTATAAACAAATTCAACACATTAAACAAAATATTCTCATATGGACTGAGAATAAAAAGACAAAAACTTTATAATAATTTATGCTTATGCTGAGGGGAAAGCAGCACTTTGTATGTACTTCATAGCAGAAGAAGCTGCTGCTATGTTTTCTTTTGGTTTCTGTCATGTCTGCAGTATAATTCTACAACATCATGATTTCATATCAAATGTGACCACAATTTTGAATAATGAGGTAAACATATTCAGTATTCCATGAACGCTGTTGTCGTTGTGACTTTAGCTCCTACCTTGCTGAGCTCTTTCTGATACTGAGGCATCTTCTTCAGCATCTGCGAGAGTTCCTTCATGGTGGTCTGAAAGACAATGAGACACCTGCAGTGAATAAAATGTCTTCATTCATTGGGTCATTGGGTATGAAAGATTCTTTCAACAACAACATCAGCTACAAATGATGCTACACAACTAAAACAATAAACCAAATGCTTTTACTGTTTTATTCTCCACTGACTGAACAATGTTTTGAATACATTTAGCTGCTTTTTACTTTTTATAAGGACCAGGATCATGTTTTTATTCACTTATATGACTTATTATCTGCACCTTCATTTAAATGTCTTCCATAAAGGAGTACAAAGCCTTTCATATCCCAAATATCAATATTTAATTGATTGTAATATTAATATATAATTTTATCATATTTACTGTAATGTTATATTAATAGAATAATTTTGAAGAACTTCAGTTTGATGAGTTTTTGAGGTTTTGTTTGTCCTGTACGCTGAGCAGATGTTTAAAGGAGTCATCTGTAGAATTCTGTATATTTAAAAAGAGAAAAAACATTTTTTAAGGCAGCCAGTGATTGAAACACCAAAGATTTGTACAGTAGTATCAGCCAAAACAGGCAATATCCCACTACAGGCAAGACAGGCTATTCAATTGTATTTTTATAGGACCAAATCAAGCACCTCAAGGTGATTTACACTGTAAGATAAAGAGCCCACAACAATGCAAAGCAAACAGAGAAAACTGCAACAATCACATGACCCCCTCTGAGCAAGCATTTGGGCAACAGTGAGGAAAAACCTCCACCAGAACCAGGCCACGGGAGGGGAGGCCACCAGTGCATCACGTGAAGGTGACGCAGTGCTATAAGGTCACCAAGATAAGGTGGGGCGTGGTAGCTTTCATGTGATGAGAAGGATCTGAAGTTTGATTCTGGATTTGACAGGGAGCCGATGAAGAGGAGCTAATATGGGAGAAACATACAGTCTCTTTCTAGTCCCTGCCATTATTCTTCCTGGAATCAATGCAGACACTGGAAATCCCTCATTTCTTGCTACATAAGCACAACTGAGCGTGAACGATCATCTTGGCTGTTGGTAACAACAGGGCTGGACTGGTAATCTGGGACACAGTGCAGAAGAGCTTGTGGGTCAATATCATTTTTGTTTTCTTTTTTGATAGAGCCTACATGCCGGCTGGAAGAGCGCACTGGCACCATGGGTGCATGAAGCAAGAACGTACTGAGGAAGACTAGTTTTGCGTCATTTAAAGTGGAATGTCCTGATGCCCCTGAGTCCTGTGGTTGAGAGCGAGGGCTCAGCTGACTGTCCTCTTTTACTGCTAACAATGAGCCACACTGCACGAGAACACACTGATGTGACACTAATGTCACAGCACCATACTGATCAGTGTTATTTATGCTGGAGAGCTAGTTAGCTAACATTATTACTGACAGCCAAAATGCTTGTTCACCCTCATTTTTGCTACTGGACCTAATGAGGAATGACGGGTTTCAGGTATCTGCACAAGAAGTGTTGCAAAAGCCAAAGCACGCAAATTCATGAATTTGTCAGTAGAGAGGTTGCAGTCAAGCAGGTGTAAATCCACAATGGATCAGGAAACATTGTTCATTTTGAGAGTAATGTTGAACTTGTCATTTTAAGTCAAGTCCCACTGCAGCTACACACTCTGCACATGCCTCGTGTTGTTGGGTCAGTGAGGCAGCTCGATCACCTGTCTCATTGTGTCTTTTGATGTAACATGCATCTTAGCCATCGCCATGACTACACCCACTGCCTTCTGATTGAATGCATGTTTCTGCAACATCCTTATACCACACAACCCTACTTTACACCACACTCGTGTTTAGTAGTAGTAGAAGCACAATTTCACCAACTAACTTACACAAGGCAGCCATTGGAGCTGAATTGCAATAACAACTCCTTTTATCTCCACATTGACTTAATATAAATATTATTTCACGTTTGATCTACAAAACTTTGAGTTTATTTGCAAAATAAACCATAACTTTTTTTTTCTGAATGTGTCTAATACTCTTTAGTAGAGTAATAGTTGTGAGTAAAGTACAAGTTTACAGCTCAGTTTATTGCGTACACATTGATTTATATGTTTGTGAATATTTTTCCAGTAACTGAAAATCCTATTTGAAGCGGCAGGCAGGAGCTGCAGGACTGAGAGGAGGCAGAGTAAACCAAAAGTGGCTTTAATGCTGATTTCAAAGAACAAAAGTTTCCAATTATGGATAAAAAATGAAGATTTTGTGCACATTGACAGTGGCTTCTTAGTGTGCCGTGCTTCTTACAGAGACACACAGAACAAATACCTTTCATCTACAAAGACAACAGACTCACTAGTTTGAATGAAAGGTTATTAGTCAAATTAATAATGCTGACTTTTGATGACTAGCTCGATAACTCGACATATGAACTGTCTGAGAATCTTTGAGAATTTAGTGATTGGTGGTAGGAAGTGACTGAGATGAGTGAACAAATGTATGGTCATGTTGTTTTCACTGTAACTATGTGAAGGACGAACAGAGGATCCAGAAAGCCGAACACAGAGACACGCCGTGGCTTTTACCTTTTCTCCAGTGTTCATCTTTTTGCTGGCAGAGAATTCCTTGAGTGAGCGAGTCACAGCTCTGTGCGTAGTGAGACACAAAGAGGACACGTAAAAGAAAAAGTTCTCAGTATCCTGAGCAAGCACGTTAGTGACAGCAGGGACCGGTCCTTTGTTTGACTGCATTTGTGAGCAGGAGGTGAAAGCCACTTACGTCGACACCTCAGCGATGTGCTTATGTCTCAGACTCAGCCACAGATCGTCATCCTCGTCCAGCACTACCTCCTTCATCCTGGTTTCTCCCATCCCGCTGGTCTCAAACCTCACAGACACGTGTTAACAGACACGTGTTAACAGACTGCTTGATTTTCACATTGTCGCTATTATTTCTATTTGTGCGACCCAAACCTTCAGTCATAACATTAAAAAACACATGTGGCAGGTGTCAGACCTCCTTTAGTAGCATCTCTACCTGTAAACATCATCCTCGACACCCAGTAAGTCGTAGGCCATGGCTTGCAGTGTGAGCTCATGCAGGAGAGGTGACACGGGGTCAAAGCCTCGGTCCAGAATGAGCAGCTGAGTGCGAGACTTGTCGGGACCCTGGAGGCACCAGAGCATGTAGAAAACGCTGCTTTAACATGTACCACACGTCTTTCTTCCAACAGCAATCAGTTTAACCTTTGGAAGAACTGAAGCAGCTTAGTTATCGCCCCAAGAACAATGGAGCCCACAGACAGACCATAACGTCTGTTTCATCCTCTGTGGATGGTTACCCACTCAACAGCGACGCAGTCGATGCTTGAGTCATGGGAGCAGTCCAGCTGATCTCCCCCAACACAGAAAACTAAAACTACAGCTGAGTGAAAATCTATTTACTATGTGAGTTTATTCTTTTCTTACTTAACTCTAATTAACACGTGTAATAGCTGTACAGTTTTTAATGCAGCTTGTAAAAGAACTAATGATCGATAAAAGCAACCTGGATGTTATGGCAGATTAGAGCTGGGTACGATTTATTACATTGTGTGTAATTTCCTCTGTTTTTCTCTCGTTTCAGAAATGTCCACATGTTTACCATAATCTGGTTCTTCCATTCATTATCTAGTCATTTCACTTCATTACCTCTCCCAAGGTGGGGTCATCAGCTTTGTAGCCATCCAACTTCTCCTGAAGCATCTGAGCCAGAACTGCACAGTCTTTGTAGTCCCTAATCCAAAACACACACAGGTATTCATTTATCCAGGTGTTAGTTCATGCACATTTTAAAAATCAAACAGCATGGAAGAGACAGCCAGGAAGAAAACATTTGGCTTATTTAGAAATAAGAGAAATCATCCAGAAATCAGATTCTAATAAAACAGTGTTGGCAAGAAGACGGTCATCCAAATTCAAGCTGTTAGAAAGCAAGATAGAGGAGGGGGCTGGGCATCTCAGACAGGAACCACAAGAAACACACAAAAACCCACAGTGTGATTCCTCCAGGAGGTAGGACAGCTCAGTGGGATGGAATAAGGATATCCTTGACAGGAATATCAACACATATCCCAGTCAGCAGATACTCAACTGAAATAATAGGCTGACAACAGGAGGATATTGATGTCACTTTCTCCACAATGCATGGAGGGTTCCACCCAAAATTACAGCATCACGTGGCTTTACAAGCAACGGAAAGACGCCAGCCTAAAGGACAACACAGAAGCTCTGATCAAGGCAGCACAAGAACAGATCCAGATAGAGACAGGAGTCTATCACAGGCGTCCTGCAGACAGCCTGGTACATGATAGCAGGACGGGACGATGCAAGCTGAGTCAGCACTTGGATCAAGCAAGTGGACTACGAGAACATTTGTGCTGCATACATCCAAACTGGAAGAGTAGCTCCAGCATTTTCCAGGAACAAAATTAGACCTATGTCCAGAAGAGTACAGTGTCTTCTGCTAAACTGCTAAACCTCAGAACAACACAAAGCCCTCAGGCCTCTTTGTCTTCTGGTAGAGTTTGCTTTGAGAAAGATGTGCACACCACTCTGTCCAGAAAGCAGAGACTGAAGTCCGATGGTTCACCTCCGATCATGTCTGAGGGGAAAAGGCCTTAACATCCAGCCTGTTATGTTAAAAGTCTAAATGTGCTTTTGCTAATAATGAAACATCTTCATTCTTGATCAGAGATGCAATCAAAGTACAAGTGTGATTAATGTGTTAGAATAGAAATGAGTGTGTGCGTAGACATGATCTAGACTTAAACGTGTGTGTGTGTGTGTGTGTGTGTGTGTGTGTGTGTGTGTGTGTGTGTGTGTGTGTGTGTGTGTGGGATGGGAGCAGTATGGAGCATATTATGACTGACACACACACACACACACAGAAGAATCTTGTAAAGTGCATCATACAAAGACAGAAAATGAAATGAAGTGATATTAAAGTTTAGATTTTAAACTTTGTTTCAAATCATGTTTGTTGAAAAGTCAGAGAGAGGATGCTGAGGAGCTGCTGGATATCAGGACATCAGGACATTATGTGTCAACAACGGTGAACGGGTGTCACAGAGGGACTAAGGCCATCTCAAATGATGTAATGTTCAGAAGGTCAAAAGTGCTGTGCAGAGGAGATAAGTCGTTCTTCCCATTCTTTTCTACAATATAAGTCAGGTCAGGAGATTGGAAATAAGAAGCTGGAATGTGAAGCACAGACCACACCAGAGAGATCAACCACAAACTGTGACGCTGCAAATTGATTTTGATGGTTTTACTCTATTTTTCTCTGCTCATTTGTGCCGTGTTGGATTTCCACTGTATTCCTGGGGGATTGAATTTCCGAGGAATGCTGCTAGATAAGTGAATCTTTAGATCTGGTTGTGCTCGTCCTCTCCAAGCATTTTCCTCACAAAGATCAGAACAAAGTCAGCATCAGCTTGTAGCAGGCTGATAAGTATAAGTGCTTTGCTGCTGCTAAAGCTACAGTCTGCTACATTCAAAGTCTGCATTGTTGACATTCTCCAGTTGTATTCCACCAGCACTGAGCCTGCTCAGGGCTCCTGATTTTTAATCAGAGGAGACAGGGTAGACACCCAGAGGAGAGAGGCAGTTAGTACTGAGCAAATCCCCGTTGGCTCCATCCAAACCCTGCAGACCTACTGGGGCAGACCCACAGGATCAGAGATCACCACTTTTTAAATAGAGAGCCAATTCAGTCTTTAAAAAAAATCAAAAGGAGCTCACCCTCTGTATCGAACTCCTGGATACTCTTTCAGCGTGGCACAGAGGGTGGCGATCTGTTCAGCACAACGCTCCAACATGTTATTCTTCACGTCAGCCTTGAAGGGGCTGTAGAAGTCCTGGAAAGCATCCACTTTATCCAGGGAGAAGACCTGACGACAGAAAACAGTACAAAGACGACACACAGTTGTATAGTTTCCCATCTGCACCACAACACTGGATTTTAGATGCAGCAATACTCGATTGAAGTGCAGGGGTTCAGCTTTAATCGAACTGAATTTCAGCATTAAGTAATTAAAGCCATTTCTTTACATAGTGCTCAGTTTTCACAGGCTCAGAAATAACTGGACAATAACTGGGCTGACTATTTGATTGAATATTTAATATTGTATAGTGGTATACAGAGGCAACACTACAGGATACATCCTCAACACCTCCCATGTGCACAGCGTTTCAGTGTTACAGCAGTTCCCAGTTTAATGCAGGCCTGAGTCTGGGTGGTTACTGGTGGTCTTATATAATCCTGAAATCAAACTGGTACCTTGTGAACCTTGTGCAAAGCTGATTCGTCTCCTTCTACTCATTAATAATGCAACGTTCTTAAATCTGGTCATAAATGTGTTACATGGTTTCAGCACAATCAGTTTTCTCTTCACTTTCTTGCAACATGAAAAGTCAACTTGTAGCTCAGTTCAATAAATCGTGGAAAGACAGCTGAGATTTTACTGACTATTCATTCATCTGTATTCAAATTATACAAACACAAAGATCTCAAAACACTCAATAAGAACATTGTTACCCATCAGTCATGACTGATGGTGGCCAGGATCTTACCTGAGACTCATAGGGCAGGAAGGCTATGTGGATCTCAGTCAAGGCCTTCATCGCTTTAGAAGCGCGGGATTTGGTCAAGAGTCCAAACAAAGAGTCTGGGATTGCTGCAAGCAAAGACAAACATATTGGTTTACTTAGAGAAACTGTAGGTTTTACAGAGTAAGAATTAAACGTTTCATTTATTTTATCTGCTTGGCTCAACATGGTGTTTATGGTTCTGGATTCTGTTTCCTTTTCTGTCCAAAATACACATTTGAACAAAGGAGTGATTTTGTTTGTTTTTTTGAGTGAAAATTGTAAATAACTTCAGCCGCATTAAATCAGTCTTAGATGAAAGTATAATTAAGCACGTGTAGTTTTTCTGTCCATATTTACAGTAATAATGGGCAGCTTATCAAAGTCAAACAGAGGAATACAAATATAGAAATTATTAAAACAAAATACAGCCAAATATAAAACACGGGCCCCTGTTGTTGCTTTTCAAATTAAATTCCTTTTTCGAAAAGCAAATGTAGGCGTACTAAATTCACGTGGATTTGCACAAGTTAAATGACTGTAACTTTGCCCACTTGTCTACAAAGCACCGCTGCAGTGTGGCGTGTTGGACTTTATTAAAATGTGTTTTCAGTATTGTATGATCTACTATTTTGGACTAGCAGTGGTGTTTATTAGTCATAGTGACTCCTCAAAGAGCCTATTTTGCACTATTAAAAGCTGCTAATTATTTTACATTTTGTAAAACTTAAAATTTTAGGATATTTTACTTTCAGTTACATTTATTCAGTTGTATTTATCTCCCAATGGAAAAAAGAAAGACAAAACAGCATCATCCAGCCAGTAACAGCTGTGAAACTATACTGACAGATGAAAAAATACAGAAACCAAAGACACCTGTGAAGATTTTTAAATACAGTAAACGTGCTTCGAGTTAAAGAGAGTAGTGATCCTGATATGGTCTTAACCTCGTTATATAAAGTGTCCTGAGACCACATGTGTTATGACTTGGAATTATATAAATAAAACTAAATCGTGTATGTTGTGGGTGTGATTTTGGTCTACTCACTGTCAGTGAAGAAGACGTGGGCGGCTTTGTACCTCGGAGTCCGAGGGTCTCTGAAGTCCTCAATCACACCCTCGACAGACTGAAAGAGCAAAGACGAACAGAATAATAATTCATTGCTACATTGTTGAGTGAGTTACATATCACTGCAAACATCAAACTAAATGTATTGTAGTAAAGGATTCAAATCAAAGGAAAGTGTCGTTTCTAATTTGATGGACAAACATTTGCAATGAAGAAAATCACATAATGAGGCTGTAGAGCAGAGGTGTCCAGCTCCAGTCCTCGAGAGCTGCCGTCCTGCAGCTTTTAGATGCATCGCTGCTCCAACCAGCTGAATCAATGGTTATCAAGTTTGACAAAGGCCTGGTAACAAGCCACCCATTTGATTGAGGTGTGTCGGAGCAAGGATGCGTCTAAAAGCTGCAGGACTGCAGCTGGACGCCCCTGCTGTAGAGGAACTGCTTTATTTACCTCGTCTGAGGGTGTGATCAGGTAGATGGCCTCCATGCTGGGCAGAGGTTCACGCCGCTTTGTTATATCTTCGACAACTGAAGTGGATAAAGAGCAAGGTCAGTGCGTTCATCAGGCTGGTTAAAGTCTGAGATTTTGGTATGATCTCATATCCCAATATATCCCAATATATATCGTTGTTATCATCCCAACAACGATATATAATCACAAATCAAAAAATGACATGGCAACATGACATTTGGTTGTTTAGGAAGAGGGGGAAGATTTAGGAGTGACGTGTTGTCTTGTGTAGTTAGTGTGTAGTGTTGTGGATAGTTTTGTGTTGTGTGTCAGAACAATGAGGTGACTGCTGTCTCCAGGTAGAAACAGGAGTGATACACCTGCTGCTGTCAGACCTGCAGGTATCAGGCTGTGATGTTGTACATATAATTTTAAAATTGTCAATTTATTTTTGCATTTAAAGTTATGAAATATGATTTATTAAACATGTTTGTGGTTGTTACAGTAAAAAAATATCACTTTTTCTACTCGGATTTTATGTGTTTTGTCTGATTTTAGATCAATTGTGTTAATACAATATGTCAAAATGAAAACATAACTGTAAATTCAGACACGTGAGGTTGTGCTGAAAAGGATGATACCAAACACGGCAAATAAACAGTTTTTAAAGGTGAAATGTGGAGGAAACATCAAAAGGGTTAAACGTTTTATTTTTATTTTTAAGTAACGAAATAGTTACTTTTCAAGTAATTAATTACTTTTAGAATCTTGTAACTCCGTTACTAACTCAGTTACTTTTTTTGAAGAAGTAACTAGTAACTATAATTAATTACTTTTTCAAAGTAACTTGCCCAACACTGCTGACTCGTGTGATTAAAGTCCTGGGGACACTCCCCCAGGACTTAAATCTGGGACTCTCCACCACTCGACATTAGAACTGACGAAGCTTCTACACGTGGCGGAAATTAGCTTTCTCCAAAACACCTCTGATATTAGTTTTGACGTTTTCCATTAAATGGATGGTTCTTAAATTTAACTTAATATCTGAGTTTTTCTTAATTTTAGACTAGTTGTTGGTGGAATTTTTTTCCACAGTTAGTCAACTAAGAAATTAATGGCCAGTAACATCCCTAATCATTACGTTTGGTACGTAGCCCACTTGCATCATCACAGCAGTACTTCCAAATGAGCTTCGTGTGATCTGCCTTTTGGCAAAGCAATTGGCTGGAAAAAGTCGACACATTCAAGGGATTTCATCACACCGTCACTACCTGGTGCCATGTTTCTCACAGTCAAAGTACTATTTAGTCAGCAATGTTCTGGTGGGAACGGATACCAAAGCCTGTCTTTAATCTGACATTTTTATTCAAAATGGTGAACTCATAAAAGACAGCTTTTTTTATTGGAACTTGCAAAAGTAAAAAACAATACTGGAACACACCTGTTGGTAGAATGCAACAAGGAACGGAAGAAAACAGAAGGCTTAAATACACACATGAGGATAATGAACAGGTGAACAGAATCTAATGAAAGACAAAGGGGGAAGTAAAACTGGCACATGACTGATGGATTGGAAAGTAAGACACGTACACCGGGCATGGGATACGTAGGGAAGACTAAACAGCCGGTATTCAACAGACTGCTATAAGAAAAATAAACATGAAGTCAAACTCTGGGACTAGATCACAACTACGAACATTGAACTCCAGCATGTAATTCACAACATAATTACAAGAACACTGGAAATCAATAAGAAACTTTAAACTGAGAACAGAGGAAAATAAACTAAACACTGGATCAACGACCGAGGAACCGCACAGCTGATCTTATCCTTTTCTAATATTTCAATTACCTTGCAAAAAAATAAATAAATATAGAAATATTTTCACACTGTAAACACTGTTGGATACATTTAACTTAATTAGAAATTAGAGTTAAATTTGATTTATTTAAAACAGATTAAACTAACTACACAGCTACAGGTCAAGTGTATGGAAGCCCGTTTCCGTCACTAAATAAAAACAAAACAGCTAGTATCCATAACTCAAAATTTCGAGTTAGTTTTCTCAAAATTTCGAGTTAGCTCTGCCAATCAAAAATATATGTGAATGAGGTCGCTTTCTTGTTACCCGGAAGCATATGGCGCAGAGGAACGCGCACTCAAAAACGGATCCCAACAAATTGGCGCTTTTGCGAGTACGTTTGCTGATAGTAACACCATGTGATTCAGCTAATAACACGGGGATTTCATCATTTGTGAAGCCAGGCTGAAAACACTCAGCAATCTGTGCATTCACGACTGGGTGTAATACCGGCAGCTTAGCTGTAGCGTTTGTAGCTGAGGGCTTCAGCTTCCGGGTAACGAGGAAATGACGTCAGTCACGTAGATTACTGATTGGCAGCGCTAACTCGAAATTTCGAGTTACTTTTCTCAAAATCTTGAGTTAATAAATCGGAATTTTGAGAAAATAACTCAAAATTTCGAGTTATTTTCTCGAAATTCCGAGTTACTTTCTCGAATTTCGACATAGTAACTCAAAATTTCAAGTTATTTTCTCAAAATTCTGAGTTAATAAATCGGAATTTTGAGAAAATAACTCAAAATTTCGAGTTATTTTCTCGAAATTCCGAGTTACTTTCTCGAATTTCGACATAGTAACTCAAAATTTCGAGTTATTTTCTCAAAATTCCGATTTATTAACTCAGAATTTTGAGAAAATAACTCGAAATTTTGAGTTACTATGTCGAAATTCGAGAAAGTAACTCGGAATTTTGAGTTATGGATCCTTTTTTTTTTTTTTAGTGGCGGAAACGGGCTTCCATACAAGTGAGCTGGGTGTGGCTGGGTTGGTAGTACTTACTAGTGATTCCCTCAGACATGATGTCTGTCATCTTACAGCAGGAGGACACCATCCTCATGCTCAGCTTGTCCACCACCAAAACCTATAATAAAATCACACATAGCAAAGGAAACTACTATATCTGATACTTAATGAATGTCTTTGTTTATCTTTGAATCACAGATATCCAACTTCGTATGAATAATGATGTTAATGACAATTACCTTCCATTTTCCTTTTTCTCTTGCCTTCTTGATGACGTCATTCATTATCTCTGTAAACAAAATATTTTGTGTATATTGTACAGTTCAATCAAGAGTTAGAGCATTTTCACACATCAGGTCATAAATCTGCCAGTTGCCCATTTTTGATATTCCAGTCTTAATAACTAACAGACTAGTTTGTGCAAACCTAGAAAATCTGCTGCCTCATCCAGTTTATTAAGTGTTCGGCTGTTGTTGCTAAATAAAAAAAAAACAGCTGAACTGAAATTGAAAATTTCCAACCTACAGTTCTATTGTGACTGGGCCATATCATACCGTTCACAGTAATACCGGTACAATGTTAGGCAACGATAAGAAAATGAAATATCGCGTTAGAATATGGGTAAAACCCGCATGTGCAGTGCCTTTGTTTTCATACGCACATGGCCGAAAAAGCATGGCGGCAACGGAGAATGAGAATGGAGAAAGCGGATCGTTGAGTGAAACGGATGAACCAGAATAGGTTTGTAAAAATGCTGCCACTTCAGTGATGTGGAACTGGTTTGGTGTTTGTCCGTCACTCAGTCCCAAAGTCAAATGAACACTGCAGCGTCACTGAGAGTTAAAAACTGTCTAAATTCTTTCATCTTTAATAAAACGATCAGCGTTGCTGCTTTACCAGGTGTAACTATGAAGTTTAGCATCCAGGCATCCATGAAAACAGAATTTATTACATTTAACGAAGTTAGAAGTTAGCAGGTGGTTAACGGAAGTTAGCTCGCTAGTTTCGCTAGTTACCTAAACATGATATAGCATGTTCTGACTGAGAGATTTCTGAAAAAATTCAAACGTACAGCTCTGCTATCACTTCCAACATAAATGAAGACAGAAAACTAAACAGCAGTGATGTTTGTAAAGTTACTGAAGTTGGGCTAGCTGGTATATAATGATGTGCTACGTGATCGCTAGCGACACAGCTATGTTAGCATAACATAAACAGTGAAGCTGCAGGATTTAAGCTAACACTTTTCCACTCGATAAAAGTTAACGTGAAGGTTCCTGATGGTTAGAGACAAATACAGTCGCATGGCAGGATGCTGTAAACGCTAGCAAAGTTGTGGAGTTGCATTTTGTCTCACATCAATTATATCGTCAGTTATATCGTTATCGCAAATTTTCAAATCTATATCGTGATAAATATTTTTGGCCATATCACCCTGCTCTAATTGTGACTTCTGTCCACCTTGGCTAAGTTTGGTCTTATAACAGAAATGTAAAATAAAATCTGGAGAGTGCAGTGTAGTTACAGTTTTGAGCGTCTTCAGAGAAGCGGCGACCACTGAACATCACATAGACATAAATGAGTATGCTGAGACAGTGACATATGCATTGGAGATGCCACCATCATCAAAACTGTCACAACATGCGCTAACCGGAAGCCATGCTTTACTGCAGGCGTTCAAGAACTGCTGAAAACACGGGTTGGTGCCTTCAAGGCCAACGACGAGGCAGCGCTCAGACTGACAAGACCCGATCTGTGCTGGGGCATCAAGCGAACAAAGCCTGAGTACTCGAAGAAAGTCAGTGATTACTTCGCCTGCTCAAGAGATTCTCAGCGAATGTGGCAAGACATCCAAGCCATCATTACAAGGCCCCACCTCTCTGCCAGAAGCACTTAATTCATTCTACGCCAGGTTTGAGACTCAAAACAAGGAGCCAGCACAGAAAACCACACCTCGCCAGACAAACGAGTGCTGTCCCTGTCCACGATGTGAGAAGGAGTCTCGCTAAAGTCACCCCACAAGCTTCTGCACCAGACAATATACTGTCCTCACAGCCTGTGCTGATCAGCTGACTGATGTCCGAGCAGACTTCTTCAACATCTCCCTGAACCAGTGGTTCTCAGTCTTTTTACATCATTCCTCACGTGGCAGAGATATTATCCCCCCCCCGAAGGATTCACTGAATCCGTCAGTAATTTTTGTTTTAAACAAACAACTTTCATTTCAAGCAACTATTTGCAACTTTTGTCACTCGACTGCTTCATTCGTCTGCAGCACTTCTTCAAAAAAGCAACAAGTTAAACAGAATGTGAACATCGCCAAACATGGAAAAATAAAGTTCAGTCTTAGTCTTATAAAAACAAAAGATCCAGAAACTGGTGAGCAGAGATGAAAAATATATAATTTAGTGAGAGTTTAATACTACTCACTGTTTTTGACTGCAGAGCTGCGGCAGGGCGTGATGGTGTGGAAAAATTCAAATTCTCTCGAACAAATGGGTCTGCCTTTAAAACCAAAGTACAGCCCGATAACTTTCACTTACAGAGGTCGTGCGAAACAAATCAATCAAGTCCAACTTCACGTCCATATCGTCCCGCTTTTTGATCAGTTGTCTCCTTTCAATATCAAACCTCTGACAATTCAAGGAAACATGTTCTATTGTTTCCTGTTCCCTGCTGCAGCCACACTCCCCTGTACAGTGTTTACCTGTTAAAAACAATGTGCTATTTAAACCAGTGTGTCCGAATCTCAGTCGAGATATAATCGTCTCCTCTCTCCTGTTTCGGCCTGTACTTCTCATTTCCTCCACTTTCCTTTGGATTTTATAAAACCATCGCCCTTTCCTCTCCTCCTCCCATTGCTTCTGCCACCTTTCCTTCATTTTGCATCGTATTCTACTCTTGAGCTCCGTCCTACTCACACTAATATCTACCATCGGTCTCCTCGTTGCGACTTTTGCTGTCCTGTCTGTTTCATTTCCTTTAACTCCATGATGTGCTGGTACCCATAAGAATGTGACCATAAGCCCCATCATAACAAGTCTGAACAATGTTTGCTGGATCTCTATCAGAATGTCAGTCTGCAGTCTGAGTGACTGTCTTGCAGACCGGCCAGTGATGAGATCGAGTCTGAACTTATCACAGATCTTAGTGGTTTTGTTTCTTCAATCCACTGGACTGCTAACAATACTGAAACCATTTCTCCTGTGTACACTGATAAATCGTCACTGATCCTTTTCCCCACCTTGATATTACATTCAGGAACAATAAAGGCTATCCCGCTTTGGTTGGCTGTATTCTTTGATGCATCTGTGTAGATTTTGACTATAATACTGATTAATATATTCCTGCACTGTATGTGAATTTAAGAGACCCAAAGCTCTTCAATTGTGTTTTCTCTTTTTCCCAGCACGGTTGGAAAACAGTTTTTGTCGGATGATCTTGACCACGTCCTTGTAAACTTGCCCAGTAAGTCAGTGTCAGTTGCTCTCTTCTTGTTTGTAATGGCATTTCCCCCATTTCTACCTGTAGTGCTGCTGCAGATGTTGTTTTGAATGCACCTGTGCAGAGTCTTAGTGCCTGATATTGGATACTATCCAACTTACGAAGACTTGTTCTGGCCGCAGAATTATATACTACACACCCATAATCCAATACTGACCTAATCAACCCAGTATATAAAGCTTTTAAAGATTTCCTATCAGCCCCACAGTCAGTTCCCACTAAGCACCTCATTATATTTAACACATTTTTGCATCTGTTTATTATTTTCTGAATATGTACAGTCCATGTCACCCTTTCATCAAACCACAACCCCAAAAACTTAAATTGTTTTACCCTTTCTAATGCTTGTCCATATAATCTGACCCTGATGTCAACACCAACTCTTTTTTATTTAGTTTTATCAGCTGAGAATTTAAACCCCCATTTATATGAGCTGTGATTGCCGCCTGTACTTTCTTTACCAAAAAGTCTAACCGTCGTCCTCTTGCCCACATCGCCCCATCGTCTGCAGAAAGTGAAAACCCCGTCCCACCCTCTGTGTTCTTAAACACATCATTTATCAGCAGTGAAAACAATAACGGGCTAACTATGCTTCCTTGTGGCGTTCCATTTTTTCCATTTTAACTCCTCCCAATCCTCACGATAACTTGCGCCCCACCTGTCAGAACTCTTTAACAACCGCTGCCCTGAGCCAAGCTGCTGTGTCACAGACAGCTGCAGCCTCGGAGCTCAAAGGCTGCCGCCCACTAATACTTACTCCAATCATCATGAAGTGCTTCGAGCGACTAGTCCTGACTTACATCAAGAACCAGCTACAGTTTGCACACCAGTCAAAGCAAATCAACAGACGATGCGATCTCACTGGCACTCCACCTGGCCCTGTCACACCTGGATTAACGTAACGCCCACGTAAGAATGCTGTTCACTGATTTCAGCTCAGCATTCAACACCATCATTCACCAACAGCTGATCAGCAAGCCTGCCCTGCTCCACTGCAGCTGGATCCTGGACCTCACTGATAGACCCCAGAGAGCACAGGTTGGAATCCAACACCATCACACTGAGCACGGCCCCCTCCCACCCTGCAGGCACGTGTGCTGAGACCGCTACTCTTCACGCTGCTGAACCACAAATGCACCTCCAGCTCCAACAAAAACTACATTATCAAGTTTGCAGATGACACCAGAGCGCTGGGACGATGATGCTGCTGCTTACAGAGAGGAGGTGCAACAGCTGGCACTTTGGTGCAAGGACAATAATCTATCTCTGCATGTTGGCAAAACAAAAGCATTGCTGGTGTCACAGCAGACAGACCGCTCTTACTGACACCATCTGTTTGTTGTTTTCTTACCTTCTTTGTTTCTTTTAAGTAATCCAAGCACTTTATAAAGTGCTTTATTTATGAAGAGCTTTAAAATAGCCAGCACAGGATGAAAGTGCTGTACAGTAAATAAGACAATAGAATAAAATAAAAAATAAATAAATAAATAAAACACATAATGAATTAAAATTAAAACAGACCAACATAGAATCAACTAAACTAAACTAAACACCAACATCTCACGTGGTGTCAAAGGTCAGGGTGAAGAGCTGGGTTTTCCGGAGTGATTTAAAAACAGGCAGAGAAGAAGCCGTCTGATCTCTAAAGGCAGCTCGTTCCACAGTTTGGGAGCTGCTACAGCAAAAGCAGGATCTCCTCTAAGTTTACGCCCAGTCCTGGGTACATGCAGGAGCAGCTGATCAGCTGACCTGACAGAGCGGGTGTATGAGGCTGTAGCAGCTCAGAGAGATAACATGGGGCGAGGCCATGGAGAGCTTTAAAAGCAAATAAATGAAATAGGAGAAATGTGCTCAAACTTTCGAGTTCCAGTTACAAGACGAGCTGCAGCATTTTGCCTCCTCTGTAGACGAGTAACCTATGAAGCACTGACCCCTTTATAAAGTACAGCAGTCCAGCTGAGTGCTAACAAAGGCCTGGATCACTGTCTCAAAGTGCTGCTGTGACAGAATTGGTTTTATTTTAGCAGCTGCCAACATGATTGAGCAGCTGGGGATTTTAATCTTAATGTTGACACTCAGAATGATTTGTCTCACAGTTCCTCAGTATAATAAATTAACATGATTTTATAAAGCATGTTACTGGGCTTACACATAACTGTGGACATTCTTCAGTGTTAATGAGTTCATATTAAATGTATTTATTTGTATCAGAACAATTAGGTATTTTCTTTGATATCGTGTTTCTAAACAAGCAGGAGCGTTCTCAATGAGAAACATTTTCAGAAATGTTCCTTCTATCTCAGACAGGAAAGACTAGAGAATCATTTTAACCTTCTTTGCATGTCCGCTCTAGGTTCCTGCAGCTTTTAAGGTAAAGAAGAAATGTGGTGCTTGTTGGTGGCCTGGATCAATAAAGACATTCACATTCTTAAAAGACAATCCTGCAGACTGGAACGGAGATGGATGAAGATGAATCATCATCATATACATCACCAAGAGATGAAAGCTTTGATGATCACGTTAAGATTAAAGTTTCTAAACTTTTTTAAAGAATAAAATGAATCAAATCAAATAAAAAATTCTAACTCTTGGTTGTTTTATTGATAATATTTTCCCATAACTTCTCTGTGATGTTTTCATCCTTGACTGCTACGATTACAGTCCACATGCTATAAAAGTGACCTCTTTTCTGACAAAGTTGTATTTTTACTCAGTTGTATATAGAATTTGTATTCTATTTTTATCCTATTGTGTATTTTATTCTATTTTATTCTATTGTATATAGTATTTTATTTTACTCTATTCTCTTCTGTACAGTTGTGTACAGTCTATTATTCGTATTGTATTCTAATTTTTGCTATATAACTTTTGCACTGCCCACTTCCTGCTGTGACAAAACAAATTTCCCACGTGTGGGACTAATAAAGCTTATCTTATCTTATCTTATCTTATCTTATCTATTATAACTGTCTTCAGCCTTCTGAAACATGCAGTCAGAACAACATCTCAGTCAGGGTTTGGACAGTCCTGAGACTGTGCTTGTTAGGGTGATATCATAACTCACTGTGTTGCAGCAATACTGATAAACGTTCTGTTCTTGTACTATGTGACCCAAGTGTAGCATTTAATATAGTGGATCATTACAGTTTCATAGTGAGGCTGTAGCACTGGGTCGGTATATCTACGACAGCTCTGCAGTCTTAAATCATATTTTGTATGTTTTTCCATATTCTGCAGCGGAGTCCCCCAAAGGTCTACATTGTATATGCTACCACTAGGTCACATTATACTGGCATATGACATTTAATAAGACTGCTGTGCTGATGGCAGCTCTGCATTCCAGTGAGAGCCACTGATTGAGCTAACCTTTCCCACTCTATACACTGTCTAACAGATGTGTGCAAAGGTCCTGAAGTTAAACTAAGATGAAACAAAAACTGTTATTATTGGTTCAGAAAAGCTACATCGGGCATCAAGTCCTCTACAGGTCTTTTATGTACACATGTAAAATCAGTTGGGGGTAATTTTCCACTCTAATCTCATCTTTGAGAAACACACAAACATGGTCACAGACGTGCTGCTGCCACCTCAGCAATAATGCGAGGAGCCATTCAATGCTGAATTTTAGTTCTATTCAGGCATCACAGATGCTTTTATTTTGCTCTCGGTCAGAAGATTTTTAATACTCTTGTAGCAGGTATAAATCAGAAACTATTCATTTGACACCAGACTTTGCCAAATTGCAGCAAAGCTTATTATTTCACCTTGGTGCATTCACTACGAGGATGCTGCTGACATGTGTGCAGCCACCTGTCCCCTCACCTGATTGGTTAATGTACTTTGGATACTTTTATTGGACTTTTCAACTCTGAGCAGTCAAAGCACGTTTTGCTCTAAGCCACATTCAAACAGCATTTTGATTATCATGCAAACACTTACGCCGATAGATGCATAACAGCGAATCTTCTGTTTGAATCAGGTTTGATACTTGAACTTTCACAATGGTCACAGCTCAGGAGATCTCCCACAGAAATGTAAGCACTGAACTGACGTCAGTGATTTTACGTGTTTGGCTGTGTGGATGTCAAATTTGTAACATAAATCCTTTTTCAGAGCTTGTGTCTAAAATTATAACAATTTAACCATAAAATAGAAAATAATAGCAGTGCAACATGTATGAACAATACACTGATTAGACTTCAAAGTTATTTCCATATTTGCAGACCAATGACACGGGCTGAAGAACGACTGGTTACATTTGGTGAATCATAAGCGTCCAAGCTTCTGGCGCAGCTGTCGTGGTCCCCGGGTTTGAGTTCAATAGTCTTTCTAGTTTTGTATGTTTGTTAATCTTTGGATTCAGGTTCTGTTAAAGTTTAGTTTTCTTCTTTGCCCAGTTTGTTTTTGTCTGGTATTAAAATCTAATGTTTGACAATTTAAAACATTTTGTTATGAAGAATTTGCAAAACACTAGAGAACTAGGAAGGGAAAAAATACTGTTTTCACAGAGACAGAGTAACACAAAGAGACATTTCTAAAAGATATTAGTTCATTCTTTTTTCTGTTATTGTTTTTTAAGCAGAGCAAATCTAGTATTTCCCAATATTCTGTTAAAATGTGTCAAGGTTTCCCTTATTGGGGATTTAAGCACATGTCCAGGATGTGAGAATGAGCACGGAGAGAGAGACAGGCCCACTGCAATTGTTGCCTCTAATCTGCTCCCAATCCTCTTACCCCATCCACTACTCCCTACTGCCCACAGCTATTTCTGTGTCAGCGGACGTGACATCACAGGAAAGCAGCATACATGGCTGCATCAGTGCGCGCACACACACACACACACTGATAAACACAAACACTTGCTCTCCAAAATAAGTCTACATATCATGTTCCTCCAAAAGGTATCGTTAAGCTTGAAGAGCTGCTGTTCAGCTGACATAAGCACATTGCAGTGACATGACAGTCACACAGTGAGGCCAGCCATCTCATGCAGGAATTTACAATAACTGTAAATGATCGATTTAGGCACATTATTTGTTACACAACACCTCAATGAGCCGATACACCTTTATCAGGTAGACCAAGCTACATGACGAGGAAAGCTATTGTCAGAGACACACTACAGTGAAGTCAGTGAGTAGTCCTGTTTATCCAATTAGTCCGCTGGATTAGGTGTGAGTGCCTGTGGAAGAACGGAGCACCGCCTGACGGGCAGCAGGCACAGTCGGCTGTTGCTTCAGTTCTAGCTCTCCTATCCACATGGATTCGCTGGATTTTAACCTCCTCTTTCCTGACAAACACTGTCATCATGAGAGACAACGTTTTGATGTTTGGGCAACATAAACTAAATCCATCTATGGTCATGACTTTGGTCTGCAGACAGATAACCTGTTGGGCACTCCCTCTGACATCACAGCCTCACTATCATTCATTCTGATGTGACCCTTCACTGCTCAGATTCACCTGGAAGTTTCTGGACTCCCAGACAGTCTCTGTGATCACGACGCATTCTCAGATGAGAGCATGAATGCACTGTAATGTGAATACTTTGTTTTCTTCTGTTGAAGCATGTGTGCAGCTCAATGTTACCATTATTTTCTCTGAGGATCCTCAACCAAGGCAGCTGTGAGCGTTACATGCTTACAGCTGTCTAATTCTCTGCATAGATTTCAAGGTTTAAAACATGAAATTTGCACCCAATGAAACTCGACATAGACGATTTTCAGGGGATGCTCATGAGAGCAGGGGACGAGTCTTTGTGTCGTAAATATCGTGACGCCTACACCTGTGCTTTCATCCAACGACTTTTCTTAGGATTTAAGTACTTTACAGTATTGCATTAGTATTTTTCTGAGTGATTGTTACCTTGTGATTTTGTTTTTAAATAACACTTGATTTTCGGTTGTTTTCCAGCATAGCTGTCTCATTTCCATCACAATCTAAACAATACGCCTGTTTGACAACTGTCTGATTTGTTTTTTGATTTTCTTTGATGAATTTCTTCAACATCCTTTAAATGGCCTAAATCTCTGCCTTTAAATGGAAATATGATCTGCATAGAGCTGTTATACTGGTCTGGAGTAAATGTCAGATCTTTCCTGTCCGTGTGCGGCCATGTCACTGCAAACATGTATTTAGATTGTGACAGTATTTCAATAACTTGCACAGTCACTATCCAAAGGCTTGATAGGTTGTAACTAGTTTTATTAATATGGTTACTCAATGAGTTAGTGAAGGCGCATCACTGCCAAGTTCACTGAACCTCCCTTTAGCCGTTTGGGTGCGTGCTGTTTTTGGAAGTCTAAAGATGCGCTGGTGCGATTTATTAAGCGCAACTAACACAAATCGAAAATCAGTGAGCACAGTTTGGAATTACCAAACTGTGCTCACAACTACCGTGGAATCAATGCACGAGGAAAGAAACAGGTCTGGGATAGTAAAGGCAGTATAAACTAAGGCTTCTTCGGTTATTGAGGCAGCCAGAGTCGGATCTGTCCTCCTCCACCTCTGGTCTTCCCCAGAGAATTATGTCAAAGCATTTAATCCGCACAAAGATTAGCGCGACCGGATTTACATCGGACCTGGGCTCCATGCTTTTACACTGACAACACAATAACGGGCAATAACGGCAGAATTTAGCAGAACACCAGCGAATAGTGCAATTAATTCACTGCCTGCGACACTTCGCGGCAGATGCTTTGCTCCAGTGACTCCGTGCGTCTTAGCGCACCAACATTTCATTAATAAAAAGAAAGGAGCAGCTCGGCCCCACGTTACAACAACAATCAGAATAAAAATAAGAATTAAATAAGAATAAAAAATTTTTTTACTTTCTCCAACAATGGCTTTTAGTCCCAGCGGTGCCATGATGATCCCGTCAGTGCGCGTCCTGCTCTCCAAAGAAAACCGAGTGGAGCTATTACTGCTGTAAAGCTCATCATAGTAAGTAACACCCAGTCGTTCCAGTTAAATTCAAAATAAAAGCCTCCAGTTAGGCGAGCATAGCAAAACAGGCTAAACGGGAGAGAGAGAGAACCTCTCCTGAGGTTTCAAGCCAAATCATGCAGGCGAGCTGGTTTCCTGGTTTCCCTTTAACACAATACTGAATAGCAAGTGTTCTAAAGTAAGTCAACTAATACATATCAACAACTCCTCCTTCATTCTAGATTTTGGAATAGGTAGAATAAAGTAAACTGAAAATGTGATATCCTGTAAGCTCTAGTTTGCTCCACCAAATAGCTTCCAGGAGTGAAACTAACATGAAAATGGTCAAAAAGATGTGATGAGCAGAAAACGCTGAAGTTCGCTGCACTGAACTGCAACATAAGTGTAATCTGTTTGGACACTTTTGACTTAAAGGGGCTATATTGCACACCAGGCAATATATTATTATTATTATTATTATTATTATTGTTATTATTATTATGAAAAATGTAAAGTATGTGTTTTACTTGTGGATTTTAAAAATCTAGATTATCAGGTCAAGTTTTGTCCCTAAATTGACTGAAATTTAAGTACTTTTATTTTGAAACTCTGGAAAGCCTCGTCCGCGCCGTTCGATTATGAGCCCTTACATGAAAATGAAATAATGGATCGGGGATAATAAATCAGTATTAGGTATATATAATGTGAGTTTATATCTAATGTACATCAAGAGTTACTGAGATGATTATGGTATGATGGCGCACTTAGACGCTTCTAGAAAACGGTGACTTTTCAGTTTGGTGTCCACGCGAGGGCAGCAGAAGACAAATCAACGCTCTCACGCGTACTCGGTGCAGAGTTACGCGGAATAGTAGAGATGCTGCAGAATATACATTTAACTTGTGAGTTCAAATATCCACAAATGTGAGCCAGAAGGACAGAGGAGAGTAAAATGTTTTATTTTGAAAAACAAATCATTTTACGACACTCTTTATTATTTATTTGTTTTGTTTTTATTTGTAAATTTTCTACTGTGCTAACCAACCTGAACCAAATGTTTCACTCACCTTCAGTAATGTAGCTATTCCAGTATCGCTGTTATGTTGTCTCAGATTTTTCGAAACATGTTTATAGAAGATATTTATCAATTGTTGGTGTAGTGAAAAAATATAGTCTAAAATCAGGGGTCTCAAATGAGCTGTGGGCCGCTGCTGGCACTGTCGTCTCATTGGAGGGCCACTTTAGTGTTCAAGTAACACAAACAAACAAACAAACAAACAAACAAACATCCACAAATGTTTCTGAAAATGTTTTGTTTGTTTTTTAAAATTCAAATATTATATTAAAAAAAATGCAAACGTGAACACAGATTCTTTTTCTTCCCTCTTAACTGAAGCCTCTCTGTCTGTGCAGACACTTGGCAGCGCTTCTGCCATCATTTTGTTCATATTTAACAAAATATGAATGCAGACACAAGTGTACACATTAGTTTGTGCATTGGCATAACTTTGTGCTGAATACTGGGGTGGGGGTGTCAGGATCGCTGTCTAAATAAATAAATAAATCTGGGCAAATTCCAAGATGATTAAACATGCAACTGTTTTACTGCTAATACCTGAAATGAGTAAAGAAAATCAACAGCCAACTTATTCAAGATAATTCATAATTTTATTTGGGGGGGGGTGTGAGTCTTTGAGAGTGTGAGTCCATGAGATTGGTGAGTTACAAGATATTTCTTGTGTAAGAAGGAAAGAAGGAAAGCTGGCCTGTTTTATCGCTGGACATCTTCCTTTTACACGTTTTATCAATTTGGTTTCTTTGCCTGTCCCGTTTGGTTCTTTAGCCATCAGAATTATTGTCTGAAGGCCAAGAAAGATGCCCAACTGATTTACTTTACCAAGTGGATCATCACAGCCTTGCCATATTGGTCCATTTGGTTGACCTTTGTTATTATTATTATTTCTTTTATTTTATTTCAAGTTGTTACAGACGGGACAGACATGACTGGGGGATAAGAAAGGGAGAGAGAAAGAAAAACAGAGGGGAAGAAGGACCGTAAGAGAAGACACAAAAAACAAACAAATAAAAAGGAAAACAAGCAAACAAGCGACCGTGGCTCAGGGGGTTGGGAATTGCATCTGTAACCGGAAGGTCGCCGGTTCGATCCCTGGGCTCTCTGTCCTGGTCGTTGTGTCCTTGGGCAAGACACTTTACCCTACTTGCCTACTGGTGTTGGCCAGAGGGGCTGATGGCGCGATATGGCAGCCTCACCTCTGTCAGTCTGCCCCAGGGCAGCTGTGGCTACAACTGTAGCTGCCTCCACCAGTGAGTGAATGAATAGTGGCATTGTAAAGCGCTATATAAATCCAATCCATTATTATTATTAAAAAGAGAGCAACACAATAAACATGACACCACAGCAATAACCTAGATAACTGTAACTAACAGTAAATACTAAATATTGAATGTTATTGTGTAGTACGCAACACCGACAAGTAAGAAATATGTATTTATGTCCATGTGCGTAATGTGCCACGGGTCACCCCAAGTCCAGCACCCTGAGGCTGTACGCTAAGTGGAAGGAAGGAGGCCGGGGACTGGTGAGTGTCAGCACCACAGTCCAGGACGAGACAACAAACATCCACGAATACATCAGGAAGATGAGCCCAACCGACCGCGTGCTCAGTGAATACCTCAGGCAGCAGAAGCCCAGGAATGAGGAGGAACCATCATAGAAGGACAGGCCCCTGCACGGTATGTACCACCGACAGATAGAGGAGGTGGCTGACATCCAGAAATCCTACCAGGCTGGACAAAGCTGGACTGAAAGACAGCACAGAGGCACTAATCATGGCAGCACAGGAACTGGAACGCCATAACCAAGTGTCCAGCATAGTATACAGAAACATCTGTGCCGAATATGGAGGGGATATGGGAATATGGGAGTCCTGAGGTCAAAATAGGAGACGCCCTCCAGCGTGGTGAAGAGTGGCCGAGCTAAGATCCTGTGGGCCGAAATGATATTTAACGACAGTAATTTTAATATAGTTTTAGAGGCAGGAACATGAATTCTTCAAACTCATTTTGTAATAAAACTGTAATTTAACATTTTGCTGTTTTCCTTCTTCTTCCATCTTCCATCAAACATTAATGATGGAAACATTTGTTAATCAACAAAAACAGTGTAAAATTACAGAAACAATTATCCTTCGAAGCTTTTCTTGATCTTATGATGTTTTCCATCGAGGTCAAGGAAAAGGAAAACAATAATGGTGATTGTGTTGGCCTCAGGATTTCTTTGTATCATGGCTACAGCCCTGTGGTCGCTATTTGCTGCGGTTGGCGAACAAGGTGCATTACCGCCACCTTCTGGACTGGAGTGTGGCTCGGTCAGTTTATACATCTATATTCTCATATAAACACCACTTGCTCTTAAAAACCCAAATATCGCCCTGCGTTCCTTTGTAATATTTCTTGCACCCTTAACTGAACTCTGCTTTTCTGTAATGTGAGTATTTGCCTGTATTCAGCGCATTCTAACATCACACGTTCAAATGTCTCCTCCTGTCCACAAAATTCATAATCCCCTGTCTCGTGCTTATTCATCTTCTTTAGTGTGTTATTTAAACCTGTGTGACCAACTCTCTCTCTTGCCATTGTATCTTCTTTTTACTGCTTTGACTTCGTCTCCATTGTCCAGCTGCTCTATAATAACCTTCTCTGTCCCACAGCGCTGGGTCTGCTGTTTCCCAACGAGACTTTAACGTAACGTGGCTGCACGGCAGAAGTTCTCCTCCTACTTAGGAGGGTGTGTCTGTCCGAGAGAAAAACGCACAGTTCTTACACAGTTTGAACTTCCTTTCGACAGCTTCGACTTGAGTGTTTGGTACCACCCGTTATTACTGACGCTGCAGTCATTTCATGAGCGGACAGGGCTGCTGTGGCAGGAGACACGTCTCTATAGACTTTATTGTTTGTCTTAAAAAGTAGTTGTCGGTCTGACGCAGCGTTCGCGTGGGACGCTTCACTGATCATGGGGGATGTGATTTCTAGTCACCTGGATGAAGGCAAGCGGGAGATTATCACAGGTAAGGAGCGCCGCGGGTGATTAGTTTGATGAGTGCTGGTTTGGCGTGTTTTCCATTTTGCCACAGTGTCAGCGTGAGTCCAGCACCTCTTTGTTTACTAACTAAACGGGCTTTTTATCTGCTTCGTTGATGAACCACAAATATCCACGTAGCGCGTTGGGCACCGCTCTCTTCCCTTAGCTGGACCAAACAGCTCTGTCTTTAGGGTTCGGGTTTGTTCTTTGTCGTACTGAAGCGCTTCCACGACACCAAAAGAGAAGGAAAAACTGGAAACGTAATAGGAAATGATGTGACCCGTTAAAGTTTGTTACAAATGGGGAGTGCAGCAGATAAAGTTCTGCTGATCGTCAGTGGCCCTGCCTCGGACATGTCACAGCCTATCAGGTTTTCTCTAATCCTTGCTGTCGAGTCTGAAGCGAATAAGCCTAGCTGCTGACATTTTTCAGCAGCACACTCGTGTACAGTATCTATTGGACTTAAGTGTCACAGTACTCGTGCCTGGTCCACACAGATGTGTCTCATATAAAAGGCATCACTGATGACCTCCTGATGTGCCACTCATCTTCTGCCCGAGACTGGACGGAAGGTTCCGTTGGACTCTGACTTTGCAGTTTGTGTGTTAGGAGTGGAAAGTTCAGGTTTAGCAATTCCTTATTTTTGGCTTGTTTCACCTCAGTTCTCTTTATTTGTGAGGATTACAGCTGACAGAAGAATCCACAAGTATGTTGTAACTTTTGGTGGTGGTGGGTGGGGTGTTGTTACAATTTCTCCTGAACTGGGCCAAATTTCAGGAACTTCAGTGACTTTTATTACACTCTCAAAAAGTGTTCATGTTACTGTTTCATTGCTTAGTTGTTGGGATGTTTAATTTTCAAAACAACTGACACACATGTTTTTGTAGGGTTAGTCCTGACCAGTCCTGACCTGATAGACCAGTGACCTGTACGGGGTTTGGTCTGTACCCAAACTGCAGATCATACTTTCTAGTAGGCTCTTTATCTTTTTTTCCATTTAGAAAATGAAGCAACGTACATAAAATAAAGAAGACCGCGCATGAAGGTAGATATTTGGGCTCAGTTTTCTAGTACTGGATTAAAATGGACATGAAACACATCATGTATAATGACTAATTGACGTCATGGAGCCCTACATAGATGTAACTCTGTCTGTGAAGCTCGATTTAAGCGCGTGCTTAAAGTTTTAGAAACGTGTTTAGCGCCATCTCCTGTCAGTACAGAACATTACATCTAAGTAACGTTTGGTTGGCTGGTTGGTTGCTGCTGATAGACTTTAATTAGTTGATATAAACTAATTAATAACTGAACCAATATAATGAGACTTAAACTAAAAACCCATTAAAGGGTTTCACTTTGTACTGACTTTGGCTGCAACAGTGACATTGATGTTCAAATGAAGGATGCACTGTTCAGTCTCTGGTGAGCGTCTGTTCCTGTCACCACAATTAAAACCTTTACTGGGAAAAAGCTGGTGGGAGTCTTTCATCAAAGCACCAACAAACTCTGACATGAAGAAAAACAAACTTTGTCGCTGCTCCAACCAGTAAGCCTCCAGAAGTGTTCAAATATGCAGATGAACTGTTAACCTAGTCTGATACATGTTTCAATTATATCGTTTGCTGAAGATATTTTACATCGAAGCAAATACCTGCAGCAAACAGGGCTGCAACTAAAGGGGGGCATGAGGTGTACTAGACCATATTTATTTCAAGGTTGTCGTAACATTTTTCAGATTGAAGGAGAAATAATATAAAGTCTTAATTAAATTGCTTTGATATTTAAAAATATAGAAGACAGAGTCAAGGCACATTTCTTATACATCTTATTTAGCTGAGTTTGACCTTTGACTGTACTTGAGATGTTTACTTTAAAAACATTGAATTTCAGTTTGACATATAAATCCAAGGAATGAGTTGTTTTTGTTTTTCTGACAGATTAAAGTTAAACTTTTAAACATTGACGTGAAAAAAGTGTGGCGCCTCTTCCTTGGACTGTCTTGGGGGTTTTTGTTTCCTCCCCGTTGCGCACACACGACCTATTTTCCCTGCAGACGTACTGATGGGATTCCTGATCGGTAAACTGTTTACAGCATCACAGACCAGGAAAACGTGGAGTTTCTGACTCCAGCATGTGGGTGAACCACTTGTCAGCTAACTCAAACAGGCCCTTCTCCACACTTTTCTCATTTCTAAAGTGCTTTACAAACCTGAATGTTACAGCCAACAGGGGGATTTTCCCGTATCAGTGCAACTAGCTACACAACAACAACACTTACTGGTTAAGAGAGAGTGAAAGTGGACAGTATGTCCTTGGTCTTAATATGAAAATGTTGCAGCACAGTAAGCCCCTTACATTAATCTTTAATTTTCCTTCCGCTGAGCTATTGGGTCGGTTACATTAGTTTATGTTACCTAACTGGTAATGACCGAAACCAACCAACCCAGTGATGTAACACTGTGTACTGGAAGAAGATGGCGCTGAACAGATTTAATACATTTTAACTTTAAGCACTGTAAAATCCAGCTTCACAGTTTTTGTGTGTGTGAAGCTGACAATGCTCGCTTCCACAGGTTTGTTTTTGTTTTTAAAGTCTTTTCTTTTTACTAAAAAATGATTTGAGGTTTGATGACTCGTCTGAAGAATCAATTGCAAGTTTTGGCCACAGATTCCCAGAAAGACCAAAGAAAATTTGAGTAATACTAGACTTGGATTTAGCTATAATACAAATAGAATCTACAGAGAATGGAGGAAGTTGAAATGTGGGATGAACCTCATTGGTATAGACCTACAGACATTCAGTGACCTTTCTATTTTACACTGACCTCCACGCTTGATTTCTGCTTAAAGTTTAGAGGGCTTACCTAAAGCTCAGGAAACGTAGTGAATGCCATGATTGAGGCTAAAGATAATTTTTTCCTTCACTGTCATTACAACTCAGAGTAGCACGTACACGTATCAGATGTGGAATTTGAGGAATGCATGAAAAACACGTTTCTGTGTGGCTGGATGGAAACCTTAGCACACTGAGAAGCTGAGTCCTGTTATTGAAAACTGAGAGTGGCCTCTGATACCACACGGTTTAAAAGCAAGACTGGATTAGTAACAGATTATTTACATTTATATTTTGGAGTGAGCATGCATGTAAAAACAAAGTCTGTGTGAATATGGCCAGTTACTTGTGTGTTTTGGGGTTTTTTGTGAGCAAAACACTGAAACTGACTGTAACAATTAGAGAAATTAAACTCATCAGTTAGTGTTAGGTTGCCTCTTTGTTTTAACATTTAGTCAGGATGCCTGAAGATACTGACTGTTATTATTGGGCATTGAGTTGTCAGCACTTAATTGGTATTATGACATGTGAAAATGAGAATGACATAGCTGCTAACAGACTGTAGTTAGAGAAAACTGAACTATTGTTGACTGAGTGGGTTGTCTGGGGTGGGTAATGGACACATGAAGAACCAGGCAGCAGGAGAATCATAGTTTCACTGAGCAGAGTCTCCAGATTATGGATTATCCCGCACCTCAGTTCATTGACTAAACCCAATCCTGGGCTTCTCTGTTATTGCCTTCCAACCTACTTCTGCATGGGCGAACCTTAATCTGGAAGTCCCGAGGTGAAAATGGGAGAAGCCCCCTAGGCTGGTGGAGAATGGCCGACCTAAGGTCCTGTGGGGCTTCCAGATACAGATGGCTAACCAACCGGACATTGTAGTGTTGGACAAGCAGAAGAAAACTGCCGTAGTGATTGATGTAGCGATAGTGAATGACAACAACATCAGGAAGAAGGAACACGAGAAGCTGGAGTAATACCAAGGGCTCAGAGAAGATGTGGAGGGTGAAGGTGACGGTGGTCCCCGTGGTAATCGGAGCACTCGGTGCGGTGACTCCCAAGCTAGGCGAGTGGCTCCAGCAGATCCCGGGAATAACATCGGAGATCTCTGTCCAGAAGAGCGCAGTCCTGGGAACAGCTAAGATACTGCGCAGGACCCTCAAGCTCCCAGGCCTCTGGTAGAGGACCCGAGCTTGAAGGATAAACCGCCCGCAGGGGCGAGAAGGGGACATTTTTTTAATATTTACACATATATGTATGTCAAAGTGGGTTTGAGAGAGAGCTCAAACGTTCATTTTCACTTCACTTGTGAAAACTCTCTAACTGTACCGGTCAGTATCTACACTGAAGATAAAATGAGCGTCTCGTTTAAAACCAAGAAGACTGAAGAATGGACACTATTGGTTGGGTTTATTTGCTCCAGTTGTCACAGTCAGTGTTTCAGTGTTTTGCTTAATGAAGACTTTGTTTTTACATGGATGAATGTAGAGCTTTGCTTGGTCTATGAGTGAGTGAAACAGGAAATCCCCCCCCCTCCCTCCCCTTGTCCCTGGCTCTGTGAAATCTCTAACCTCTGACCTGTATCTTCCTGTTGCCTGGTGACATGTGGTCCTCTCACCTTCAGCAAATACCCAACTAAGCGCACAGGTGATTGTTTTAAACAGGTCTGATAAAATGAGAAATACTTATTTCAAAGTTAACTTCTCCTCAATAGAAATATATGACATGGCCAGTAAGAAGTCGACAGAACTCCTTCTATCCATGTTTTGACAGACGCCAACAAAATTATGACATTTAAAGCAGCAATGAAAGGCCCTCGCACCCTGGGAACAGCCAGCGTGCTGCAGGGTGAGTCACACAGTCACATGGCTGATTCAGTGTCACATCACTTCCTCACTGACTGCTCTTTGAGTGCTGGGAGCAGAAAAGCGCTAACATAAGAGACGGTCTGTTTACAACTGACAATTTACCTTCTGTGCCCACTAGGTGGCAATATAGAATACCCACTAACTATATGACATACTGGTACATATCGAGTGGAACCATCAATTAAAATGTTGCATAGATTGGATCATGATTAGAACCTACTGTGTTTCTTTTTGACAGTAGGTGGAACTATAAACACGACCTAATATGGGCACATAGATATCTCCAGTCTCTGTCTTCCATCAGGAATTTGGGAGTCTGGGAGAGATTCCCAAAAGTTGAATCTGGACGTAACATTTTCTCAGTTGACATATACAAGTGACTTCTTGGATGAGTGATGAAAAGTTTCTCCCCATGAAAATGCTACATCCAGATGAACGGACTTGACTTTTTTGAGGTTTTCTTAACTGGATGATTCAGCGTGCCACTGGGGCAGATTGAACAATGTTCAGTTGAGATGTGCGATATCTTCTCCTGTGGCGAATTATTTCACGAAAATTCAAAAGCTTCACAATTTAACATCACCAAGGTCTTTAGACTGTACTCATCAAAGGTCATGTTGATCTGATGAAGTCCCGGGGAGTCTGCCAGAATTATACTTTAAATTCAAAATAGCTGCCTTTCTTCTGGGTTTGGCGTTTAGCTCCAAGAGATGTTTTGTACATCTTGAGACATCGCATAAGCTGCAAGATTTCACAGTTGAAACGTAGAGCCATTTTGTAATATTCAATGACCAGAGCCATACAACCTGAGAGCCTTTAACACGCTGCACGTTTCTGCCAAATTTCATGACTTTTCAAGCTTCCCAAACCCCTCAAACTGCTTCCTGTTTCATGGCGAATCCCCAGCCACCAGAGCACGCCAGCATCATCAAGTTCTGATGTGTATTCAGACTGCTTCTGAGGTGGACGTGCTCAACCTGGAAGGAGCAGTAGGTGACAGCTTCCTGTCGTCACCATGTGGTGCTTCATCTGTTCATGGCTGGATTCCCATCACACCGGAGAATGTTGGGAGGATCGGACAATGTGTCTTTGCGTTACAGCTGTTTCCTGCTTACTGGCAAAGTTTCTCCAGTAAACACGCCAATAAATCGCCATTCTGCCCGGGTCGCGCCCTTTGGCGAAAAGTTTTGAACATAAAGTAAGACATTCTCTTGGAGGCTTTTTTTGACCACATTTTAGGCTGTTCATCCCAACCACCTTAAAACTGTTCCTAAACATGTAAAAAGACTTTGCTGTTCCCATCAGGTGCTACTGTGATGTCAAATACTGCAGTTAGATGTGTTCAGGGATGGACTCTATCACACTTTTGGTTCAAATTGGACAATAAATGTGTTAGGGATGCAACCATTCAACTAATTTAATTGACACATTCTTTGCTTGGACGCTTTGTGTACTGCAGCGGTCTATAGTGCGCCATTGTCACCATGGAAATGCGAGCGATTCACCCACGTTTGTGACTAAACTAGACCTGCAGTACAAACGTATTCAGCAGTCACGTGTAAAAGTGTGACAGGCTGAGCTCAGGTGGAGCTTTTTCCAAAAGCTTTCATAACATTTTTCAGATTGAAAGTGAAATAACATAAAATATTGTGTTAATTAAAGTGCGTTAATATTTAAAAATATAAAAATAAAAGCTTTTCATGAGTTGATAACGACAAACACGGGCTGGTAAAACTCTGAGCCAGTGACCTGAGGCTTGTTAGGTAACACACTGGATTATTATTAACCATCATAATTACTCGTTTTCAGCAGTACAAAGATGTTTCATCGGCGCTCAGGCCAAACTTTAAAATGCTGATATTGTCGCTTTTCTTCATCGCAGGCTTGCAGACACAAACGCCTCACTCGTTCACTCTCACGCACAAACACTCATGAACACACACCAAACCAAAGCACTGCATGAACGCTTTCCGTCTCCTGTTAATGTCAGAAAGCCTTCCAAGAACACAGAGTAAAGGTACAGTTTCTGTAGTTTAGATCGCACACGTCTTCTTTTATTTGACTTTGACCTTTCACTGTATAGGAGAGTATTTCGATATTTTTGTAGTTAAGAAAATATTTTCCAGGTTTCCAGCTTAGCCAGGATATTTTCTTCATTCAACCAGCTGTTCTAAAAACTGCCTGAAAAGCCTCCAGCATGCTGCAGCAAGAAGCCCATCTGATTTCAAAGACTGTTCCAGTACCGTACTTGGTTCTCAGACTACGTGCTTAATTGTGGTTCCTGGGCCGTTTAAAAGTGGAGTGGAAGGCAGAGCCTTCAGCTTTGTTCTGTGGAACCAGCAAACAGACTCTGTGTCTGGGACGGCTGTCGCTCAGGGAGTAGAGCACGTCATTTTGTTATGGCCACTCCCCTTTTTGTATACTCAGTAGGGTTACCCCCTGCAGAGGTTCAGTGATGGTAGTTAATTTGATTGGCTTACACCAGGGTAGAGGCTTCGGGATGGTTTAAATAGGCCTGTGCTCTCCCTCCAGGAGGGCATCTCCAGGGTTATGTTTGTTTTCCAGTTGCACTACTGGTAACGTATAGTTTTGGCTGGATCAGATGAACCTGAACCTTTAGTGATGATGAAGGGGCCTTTCTCGGATCATGTGACTCATGTGACTGCAGAAAATGATCTCTATGATACCAGAACAGAAATTTAATAAAATGTGATTTAAAATAAAAATCTATAAAGAACATAGAAAACAATGAAATGCAAAACTGTTTGTTTTTGGTTTTTTAAGGGGGGAGCGAGATGATCATTCATTGTTAATCGTCTCCAAGCACTTGCTGCTTGTGTTTTCTGGGGCTTTCTGTGTAACATTAAAGGGTCTTTACACTCTAAATCTGCTGCGTGGAGGTCGCCAACTTTGGCCTGTGAGCTTCATCCAAATTGTAAAGCAGCTTCCACTGGACTCTGGAGCAGTGGCGACATTTCTCTGGATTGAGGAGTCTAACTTCTCCGTCTGGCAACTTGATGGACGAGTCTAGGTTTAGCGGTTGCCGGGGGAACAGTACTTGTCTAACTGCACTGTGCCAAGTGTAACGTTTGGAGGGGGGCTGTTTGTGAGGAGTTGCTACTTAGTTTCACTGACAGGAACTTGTAACGCTTCAGCATAGCAAAACATTTTAAACAATTTCATGCTCCCAGTGGAACTAGTTTGATGATGGGCCCTTTCTGTTCCAACATGGCTGTGCGCTGCTGCACAAACTCCATGACGACATGAGTGAGTGACTTTGGTGTGGATTCTTAACCCAGTAGAAAACCTTTGGAATAAGTTGGGTCAGAGATTGCCAACCAGGCGTTCTCATCAAACAAGAGTGTCCAACTTTACAAATGCGCCTCGTGAAAGTTTATTCAAAATTCCCGTATTCGCACTTCTAAACCTTGAGGAAAGTTATACGGTTAAAATTCCTTGAGCCCCTGCTGATTCTGCAAGTTTGCCCAATAACAAAGAAATGTTCAGCTCATAGTTTCAATGGTGGGTTTATTTGAACCGTGAGAGACGGAACCATAACAAAAAACGCACCTCAAGTTACACATTAATTTGCATTTTAATGAAGGAAATAAGTATTTGACCCCTTTGAAAACATGCTTTAGTACTAGGTGCCAACAAAGGTTTTGCCAATACCAGAGGTCAGACTTGTCTTGTAGTTGGCCAAAAGTTTTGCACACATCTCAGGGTGGATTTTGTCCCACTCCTCTCTGCAGATCTCCAAGTCATTAATGATTTCACTGAGTCAGAACATTAACGCTATCTGAATGTGCCCAGCACTGCAAGTATGCCGTCATAGATCGGGTTTTATATATTAAATATTTCTTCCCAGAAACTCGCGAGAGCAGGACCAGAAAAGGTGGCCGACGGTTCCTCCCTTTCTTTGTATTTATCACACAATGAAGACGTAGACAGAAAAATACTGTCCAGCTTTGTGTTAGAGAAATACAAACAACGAGTGACTTTGTAAATGCGTTTAAGATAAGGATGTCGCATTAGTCGTTTTAGGTTTGGTCATCGCTGGCGTCCTGCGTGTGTCTTTCTGGTGTTGATGGGAGCTCATCACTGTCAGTGTACAGTGATGAGCTTATTTATGCACACCAGTGTAAAGCAGTGCTCTCATTATTTACAGGCAGTAAATCATTTTTCCTTTCTTGTCAGAGGTACTCTCTTCAATCGTGATAGGATTGTCGTGTCTTGCATGACATGATGTTGGTGCTGGTGGTCCATTCATCTGGGACTGATTCAGCCATGTCATCTGTAACTCCTGCAGTATCTGTGTCCAGCCGCCGCCGCAGTCATTGATATTCATAGTTTATGTGAAAAACAGTGACACAGATGTTTACAGCAACCGTTGCAGTTTTGACTGCAGCTACAACTTCAATATGTTACTTAAATTCAATGTTATTCATATAATGCCAACAGTCAAAGCCTCTTGGCTGCTCTGCATTGTGACATTAGCTATGACTCCTAACCACTCCAGGTGGGTATAAATGGTTTGTGTTAACCCTTCTAGGGCTGCAATACATTGAGAATTTTGAATAATTCAATAATAAAAAAAGTCTGGACGCAGTGTTTACTTCTATGCTTCCTTTAATGCACAGCTTTGCAGCGCGCCGATATGTTAGACCAGAGTGTTGCATCCACTGAAAACAGACCTGCCATACAAGCAGCATCTGAATAAAAGGTGACGGCGTTAAGCCCACACAGCCCCCAGTTTCAAACAGAAAGGCAGCAGCGGTGAAGACGCTGCACAGTTTTAACGTGAGACTGGAATCTGGGCCGCATGTGTGTGTAAAATGAGTTGGACACCCCAAAATTCAGATGTTTAGCCATTCACACTGGTCCAGCCCAGTTTATCTGCCCCCACCCAGGTGGGGACGGTGATTCAGGCTTGTGGGTGGGAGTTGGGGTGGTGGCTGGGACGGATGGATGGCAGAATGAGAGAGGTGAATGAATACATATAGTATGTGAATAATTATTTATTATCTGAAAGAGTTTGTATACGTGTAAAAGTTTCTTCTTTGGTTTGGTTTGGTGCTGCTTTCTTCAGACGTTTTGTTTTTGGCCGTTCCAGATGCTCACCTGAGGCAGGTCGAGTATAAAAGGAGGCCAGTCGCTTTCAGCGGGCTGAATTCCTGTTCCAGTAATAAAGGCCAGAGGATGAGTTTAATTCAGCCTCAGGCCGCTTTGTTTAAACCTGACAGTGAGACCATCTGTGAGACTGATCATACAACAGAAGCGTGGGCTTCATTTACCTGTGTGTGTGGAGATCATCATGTGCAAAAAAAATAATCCATTTCACCGTTAGACTCATGACACGTGCATGTCGGCCAGTTTGTTCTTACCACTGTGCACATGTTAGTCAGTTTGCCTCCAAATCCACAGGCTTGTGCTTACATCTTGTAGTCTTACTATCTGCATACCGCCACGCCCCAATTTCTCTATATAAGGAAACGAGGTTAGCTGGAGAGAAAGCTGTGACTGTTTTTAAAGAAGGCAGCACCAGTAAGGCAAGAACGCAGGAACAAATCAGCCTGAAGAAACTAACAAGGTCCAGAAGGAAGACAGGAATGGTTCCACTGTCTGTGGGCCGGGGCCAAGACATTAGACTGAGCAGTAAGATCCAGGCTGTGTGCGATAAGACAGGCCTCTTTGTCATTTCATTTTCTTTAGATGTTGGTCATTTTTAAAGAAAATGTAATTTTAATCCTGAGCTTCTGGTTAGATTATGATAATTTGGTAAACTGCTTTGCTGTAAATAAGAACCAAAGAGAAATAAGTGTCGTTGTTAACAGTAGAGCTTGTAAAGAAAGACAGGCCCTTATAATTTGTTTTGTAACCCAAATTCAGGTTTTTTCTTTTCTTTCATCATGAAACATTTGCGCAGATTTAATTGTATCGTTCGTGTGTGTGTGTGTGTGTGTGTGTGTGTGTGTGTGTGTGTGTGTGTGTGTGTTTGCAGCTCGGACCGGAAAGGTGATTGCTGAGTTTGGGCGTTTGTATGAGCAGCAGTACGCAGTAGCTCTGTTCAACAAAGTTCGCTTTGACGTAGAGGGAGGAGGAACCCCGCAACCTCAGCTGCTTCACCGCAAGGTACAAACTCCTCTCTGAAAGCTCTGCTTTTATTCCAAACACCAGCGAGTAACCATGGCAGTAAGGATGTCCCACGTGGCTCATTGTTTTGAGTGTCACACCGATGCTGCTCACAGATTAGCGAGCTATGCTCCAAAGTCTTTGTCTGTTAATCATTTGGATTATGACCATAGTGAGTCCTCTTGGCTCTGAATGGACAGAGAGAGACTTTAATGACTCAAAGGTTTCTCTTCGGTTGTGAAATGTGTCACAGATTCCTCTGGAGAACAAGGCCATTTTTTCAGGCTCCCTCTTCCAGTACTTGGAGGAAAACAAGAAATGGAGGAACCACTTCCTTTCCATCCCAGACTCCCATGACGTCAAGTACTACGACAGCAAGGCGGTGAGACGGGTGCAGTGTTCTCTGTACATGAGCAAGTTTTACTCACTGTCTAATACATCGACTCTGTTCTTCCTTGGCTTCACCACAGTCCCATGACAGACTCCTCCATCCCAAAGGAACCATCAACTGTGCCGGGTATAAAGTCCTGACATCTATGGAGCAATACCTGAATCTGATCAGCAACAGCTTGCCAGGTGAGGAGCGGGTAGGTAAGGAGAGTGTACTTTATGGTTGGTAAATTGGTAATAACTGTTTTATTACAGTAGGAAGGGGAAAACTCGAATCAACAGGAAACTCAGTTCATCAAATGCAATGATTTATTGTGGCAACTTGAGACATGCAGTCAGTGGGGTCAGCTTAACTGGTCACTGTGAACGTGTGACTGTGAGAGCCCTGTCCAGGGTGTACCCTGCCTCTATGGTAGATATAAGCTGCCCGATCCTGACCCCTGTTGTTCAGTAAAGACCACAGCGGGGTGAAGCTGGGGTGGATAGTGTGCATCCAACAACAGGTTCCAGGACTTCAGCCTTACTGGTTGAATGTTGTTGCTGAAGGTACTGAGCTCTCTCTGTGGTGAAGCAGACCAACATTTCTCTTAGCTGTTAGTTGAGAGCTGCCATTGTCTTAGCTGTAAAAGGCTGATGGGGTAAAGCACACGCAAATTTGTTAATGCGGTAACTGGAGAGTGAGGATGCAGGAGTTTAACACTGAGACTGCAGATGTGTCTTCTTGGAGGCTGGGGGGGGGGGTCACACTGGCAGCCACGGTGTTTCTGAATGTTGCTGTACTCAAGAAAAGGAAAAGTTGACTGCAAAATCAGAAATGTTTGCACACCATCAGTGAGCACGGACAACATGATGAAGTCTTTTTGTTACCCTTTAACTCTACAGAGAAACTTCAGTGAGGTTTTCAGTGTATTATTAATGCAACGATTTTATTTTTAGGTGTTAAAGCCAAGGTGGGAAGTTCCCCCTTTCTAAAGTGTGCCACTCCGTACCCTCTGATAATGTGGCACCCTTATGCCCGCCACTACTATTTCTGTGTGACGACAGAGAAAGAGCAGCAGAAGTGGTATATGGTACTCCAAGACTGTGTCAGACACTCCAACAATGGTGAGTCATGCTAATGTAATGATAGAATAACCCTTTATTGTCATTGTGCGTGTACAACGAAACGGTGGGTGCTCCACACCAGCTGTGCGTGGTGTAAAACTATAATAGTAGGACAGAGAGAATGAATAACAAACTAGAGGAATCTATGCAAAGCAGGAGGAAAGCACACGTTAGACAGGCTGCAAACGAAGAGCTGCTACTTTCAGTCCTCAACAGTTTCATGTTTGTCAGAGCTCTGGATTCTTCTCTGTGCTGTAAACAAAAACTAGATCTGCACGTTGCTTTTCTGTCTTCTGCGCTCCTGCTCTCTTTTCCTTCTCTGCTTTACTGACTGTTAAGTCTGTTGCTGTGATTGAGACTTGCCCATAAAGATGTCAGCTCCTGACCGGAGCTATAGCAGTAACTACATACGGGCCATAAAGTCCCAGATAGTCTGACTACAGTGAACGAAATGAAGTTGTTTTCATTAAATACCCTGTGACACAGTTTAGTCCTCGTACTGTCTCACACACACACACACACACACACACACACACACACACACACACACACTCGCTTTTATGCACATCTAATTGACGTCGTGCTTACAACCATCAGAAGTGAAACTAAAACAAATATCCTGAGATAATTTAAATTTAACACTAAATGTGATTCAGAACATTTTTGCTTTTGTCTGTAATTTTTAGACATTTTATTTATAAATAAATAAATAAATAACAGTGCCAAATCACTACAACAGTTGCCTGAAGGCAGTTTGTATTGTAAGGTCAAGACTACAATACAACAGCACGATCGGATCTGCACTCTGGGAAGGAGAAACGTTTAACAGCAATCACAACAGGGGGCGTCTGTCTCCTGAGTCTGAGGAAGCTGAAGGCTCTGCCTCTCTTTGCACTTTTAGGCACCATAGGTGGCACAAGTAAACCAGCAGCCTGACAGTACAGTGCTCTGCTGGGATAATACACTTCTATGATAAGGTTTTTGTTTTGTGTTTTCAGAATAATCTGCTCTCTCTTTCTAGTCCCTGTCAGGACTCTTGCTGCAGCATTTTGGATTAGCTGAAGGCTTTTCAGGGAGTTTTTAGGACTTCCTGATAATAATGAATTACAGTCGTCCAGCCTGGAAGTAATGAATGCATGAACTAGTTTTTCAGCGTCACTCTGAGACAGGATATTTCTAACTTTAGAGACAGATATGCAGACTGAAGGGCAAACATGACTCCACGAACCCTCAGTCTCACTGGAGGCCAAAGTAAGACCATGCAGAGTGAGAATCTGGATAGATGCTGCATTTCTACGATTTTGAAGGCCAAGTACAAGAACCCGTGTTTCATCTGAGTTTAGAGCAGGGGTGGCTCAGAGGCCACATTGACTTTTAAAATGTGACGGGCCAGCACCAGATCCATGCATATCAAACATAAACATTAAGATCACACTTTTTTGTCAGTGAATCAGAATCTCCTGTTAGTTTTGTTGTGGCAAGAACAGATCTGAGGTGTTCATCACTCAGCTGGGATCTGTGGGTGCTGCTTTGTCTGTTCACACACATACGTGGAGCCAAACAACACCAGCATCCTCTGTGACATCATCTGGATGCTTGGTCCCCTCACTCTAAAGTGCATTTTACAACTGGCTTCACTGTGTGATCGAGGTGCAGCACAGACTTGCACAGGGCTTCCTGGTGGATTATGCAGTGGAAAAAACAACCTCCTGCTCAGGGTTGTCCTCTTTCAACCTGCCCTGGATTCTTCTGAGCAACCCGACTTTTGTTCCAGTCAGATTTGGCGATCCATCTGTGGTGGCCTGACGAGTGTACTCCGAGGTGGCTTGTACCTCTTGATGACCTCTGCCGCGTGTCATACAAGTCCTCTCCCCACGTTTTCCTCTTTATGGATTGCATGGCCAAAAACTCCTCTGTTATCTTAAAATTAAAAATGAATCCCTCTGATACAAATTAAAAGCTGAGCAGTGTCCTTGCACAACTAACCTATAATTACATGGCAAAACAATTACCTTACCAAGGTACATACATTAGTTTTAATTATGTAGTAAAACTAAACTTGCAGATATATCCTAAATATTGTTCAGACACAGTTATGAAATCTGATCATTTTTACTTACATTTCTCGTGTAAAACACTGAATATGAAGCCAACAAAATTCATTCATTGTAAAAAGTCATCTGGGCTCCTGCACCCGACCGACCCCCAGTTTAATAAGTCATCTGTTCATTCACCATCGCAGTGTTTTCTTCAGCAGGATAAAATGATGACACTGTTTGTGTGTTATGTGTTTAAACTGCAACTTGATTGGTTGGTGGAGGTGAACAACTAAAAACAGTTAACTGTAATTTATCCATCCATTAGTTTATATTTACATTCAAATGAAGCGTGGATCATTGTAGGAGTTGTGTGATTGATGATCAAAGTATAAAAAAGTCAAATTAATTGTGGTGGAACAGATTTGTTCCACTTTTGTTCTTGTTTGAAATCGCCTGGTACCATCTGAAGGAGAGAGAACTCGATTATTTGAAAGGGTCTCCTTAATCTCACGATGCTGCATTCTGTCATCAGCCCTGCTTTCCCTCCTGTTTTACCTTCATCACTTCTCTGATAGAAGACCTGCAGTTATCAGTTAAAAGTTCACTGACGGCTGCTTCTTCAATTCCAGGTTTGTCAGATGAGAAAAAAGTTCAGACACCAGCCTTCACTAATGCAGTGCGACTCTACCGTCAAGCTCAAGGCCAGTATGGCACCTGGGAAATGATGTGTGGTGCACCGTCACAGGTAGCGTTGGCAGAAATGTTCTTCTGTGGCCTCAATCGGACTTTGGGGGGGGGGGGTTGGAAGCTGGGATGAATCAGGTGCTGTGTCATGAAATGTAAACTTGATGTCCTCCCTCAACCTGATTTTTCATTGAATTGCGACACGAGGTTCTTCAAAGTTTTCACCAAACACCTGATGGTCAGAAGATTAAATGCTTTATGCACATGTTGCATCATAGTCAGGCCCTGCTGTGCATGCTTCAGTGCTGAACAGGTTTTTCTAGATGTTTCTTCAAACCCAAATCACATTTATATGTCATTTAAATTAAGTTATTGTCTAATGCTGTGTTTTTAAATCATTCTGTTTGACTGATTATGCTTTAAAAAGGCGCCCACAAATAAAATGTCTTATTATTAATTATGTGATAACAGACTTAGTTTGATGGAAGCATAACCACCTTACGTTGTCTTCTGTGGAAGAAAACTTAATTGCACGCGCTGTAGTTCATCTCACATGGCCTGTGTGAGTCCCTCTGTTATGTTCTGCTTCCTTACATGTGGCAACATGGAAAATGTACAGAGAGAGGTTACCATGACGATCACACGAGCGACTGTAAAAATGCAGAGTGCTCGTGGTCCTCTTATTTGTATGTGGGAATCGTTTTCCTTGTAGATCTTGTCTAACCTGGTGATGGAGGGCCTCCTCTCGGAGCTGAGAGACCTCATCTCCCCCCGCCTCAAAGGCAAACTCCATGAGAGACAAAGGAACTGGATACTGGTGAGAAACTACTCTGGGATTATTAGACTCAGTCTTTAGCAAAATAAGTGTTAACCTGCAAGTTTGGTGGATACTGCACCAGTGATTGGGGGACTTGTAAATGTTGACATCACCTGTTTGAAATGCTCCTTGTTCTTCTGGAACTTTTCAGGGTCTTTTTAGCACTTTTGTTTCAAACATTGTGCTATTTTGCCAGAATAACAGGAACTTTAATGACAAAGGTGTTGTGTGATTCATTCAGATGTACACTACCAGTCAAAAGTTTTAGAACACCCCAATTTGTCCAGTTTGTCATTGAAAGTTATGCAGTTGATTGTCTGATTGCACTCTGAAATAAACAAAAGCGTAGTACAAATAAACACGTGGAGTTAAAAAAAAGAAATCATTGAATCAGTTTATAGACTAAAATGTATTCTAACCTTTGACTCAACAAAGTAGCACCTTTGTCAGATAGAGCAGCTGAACAAACCCGTGCCATTCATTCTACAATAGAAATCAAATATTCCCCATGAATGTGGACCTTGTAGCTGCTTTGCTTTCACTCTTCTGTCCAGTTCAAACCAGCTCGATGGGCTTTAAGTCTGCAGACTGTGCTGCACACTCCATGTTTCCAAGCTCACCATCTTGTTCTTTTTCCTGAGGTAGTTCTGGCACAGCTTGGACTTACGTTTGGGTCGTTATCCTGCTGTAGGATGAACCCCTGACCATCTGCACACCAGAGGGTCCTGCATGGAGTGCTGTGGTAGCTGTTTTGATTCAGGGAGCCTCTCACTCTGTACGAGTCACCGACCCTGGATCCAGCAAACAGCCCCAGACCGTCACACTTCCTCCTCCATGTTTGACAGTTGATGCCACACACTGTGGATCCGTCCTTTCACCTACTCGACAGCGCACAAAGATCCTGCGTGATGAGCCGAAGATTTCAAGCTTTGATTCATTAGTCCATCTTACCTTCGTCCAGTCTTCAGTAGTCCAGTGTCGATGTTTCATGGCCCAGACAGACCTGTTTGTCTTATTCTGACATCTTATCAATGGCTTTCTTGCTGCAGCTGACGAGCGTATGGTACCACGGTGTGTTCAGCACTGCTTCTATGCAGACAGAGGGGGGAGTAATCCAGAAAGGTTGGAACAGCTGCAGGAATTAGTAGCAGCAGCTTTCAAGGCTTGATCAACCTGCATTGCTGCAGAACAGATTTAACCTGTTAACCCTTGTTGTCCCTGGAAAAGGCTTTTTGTATGATTCTGAAATGTACATTATTTTTCAGTTTTGAGTAACTGCACCTTTGTTTATCCTCTGGCAGTTCACCCTCACCTTTGTACCATTTCAAGCTCTTGACTGGACTGAATGACTTGAATTGCAGTAAATAACTGGAAAGATTAGGGTGTTCTAACTTGTGACTGGTAGTGTATGTATAAGCTTTGAGCTTATTTTAGTAATGTGAGTGCAACAGAAAAAAAAGCTGATCTACATTTCTTCAAAGGTCTGTAGTTCCACAGGACCTCTCCAGCAGGTACAGCCCAACTGCTTCCAAATTCACCTGTAAACTCAATAGTCTGTGTTACGCAGATATACAAATATATTCACTGCATGCATATTCCAAACCATTTAGGCTACTATGTGAAACTTAACCAGACGATGTACTGCACAGGTGTGAGTTTGGCAGCTGTGTGTTTTGTGTTTGTAGATCAGTGATGCTGTGTACAGCCTGGTGCAGGCGCAGTGCCAGACGCAGTATGAAGCAGTGTTGCAGAAGTGTGAGGCTAACCGCTCTTCTTTAGAGGCCTCCATACGAACAGACGTGGACCAGATCATCACATCCAAGGAACACGTGACCAACAAGATCAGAGGTTGGATAAGAGCAACACTTCTCCTCATTCAGATACTAGCAGCACATTTCTCAGAGCATTTTTCATCTTTGGTTAGTTATAAGCCCGTCATCGATAGAATACTCATGGAAGTAGAAGTCGTAATAATAACTGTAAATGTTAAAGCAGTGTTGTTCTAAATATCTACAGGGCTTAAAATTCTTACTGTGGGTTCAGTTTTAGCTGTAAATGTGGATTCATATCTTAATAGGAACGTTTATTGCTTGTTTTTAAAACTGCACCATGGCAAGAGTATCAGTGAGAATGCTTGTGTATAAACCTATGAAACCTATAGTTTACCTGCTTTGGAACAAAGGAATGATGATGCATCCATCCATGACATCAAGCTGAAGACATGCATCCATGCAGTTAGATGATTGGTTCTAAATGTAGCTGTGAGAGAGAGAGTAGCCAGAGAGACGTCCAGCAAGCACAAGGAAACCAGACAAACTAACAAAAAGGCCAAATCAGCAACCAACTTACTGTTACATGTTTGTAAAAATACATAACGTGTGTGTGTGTGTGTGTGTGTGTGTGGAGATGGATGGAGATATGTAGATGTTACATTGTCTTGGTTTAAAAAAAAAAAAAAAAAAAAGATAATAAAAATATAGCAATATCTTACAGTTTGATATTTTAACATCACTGTCGATCAGTAGAAAGCAGGGAGACAGTTTCAGAAGGTTTCAGCTGCAGATAAGAGACATTAAACCAAACAAAGTTACTGAAGGGTAACTTTTTAAATTGTATGATATCTAATCTACGTGTGCTTCTACTTGTTTCCAGCCAATTAACTCAGTTTGATTCAGCTTTATTTTTAATATCTCCAAATCACAACATTCACCTCAACAATCAGACAAAACCTCTGAGCAGCACTTTGGCAACAGTGGGAAGGAAAAACTCCCTTTTAACAGGAAGAAACCTCCGGCAGAACCAGGCTCAGGGAGGGGCGGGGCCATCTGCTGTGATTGGTTGGGGTGAGAGAAGGAAGACAGGATAAAGACATGCTGTGGAAGAGAGACAGAGGTTAATAACAGATATGATTCAATGCAGAGAGGTCTGTTAACACATAGTGAGTGAAGAAGAAACACCCAGTGCATCATGGGAATCCCCGGCAGCCTACGTCTACTGCAGCGTAACTAAGGGAGGATTCAGGGTCACCTGGTCCAGCCCTAACTATATGCTTTAGCAAAAAGGAAAGTTTGAAGCCTAATCTTGAAAGTAGAGATAGTGTCTGTCTCCTGAATCCAAACTGGAAGCTGGTTCCACAGAAGAGGGGCCTGAAAACTGAAGGCTCTGCCTCCCATTCTACTTTTAAATACTCTAGGAACAACAAGTAGGCCTGCAGAGCGAGAGCGAAGCGCTCTAATAGGGTGATATGGTACTACAAGGTCATTAAGATAAGATGGGGCCTGATTATTTAAGACCTTGTATGTGAGGAGCAGGATTTTGAATTCTGGATTTAACAGGAAGCCAAAACAGGAGAAATCTGCTCTCTCTTTCTAGTCCCTGTCAGGACTCTTGCTGCAGCATTTTGGATTAACTTTTTTAAATTTATTTATTTTATTTCACCTTTATTTATGTAGGTAAACCTCATTGAGACACACAGTCTCATTTTGAGCAGCAACCTGTTTTAAATATCCTCACAAAACTACAGCTTGATAAACATACTGTAGTCATTATAATTCATATAACAACTAATTAACTGGAAAAAAAAATAAAATAAAAGACAGTAACAATAAAACATGAAGAACAGGAGCAGCCCTCATGCTTCCTCCGTTGTCCTTAGGATTTGTTTAAAACCCTTCAGTTCAGCATTGTAAGAAAATGCCTTTTCCCCACGTTCTGTACGTACTGAAGTGACTGATAGAAGCTTGTGAGTGGAGGTGTTAGTTACTCTGTTTAGGTGACACACAGGAAGGTAGATGCACTGCTAACAGACAAATTACTGATGTATAACTGAACAACTGGAGGCTTTATTTACAGGTTGTCACATTTCTAATCTGACATAACGATCCCAGACGTCTGCCTGAAACTGCAAGCCTGCTTTTCTCTCTTGTTTTGCAGCCGTGGTTCTTCCTAAAGCAGAGAAGCTGCTGAAGGTGAGCATTCAGCCCTACATCAGCTCCATCCTAGAGGCCCTGCTGGAGCCCACCAGCCGAGGGTTCTTCGAGGTCCGCGAGGTTTTCTTCCGAGAGCTGGTGGACATGAGCAAAAACGTCCTGAATGAGGGCACTAAGGAGATGGTGGCACAGGTGAGCACGTAGAAGAGGTCCTCCTGGAGAGGGGAATTCAGTAAAGGAGATACTCCCTCTGCCTCCATTGAACTCAGAAACATTTAGTGACATTCAGTGCTTGTAATCTATTCCTCTTCCTCAGCACATGGAGAAGATCTCAATGCTTGCCTTCCATCCAGTGAAGATGTGCAGCTGCTATGAAAAGGTGATGCAGCTGAGTCTGGAAGGTCTGGATCAGAGATTTGACATCTCGAGCCCCTCGGTGTTCATCCAGAGGGTCCAGATCCTCATGAGAGAGGTGATGATCGCTTACTGGCAGCTGGCTTTTCAAAGCAGTGCAGCTTTAACATATTGCTGGAGGTCTAAGTGATGTATTGATTACAATCGTAATTTACTGTACGAATGGTTTTCTGATCAAATGTATTTTTAAAGATCTGCATTTTATTTGTTGAAAATTTCATTTTATTACATTTTCTAATGAAACAACACGTTACAAACGATCTAAACAGAGGAGGTTACAATCAGCACTTACTGGTAAATAAACATCACACACTTTGAAAAACAAACTCCCCGCTGTATTAGGAACTTGACCGTTCTCAGATCCCCGAATGTGTAACAAATACAGGCAACGTAAATCAAAATGAATATAGTGAAACAAATGATTCACCTTCACTAACCCCAGAACAGAATGCAGTTGGGAAGGAAAACAATGACTCGAGAAACAAGTAACACACAAACTCATATCAGCTGACTTCCATGAAAAGGCGAATGCATTAGAATCACTGATGTGTGCTCTGAGAAGCTTAGAACACTAGCAGACACTAAAACATAAAACACCACAAAGAAATGCTCCCGTCTGGATTTAAACATCTCTTATGCAAATATCCTCCATTCCTGTGTATTAAATCACATACAAAGTACATTATGTTGTCGCCTTCATCTCTTAGAATTGAGATGTTCACTGATTGCTGTAAATTTGTCAGGATGAGATCAGAAAGTTTTATTTCTAAAGAGAATAGTTGAGTTATTATTGAATATGAAATACTTTGTGGTTTGTTAGTCTCACTGTCCGTGTTTGAACTCGAAACATTTCCTGCCTCCTTTTCTGAGGTCAACATTACACTGCTTATGTCTGCTTTAATTTTGTGTGAGCATCTCTCTACTCTCAGTGTTGTAAGAATAAATTAAACTTGAATAGTTGCTGCTCAGTTTGCAGAGGAATTGAGTACCATGAACACAACAGGACTGCAGGAAGGCAGCACTTCTGAAAGTGTATTTGCTTAGGAGAAGGGGAAGTATGACTAGGTGGAGGCACATCATGGAGCATCAAGTTTTGGATCAGTTAATAGATCTTCTTTCATATCATATTTATGTGATAATTATCAAAGTCAAGCTATTATAAAATATACTGATACATTTGAATGCACTCGTGATAGTGTCCCCATCTGTGTCTGTTTACAGCAAATGGACAATGCTGTTTATACATTTGAGCAGATCCTTCACCAGAGTCTGGAGTCTCAGGGCGGTGAGGATCTCTGTAAGACTATCCAGCGCTGCCAGGACAGAGTTATCAAGGTAAAACACGTGATCAGTAAAAACCTGTTAGATCACCATTTTCTCCTAAACCAGAAACACATGGAAGAGGAGGACTGGGGTGGTAGATTTGAAGGTTGGTGGTTGGATTCGCTCCACTTTACAACATCCATATAGAGTGTGAGCATATTAATCCATCCATCTTCTTCTGCTTATCCTGGGCCGGGCCCAGAACACCTCACCCAGGATCCATCCTTGTCAGATGACTGAACCACCTCAGCTGGCTCCCTTCGATGTGGAGCAGCAGCGGCTCTACTCTGAGCCCCTCCTGGATGGCTGAACTCCCCTATCTCTAAGGGAGAGGCCAGACACCCTTCGGAGGAAGCTCATTTCGGCAGTTTCTTTCCGCGATCTCATTCTTTCGGTCACTACCCACAGCTGGTGACCATAGGTGAGGGTAGGGACGTAGATCGACCGCTCAGCTCTCTCTTCACAGACCGGTACAGTATCCACATCAGTGCAGCCGCAGCACCAATCCATCTGTCGATCTCCCGCTCCCTTCACCCATTACATGTGTACAAGACTCCAAGATACTTGAACTCCTCCACTTTGGGGCAGGAACTCGTGGCCTGTTGAGCTATCAGGGTAGAAGTGCCTTAGTCAGGGCGGTCACCACGAACCTGATGGTCTCTCTGAGCTCCGTCGCTGCCCCGTGGAGAGAGAAGAATCATCCAGAAGGACAACAATTTCTGCTGCAAAAATGCTTCAGCAAGGGGGAGGAAGACTGGAGATGGAGCAATACTGGAAGAGCATATGGGAGAAGGACGCAACACATAACGGCAGTGCTCGGTGCCTATTGGGTCTAAGAGCAGACCACAGCAACCTCCCTGAACTGGGACCAGTAACCATCACAGTGGCAGACATCCAAGAAAGGGCCAACAACCTTCCTCTGTACCACATGGAAGCTCCTGTCAAAGCATTCACATCATAGCGTTGTGAATGCTTTCCACATATACTGCATTTGTTCAAAATGAAGTTACAACTTATAGTTGCCATCTGACTGACACACACACACACACACACACACACACACACACACACACACACACACACACACACACACACACACACACACACACTAAAGCTGTCCTTTTCCTTCTTTCCTGTGGTTCAGAAGTTTGACTATGACAGCAGCACAGTGAGGAAGTGTTTCTTCCGCGAGGCTCTCTTGCAGATCTTCATCCCCTACATTCTAAAGCAGCTCAACCCTTGCTTTGTATCTGTGAGTACATCACCTTCTCTCTTCCCCAGAACCTGGAAAATTAATAATGCACAGTTAGGTTTTTGTTTCTGTAACAAAGAAAAGCATTGTGACTGGTTCATTGTTGTGTTTGTTCTTGGTTTCATTCTTCTTTGAAACACCAGGAGTTGCCACGCTTTGAGGAGCTCATCTTCGAGGACTTTTCCCACTTCATCCTGGTAGAAAACATCTTTGAAGAGGTTGTGCTGCAGTCAGTCATGAAGGACATTATAATGGGTCAGTCTTCTTTGGTGGTATATCTGTATCGATGAAGAAAGACAGAGTAAAGCAGTCAGAACTGAGGGCCTTATTATACTACCAGGAGGCAACATTGCAGGCAGTGCAATGGGAACCATTAAGAGGAAAGCCTGCATGGACTCACAAAGCAACAAATCAGACAGGATATGATGAATGTTGAACAAGACAAAAAGGTTTCAAAGCAAAATATCCTGTCATCCAGAGAAAGCCAAAGCACACTCTGCAAGTATTCAAACGACACAGTTCCCCAGAAAGGTCCTCGAGTCCAGACGGGTCATCCACTAATTTATCTGATTCCTACATTTGGTACATTATGAAGAATCGGCCTTGAATTGTGCAACAGATCAAAGTGATGCAACACAGATGCTGGTATCAAATTCTAAAGAAGCATTTAGTGTTTAACAAACGTCTCCGTGTAGTGGTCACAGCTGCTTTCACTGTGATAAGATTCAGATTAAATATGATATAAAAGTGGCATCTTGGATCCATTTAACCTGGGAGATCAGCATCATTCATATTGGTCCCCGCTGTACTCTGTGCACATGACATAAGTCATTGAACTTATTGTGAGAATCCACATTTGAACCCTTTTCTCTCTGTCTGCAGCTGTAAAGGAGGCGGCAGTCCAAAGGAGACACAATCTGTACAGGGACAGTATTGTTCTGAGCAACAGTGACCCCAACCTGCATCTGCTTGGAGATAATCCCTCCATCGACTGGGCGGGACAGTACGGAGGCGACCAGGAGGAGGTGGATGGGGCAGAGAATGATGCCGAGTACGATGGTGAGGTGGAAAGTGTGACGTCCCGGAAGAAGAAAAGAGTGAAGCAGGTGGTGTCCTTGATCCAGATGGACGGCACCGCTGTCCTGCCTAGCGAGTCGTGCCTGGAGGTGCCTGGTGTTGAAGACATACCAGAGGAAGATGGAGAGGGGCGGAAAGAGAATGGAGCTGGGGAGGAGAACTCTGAAAACAAACCTTTGTGTGACCAGAATGGATTTGCAAGTCTCCAAGCCTCCACAGGAAAAGCCAGAAGACGACAACGAACCCGAGGAGCAGCAGAAAGAGGAATTCCAGGCGACCGAGTCTGCTGGAGAGGGAGAGGAAAGTCAGGCTGTGGCAGAAGAGCAGCCATCATCCAAGCAGGAGGAGTCAGAGGTTTTACTCCTGCCACCTGCTCCAGCAGCACAAAAGGAGTCTGAGATTCAGGAGACGAGCGAAGCTGCAGGAGCCCAGCGACTAAAGTGAATCCTGCCCGCTTCCTTTTGCTTTTCCCGTTTATACCAAGTTTAAGACACTAAATACCTTTTTTAACCACAACAACCCAAACTTTGTCTTCACCTGGTAGAAACATGAGCACCGTCTGTGTGCTGTGTATAAATGTGCAAGAGCGCCAGGATCGAGGTGCCTTCAAGAAGCTGGATGTTTTCTGTGGTTTGACCTTCAATCGGACTTTGTAACTGCGTGTGATTCAAACTGTAAGCATTAAACTGTCACTGAGTGATGAGCAGCTTAAAGAACGTGTGACAAAAGAATGAATCCTGAGTGCAGACGATCGTGTCCATGTCAGCACGAGTTTGTTTTGTGGTGGTGGGAACGGCACCGTTTTACATCAGTAACAAGAAAGATTTTATTAACTGTAATTTTACATCATTTTCTATCATTTCCACACTTTTTCATTTTTAGATTGAAGTTTCTGAAGCAAATGATTTATTGGTAATAAATTATCGATCAAAAGTATATTTGTCATCGTTTCTGTTGCCACGTGCACACCAAGGTTAGTATAGGGAACTAAACAAAACTTAAAACTATAATGAGAATTTTATTTCAGTTAGTAAAATGTAAACAGTGAGAGGCGTACAGACTGCTCCTGGACAATAAGAAACACAAGCGTCACCACACATAAGCTGTTCCACGTGATCCAGGACGTTTCTCACGTCCTTTCCACCTAAGAACTACATCACAGCAGGATGGAGGTGTCTCTGTGTACATGCATAGAATAAGGTGACAGGTAATGGGTGTGAATGTGTAACCCATATTTCTAATGACCTGAAGAACGTCCCTGTAGAGACGAGCAGAATGGAAACTGTTCGTTTCACAACAGAAAACTTTCTGTTCAACTTGGAAATGAGCAAAATCTGAGGCTATGATTTTCTTTAATGTTTGACATTTAGGTGTTTTTACGGAGCAGTTCTGCGTCGTCCTCCATCCTTTGCTCTGGTTTGAATCTCTGTTACTCATCTATTGATCACACAAATGTTCCACTTCTTCTTTTTGTGTGTTACACTTATTATAAACACATCCCCGCGTCACTGTTGGTAGAAAACTAAAGAACTGAAACTGTATTTGCCTTTGCAGTTTGCACTTTCTGAACAATATTCCCTGGATTCAAATCAACTGTGGAGAATCTTTTACTGCATAAAGTGTTTTTAAACTGTAGATTTTATGAGGTTGACTTGAACAACCCTCTGTGCACTTTCCACTGTGTGCTGTTTCCACTGTGTGCTGTATTTCACTTTTTAAACTCTGAGCACAAATAAACTGAGAACATTTTTCTCCAGTATTTTTCCTTATGTGCCATTCTTATACTCAGTTGCAGTGAAGTTGCATGAGTATTTATAAAAATGTTTTAATCTAGTATTAGCATATTTGCAGAAGAATCTGAACAGTTCCTCTGACACTGCTGTAAATCCAGAGTTGCTCCTTGACCTTTGTAGTCAGACGTTACTTGTTCCCTTCTGTGAGCTGCAGAGCAAGATCACTGACCTGGTGCTGGGCGGGTTCATGGACTCGTGTAGAGATTCAGAAACGATCCACTATATCAAACCTAAACATTATTAGACCATCTGAAGGAGACGGAGCCTTTTGAGCGCTCTGTCTGCCTGCGTCACACAGTGCAGCAGTTTTGTAATTAAAGAGCAACATCTTTACAGGAACAGCGAAGCTGTTATTGCTGGATACTGGTCCAGGCTGATTTGTGATTGGATGCTCGTGTCTTCACGCCTCTGTTGCTTTGAGGTGCCAAGATTGTCATCTTTACAAATCAAAGTCATTTGGCCTGAGCTTTGAATATGTGAGTCGTATGTCTGTTTATTACGAGTACACACACGTATAAAAGAAAATCATGATTTTTGCTGTGGACTGTGACGACTCGTGCAGGATATCCATCCACCTAAATACCAGAATCCAAAGTGTGAATACGGCTGGACGACAGTATCAGCCAACACGTCGGATTTGATCACGTTTCTAAACAAGATTGGGAAAAGGATGCTGGGTGAGCGCCACTAACTTCTACCAACAGAGCGAGCAGCACACCGCACTGCAAATTCATTAAAGCACCTCCACAGAAACCAGCTGTGCTTCCAAAGAGAAAAACAGGAAGTAATTCAGCTGTAATTCAAGTCTATTCTTTTTCTCTACATTTAACAGAAAGTCTATTCAGGCATCAGGTGAATTCATCCTCAGTCTAACCAAAGAGGCATTTCTGCTCGGCGAACATAGATTTTCCATATTTGAACTATTGTGAATCACTTAATGTAAAATCATTTCCAGACGTGTCTCTAATGAATACTTGAAGATGAGTCAGAAAGAACAGGCAAGGTCAAAGGTCGAAGCGGCTACCACTGTTTCACTTTCATTAAAAAAAATGTAATTGACATTAAAAATGTATTTTTCAAAAAAGATTTCACTAAAGGGGCGGAGGAAACATCACAGTACTATCAAGAGATTTACAGCTGCTTAACAGCACAGGAATAACAAAGTCATGAAGTCACAAAGATAATTAGTAATAAGTCATTTCTTTTTTTATATATATAAACCCTTCAAATTCCCTCTGTGAGCAAAGGTACACAGAAAAACTGAGAATCTCTTTTTAGCACATCAGCAGAACAGTGTGAAGTTCATGAGAACATCCACTAATGTATTAGGAATTACTGAGACAAATGAGATTTATTTCCCCATTTCCATGTCTGGTGGAAATATCTCAAACAGCAGAAAGGTGTGCAGGCTCAGTGGAAACAAAACCTGAGAGTCAAACAGCTCACATCACAAGATCCCAGCAGCGTACGTTACAAACAAGCTTCATGGTCCACTGAACGTCTGAACCTCGACTATTTCAGATCTAAGTGTGAAAGGGTGAAATGTTGCAGTTAGTCACAGTTAGTGTGATAATTTAATGAAAGTCTTTTAGGTGGAAACACATTTAATCTTGTTTATTTGTAAATGTCACAGCAGCTTCTAGCTTGTGCAGAACAAACACTGATTCTGTGACAGCTCAAGTCTGGGGAGATAACTCGCATTTAATATTCTGCTCTCGCTCTTTCAAGCACAGCAAAGCAGACGAATAACTCTTCAACAAGTGACAGGTGTTCTGTCTCCCCGTTAAGAATGCCGACAGGTGTTGAGCTTGTCGGCGTTTGTATAACTGAGTCACTGTTGTAACTAACAGGAAAAGTGTCTGTTTCCTTTAAAGCCTGGAGTAACCTGTAGGACTTGTTCATCCTAATGAATAATAACACTCAGGTTTTTGTCTTTACTGTTTCACAAAGTGAAATAATCAAATCACTTGAATTATATTTATCTAATTAAACTCTGAGCTAATGCTGATTTGACTCTACTCTTTGGAAGAAGCGAGATTAAAGAGGAGAACGAGCACATCGAGGCCTGAAGACGCACTTATTTCTTCTCTGTAGATACAATCCAACAGGAAAGGAGGCAGCAGGAAACAATAAAATCCAAATTCATACTGTAACACACGAAAAATGAGCAGAGAGTCCACAGTGTGCAGGTGGTGCTGGCTCCTTTGTTGTTACTTGCTGCAGTTTCTAACTGTGGAGGCCTACGACTCAATCTTCAGATGATGTCTCCTGCTCATCATCTTCATCATCATCTTCCTTTCTGAGGAACATAGGTCGTTCTCTTCCTCTTGGTCGTGACAGCTGCTCAAATGCAGGAGAAAGACCATGGGAGGAGTCCCTGGAAATATGGGCAGCCAGGTCAGGAACATTGATGCAGATATCAGGGAGCAGGAAGTAAGTCCAGTCATTTTTGGTTTCAAGAACCATGACTTTTAACAAAGGTCTTCTGAGTAATGCATTACTTTTTTCTGAGTAATGACCCCAACACTGATCACAACAAAGAGGGCAAACACCTCCAACATGCACCAACATGTGACCACACAGCATGAAGTTCATTTGCATGAATGTAATGATGGTGAACAGTATCATCGGGGTGTTAGACCGCACATAACCTGATTATCAACTGAATCGATAAGTGATATCAATAATAATGATATTAATAATAATAATAAATAAATTCTTATCTGTACACATACCTAATCACAGTACTTTGTGTGCTGTACACTCATAATTCAAAACTCCCATTGCTGAAAAAAGAGCATTTTATTCGACATATTAAAAACAAAAAACACAGAACAAAAGAAAAGTTAACATAATAATAATAATAATAATAATAATAATAATAATATAATAATAAAATAATAATAATAATAATAAAATAATAATATAATAATAATTAATAATAAAATACTATAATATAATAAAATATAATAAAATAATAAAAAATAATAATAATAATAAAATATAATAATATATAATAATAATAATAAAATAATAATAATAATAAAATAATAATAATAATAATAATAATAAAATAATAATAATAATAATAATAAAATAATAATAATAATAATAAAATAATAATAATAATAATAATAAAATAATAATAATAATAATAATAATAATAATAATAATAATAATAATAATAATATATAAACCAAGTGCAGAGGACACCTTATGGCACTAACTTCATGAACTCTTCGTGGAGATGATCCTCTGCGATGTCCTGGCAGCCCCCCTGAGAGCAGCGAGAGTGGAGACTTGGTGTTGTGGGTGGAGTAAGATGACTCGAGCAGAGCGTGTGTTTAGTCCACGCCCCTCCTTTTGTACCCAGTGATGTGTTTCCACCCTTCCACATGTTTCTGGGATCAGTGTAGTAAAAATCAAAATAACCGTGTAGCACATGTTTCCGGTTTGTGCATTTCCTTGTTGCTTTCATTCCCACCGGATCTCCGGGTGTAAAGATTAAGTCGACTGTGTTTCCTCTATTTCTTTGTATTTGACGGAGATGTTTTAAGAAATTTGTTGAGTGGACATAATGCCCCACATGTGTAATCGCACATTGCTCGCCTGGTTACACCAGGTTAGCTACAGACCATACAAAGGAGTAGTAGGGCCACATTAAGAAAAAACAATATCATTTTAAGATAAAACTCGAAATTATTTCAAAGAAAAAAGATATAGTTGTCATTTCAAGACAAACAGCTGGACCCTCTGAGTGACATCATGCTCCAGGCTCGGTTTAACAAGGATTTAAAGGATTTCTCTTTTTGCACACAAACATTGTGACGATGAGTATAAAAACATGTGATTCTGCATAAAGTGATATCGGACTTTAGACGCGTTTGATGTCAGCGGCAGGTGAAGGCAGTGCAGCGTGCTTGCGTCATAGCCTGGCGTCGTTCTGCCACAGCTGAGCCTCAGCAGCAGCAGGGACTGCTGTCCGGTAGGAGCAGGGCCGGAGGAAAAATGCAGACATCCTGCGGAAAACACGCAGAGCAGCGTCCCGACGACACTCGCTGATCCTCGTGTCTTCGCCGTTTTTCGTTATTGCTTTGTCTTCTTGCGTCCCTCTCCTCTCTAAACACCGGAGGATGGGGGAATGATCAGTGCCGCCACCATCTCCCCGTCCTCCGCCTTCGTCTGGTGTCTGTGCCCAGGATGAGGGCTCGTCTGCTCGGACACACGGTGGTGTTCGTTGCCCTTTTGGCGCTGAGAAGCTGCCTGGCAGGTAAGGAGACACATTTGGAGGCTTTATGAAACCGCGCCGGGCCTCCGGCACTGCGCACCATCACCCTGGGAACAGTTCTTATTGTGGAGGTGCTCTCTACAGAAATCCGTCTATGAGGATGATATCTAATGGGCATATGTTAGCCCAGTGAATATATGAAGCCAGTTACTGTGTTTGCTCCATTCAGTGTGTATATTGCTGTGTATATTATGGGATTTCAGTCTAAAGTGATTTGATGTTGTCAGCCTGCAGGGACAGAGTGTTTATCCTAACGGGGATTGTCTGTTTTTTCCTGCATATACTGATTTATTTGAAGATGACTCAGATGGCACTGAGTCAGTAACAGCTGCCATATGAAAAAGAAGTTAAAGGTGACGCTACAGCATAGCTTGTAATGGTTGCATCATGCTGGTCGTCACTGAGTCTTTCGTTTCCAGGGTTAAGATGTGCACATATGTTTGCTGGGCTGTAGTGCATGCATGTCAGCGCAGTGCAGACAGTGGGGGTGGTACTACAGTAGTTCTGGGGTATTCTCACCCTGTGATGTGTGGTGTTGTGTCAGGCTGGAAGACCACAACTGCACAGATCCTATTAGGCAGCGAAGAGGAAGAATATGTTTTCCAGGTGTTGTTCCACATGCATTTGTTAGCAAATCTGTTATCTAAACAGAGTTTGTTTGCTGTGGCCTGGAGGTTCTCAGGAGCACATTCCTGATGTCACAGCTGAAGAGCTCCCTGTCACAGACGTCAGCGGCCACGTAGAGTCATGCTGATGACACAGGTCTGAAGTTCCAGTTCCTTTTATAGCTCATATCTATAGATCTGTGATGCTTTTAAAAACAATATACATCATTTAAAAAAACAGCTGTTTCTGTTTCCAGTGGTGGATTAACCCACATTTGGTGCTTTAGTTATTGTGTGTGGCAGAATGGGGGTGCATACAGAACTGATCCATAACATATCACAGTCTGTTCAGTGAAAGAACATGCCGCTCAGTTCACCGTGGTAGCCCACTGTCTAATACTTCATGGACAACAATGGTTTTATGGGCATTAATGGCCATTTGTAAATTAGCGCTTGCTGGATGCACAAACAACCTGAACGCCTAAAACGTGCCAGGGATCAGCTGGTGTTCTTATCATGTAGTATCTTTATTCAAACAAAGGTTCAAACGAGTGTTTGTCAGATGAATGAACTGTTAAGAATCTCGGTTCGTTCAGTTTAGACACGTCAGGCCCGTAGCGATGACTGCTGATGAGCTAAATCTAGACTCCTGTTCGGGGTGTTCGACCACAACCTGATTATGGACCGTGCTGTGTGATGGAGACCACAGCTGCTGTCTTATTTCTGTGCAATGTGCTTGGGTAACATATGGGCACTCTGCCTAATGAGTGGGCATTTACAAAGTGATTTTTGAATAATTAAAGGTTTTCAAGTAAATGTTTAAGTCTCCGTAGCAGTTAATATTCCTAAAGAGGGATGTTTTTGCTGTACTGGAAATAAAAATGATAGAAATGTATTCATTTGCTTTTCATTGCCTGATTTATTTTAGCTTCGTTTTTGTTTGTTTGTTTTTTAGGTGTAACGTGTAAATCCACTAGACTGTGTTATGTTTAGCAAACTGTAACAGTCAGAAAACAAAATGTGAACTACCTTTGCACAACTTTATAGAAAGTCTGGCGATCCAATCTCATTATACACATGTGGAGCTGTTAATGCTTAATTAGGTCAATGCCAGTTTGATGCAAGCTGTTATAGTTAAAGACTGTTAAAGTAACGAGGAAATACACCAAGTATGCTGATCCCTCTAAAAAACCCTAAAATATTTTGGTGTGCTGTTTCTTTACTACCCAAAGAACATTTATTTGAGATTTGTAAGATTTTTATCAGAAGAATTCTTATTATATTTCTGTTTTATTTGTAACATATCACATTTTATTATATGTGTTTATTTCTATGTGTGTGTGATTATTAAATGGCCGCATACTCACATACATATTTATGTAAATGAGGGAAGGTAGTCAGGACTAATCTGATTACACTACCAGAAGGCAAGAGTGTAGACAGGAGTACAGCTACAAGGAATACAAAGAATTCCACAGGGAAATGGGAACCAACAGGCCAGGAAAGCCACAACACCAAACACCTGCACACGGTCACACAAGTCCTTAGGAACTGATTCAGTGGGAAGAACCAGGATCAGACAGAGGCTCAGGCAAGTCCCGAGGAGTCAGCTGAATGCTAAAAACAAGATCCGGGCTGTCAACACTGACGCCCTGCCTGTCGTCAGATACTCTTCATAACCAAGAGGCACCATCATGGAAGGGCTGGTCCCTGCACAGCATGTCCCACGGGCAGACAGAAGAAGTTATACTGAGAAATCCTACCAGTGGCTGGACTGAAAGACCGCACAGAGGAGCTAATCATGGCAGCACAAGCTCTGAGCACAAGATCCATAGAGGCTGGCGTCTATCACACCAGGCAAGACCCCAGGCTGTGTAAAGATGAGACAATCCAGCAGGGTGCATGGCATACATGGAGAGCCATAACATTACTGACTGGCATAGTAATACAGGAACATTTGTGCCGAGTATAGTCCTGGGATCAATTAGCCAGTGACTGACGAAGCCCCATGCCACCCTAAAATCATGGTTGTAAGTGTTAAGCTGACCATCTGTCTGTCCATCTGGCCTAGATACAGCAGGCTGCCCTGACTGGCTTTGGGTGCCCACCAAGTTTATTATGGTAGGTAACAGTTGGTGCTGTTCTCTGATCCCTGTTGGTCTGCAGGTGCACATTAAAAAAATGGTAAATGGTCTGTATTTGTATAGAGCTTTCCTGGTCCCTAAGGACCCCAAAGCGCTTTACACATCCAGTCATCCACCCATTCACACACACATTCACACACTGGTGATGGCAGCTACATTGTAGCCACAGCCACCCTGGGGCGCACTGACAGAGGCGAGGCTGCCGGACACTGGCGCCACCGGGCCCTCTGACCACCACCAGTAGGCAACGGGTGAAGTGTCTTGCCCGAGGACACAACGACCGAGACTGTCCAAGCCGGGGCTCGAACCGGCAACCTTCCGATTACAAGGCGAACTCCCAACTCTTGAATCAAGATCGTTTAAGTGTCTAAACGATCTTTGGGGACTCGGAATTCAGGAATAGAAACCAATATTATTGGCAAACAGAGCTGAAGTTCCTTTGTCTTTTAAGGAGACACACTTAGTTATTTTCATCTACGGTGTGTGAAGGTTTGTGGATTCATCACTGACGTCTGAACCTCAGACAAATAGTCAACACAGTCAGAACTATGTGGGACATCCACTCTTCCATTAAGGCCCTTTCTGAAACAGTAAATGTATCAACAGAAGTCCCAGATGTGTCTCTCAGGTGCTGTGTAATGTCTTTGCCAGATTGTTTTCCTACTTCTCTAGAATGTTACATTCAGATATAGTTCATCAGCTGCAGATAGCTGTTTAGGCTTGCCACTTTTTTCCATCTATTTATCCAATGTCCTCAGAATACTTAAGCGACTCTATGCCAAGATCTGGCAAATGTTAAGCTAGTGGAATACCTGACTTTAAAGTGCAATTCTTTTTATTTATCCAGAGGACAGCAATGTAACATTTCAAGTGTTGTGTACATTCCCACCTCTGCAAAGGATGCACCACATGATCAGTAAGCACAAAAACACACATTTGGACAGTGTTCGCATCATTCTAGGAGAATGTAATCACTGGAACGTTTGAAAAAGCACGCCAAAACTGTTACAGTAACATCAGGAAGGCATGCACTGAACCAAGCCTTTGGTAAATCTGACCATGTGACATGTCTGCTAAGATCTGCCTACATCAAACAGCTAAAGGCTAGCCTAGTCACAGTGAGAACTATTAATACCAGGACAGAAAGTGCACTGGTGCCACTGGTACTCATGTACTGGCCTGCTGTACCTGAATAGCAATAGAACCTACGCTTTTCCTGGATTACAGTTCTGTCTTCAACACAATCAGACCAGGAAAGTTGGACTTTCTAACCTCCAGAGCAGAGGTGTTCAGGATGGGAGGCAGGGTCTCCTCTGAGCTCACCGTCAGTCTCAGCCCTAAACTCTTCACCCTGTGCGTCCATGACTGTGTTGCCACCTAGCTTGACACTGGCAGGATCGAGTATGCTGATGACACGAGCATCCTGGGCCTCATAAAGCTGCCGGAGGAGTCCACTTACAGGCACGTCATCTAAAACATCACGGTCCAAACAGAGGAGAATGACGTCTTCAACATAGACAAAACATCTGAAATAAGCGTAAGATTTCAGGAAAAACGCAACTAAATAAAATAAAGAATAAACTGAACTCTGATCGTAGAAAATAATAACTGAAGTAAAACAAGTGCTTATGTGAAGAGGTGGTACAGGAGTGGACTGACACACGGCTGTGGGGGTCCCTGTGGTACCAACTCTATCATCAGAGACGGTTATCATCCAGGTCACAGCCTCCTCTGAACATCCAGCCTGAGCCGAGCAGAGTCTGGTGATATGCACGCAGCACGCTTTCCTGCCACATTATTCCTGATGGGAGAAACAAAATAAGGACAGACACGCACAATCTAATTTAGTTGGTGCAATACACATTTCAACATGCAATACATCTCTAAATGACAAAAAAAAGCCTGGAGAGCTATTGCTTGGGCAGATGTTCCAAAGACAGGAAGTGCAGTGGTACAGACCAGAACATCTGGTTTAACAAGCTGTACCACCACATCTGTTGTATCTGTCTGCTTGTTCATTACACACCGTTGTACAGTTGTGTACAATGTTGCTGTTTTTCCCCTAAACCTCTGACGAGAAAGCCTAATTTCTGCTATTGGACACCAAAGAAATGTCAACTTTCACAAATTATGCAAACATGCAAAACACTTTGCTGTGTCTCAAATCAAAGACATTTCTTCTGGCTTTTTTAAACTACAAAACAAACAACTGGACAGTCTGGGCAATGAGCTATTTTATACATTTAGTTCTTACAGTTTAAGTCCAAAGAGTTGTGCTGGCAGACTTCCTTCTTTGTCACAGCAGCTTTTTCTTCATCTCGTAGAAAAACAGTTAAACATGTGAGTTCTTTCACTGAAGATCAAAGTGGGCTGTATGTGGCCCACAGTGTAAAACGACTCTGACACCACTGGCTTAAAGCTCCTTTAAAACTTATCAGGCTAATTGTTAATTGGAAGGAATACACAAAGAGATGAAAGGGCTTCATTAAGACTTTGCTCAGTACTTTTTTATAAATATTTAGAAAATTAGCACCAAACTGAAGAGAATATCTTGTTTGATATATTTGTCCCTTAAAGACTTTTTCAAAAATATTAATAAAATGCTACAAACAGTGCTTAGCCTCGCACATAGAATATCCCAGAGTACTTTAGCTCAGCTCGTTCAGCTCCTGTGTGGGTTTGTGATGCATAAAGAAAAAAAGTTAGCAGCTTGTTTCCTGATCTGACAGAAACTTGTTCATTTGCAAACAGACGTGTAGTTTCTGTAGAAGTCTGTCAGGAAAAGACGCGTTTTTGGGCTCATTTGCTAATTTCATTTTCTGCTGAACACGATGAGATGAGCGTTTTGTAAGGTCCTCATTAGCATTCAGAAGTGTATAAAACAGGCTTCAGGACGGTCCTGCTTAATCACCTATTTGACAAGTTGGTACCATTGAGGGTCCAGTGTCACTTTCCTCCCCACTGCTGTCAGACTCCATAATAAAGACTTTAACTGATCAAGCACACACATCCATACATATGCAATAATACTAAGTGCAATAATCCTTTCTGTCATCGTTGTATTTTTTACTCAGTTGTATATAGTATTTGTATTTGTATTCTATTTTTATCTTATTGTATATTTATTTTATTTTATTCTACTGTATATAGTATTTTATTCTATTCTGTACAGTTGTGTACTGTATTTATTCTTATTGTATTCAAATTTTTGCCTCGTAACTTTTGCACTGTCCACTTCCTGCTGTGACAAAACAAATTTCCCACGTGTGGGACTAATAAAGGTTATCTTATCTTATCTTATCTTTGTTGGTTTCACTTACGGATCTCTGCTTGTCTGAGGAGACTTGCTGTCTTTTTTTGTTTTTACACTCAGTGTAATGTAGCACGGCTCAGTTACCGTCACAAGTCTGTCAGAGTAAGCTGTTCTCTGTTTCGACTAAGTGAATATTTGATAGAAATTCAAGCTGCTGGAGAAGAATATCATGTGTTTTTATGCCTCCATACTGGTGCTAACCAACAGAGGAGGCGTCACTCTGTTGGCATGTTAACACATGTCTAAGATCTAAAACATACATAATGAATTGTGTGCTGTTGTAATGATTCTGTCACTAATGGCCTGAGAGAGGATTTCACTGTAAATCCAGGGAGCAAAATGTGACCACTGAGATGCTGAAATAAAAACGTAATTAAAGTAAAATAAAAATTCAAAGTGTAAAATGAAAATAGAAACGTGAGACGTCTTCACTTCAGAGTATTTTGAAAAATAGTGCTGTGTCGTATGTTCATGTACAGGTTCTCCTCTGTGCCCTCGGAGTTTAGAATGTGCCCTGGCAGGAAGACACTTCTGCCGGCCTGGCAGCTCCCACTGTGGGCCTTGTCTGCGCCCCCTGGTGGAAAACTCCCGTGGACGCTGTGTGGTCAAGAGGAGACATGCTCCTCACACTCATTCTGTTAAAGGTAGGTGCTCCTACCTCATATTACTCACTCTTTTCACAGGATGACCAGAACGTTCTGTATTCACGCAATTAGATTCTGTATTCCAACTTTTAGTGCATATTAGTTCCTGCAGAACATGCATTAACTTTTTGTACAAGATCTTCCAACAGGTAACCTGAGAAATAGTAAATATGTGAGAAGTCATGGGAGTCATGTTTGACCAGGACGTGTCCTTCAACGCACATATTAAACAAATATGTAAGACTGCTTTCTTCCATTTGTGCAACATCTCTAAAGTTAGAAATATCCTGTCTCAGAGTGACGCTGAAAAACTAGTTCATGCATTTATTACTTCCAGGCTGGACGACTGTAATTCATTATTATCAGGAAGTCCTAAAAACTCACTGAAAAGCCTTCAGCTAATCCAAAATGCTGCAGCAAGAGTCCTGACAGGGACTAGAAAGAGAGAGCAGATTTCTCCTGTTTTGGCTTCCTGTTAAATCCAGAATTCAAAATCGTGCTCCTCACATACAAGGTCTTAAATAATCAGGCCCCATCTTATCTTAATGACCTTGTAGTACCATATCACCCTATTAGAGCACTTCGCTCTCGCTCTGCAGGCCTACTTGTTGTTCCTAGAGTATTTAAAAGTAGAATGGGAGGCAGAGCCTTCAGTTTTCAGGCCCCTCTTCTGTGGAACCAGCTTCCAGTTTGGATTCAGGAGACAGACACTATCTCTACTTTCAAGATTAGGCTTCAAACTTTCCTTTTTGCTAAAGCATATAGTTAGGGCTGGACCAGGTGACCCTGAATCCTCCCTTAGTTATGCTGCAATAGACATAGGCTGCCGGGGGATTCCCATGATGCACTGGGTGTTTCTTCTTCACTCACTATGTGTTAGTAGACCTCATACAATTCTGAAGAATTTCTCAGGTTTTGAACATTGAAACCAGTTTTTCCAGTAACAAAGTATTAAATCTCCAGTTCCTAATTGGTGGTGTGACTGGTGCACTGATGGTAATAGAGGGAATCTGAGTGTCTGTAACATCCATCATAATGGAGCTGCTAACTAAACGAGAGTTTGAGTGGTGTGCTGAGGAAGAGGAGATGAAATCCCTGAGAGTGGGATGATGACCAAACACTGCACAGACCAAAGTCACTCAGACTGTGTGTAGACGTGCAGGTTCGTTCACTCACTGCTGGACTGAGCCTGGCAGTTTCTGGGTTGAAAGTTGAAGTCCGTATTATAAGTGTGGTGTCAGTGACCAGAGAGTGAGGTGAAAAACAATGTAACAAAGATGGGTCATTAACATTTGCTCCATAATACTATACTTGTACAAGCTATGTACAGGATATGAACAGGATATAAATATGAAAAACTATACAGAATATGAAATAAATAACTTTACAGAATCTGAGATATACAGCTATACAGAAATGGGAACTATGCAAGTTGTAAACAGTTGTAGGATTAAAGATTATCGAATGTACAGAATGATTATTTACACAGAGCTATACAGTAGTGCAGTTAAGATAAGTGAGGGTGTAGATAGTTTCTACAGAGGCTATATAAAGTGCTGGTGGTTGTGAGTGGTGGTTCAGTCCATGTTATTATTGTGTGTTTGAGGGTACAGTTGTCCATTGTGTGTGTAGGTGGTTGTGGGTGTGTGTATGTTCAGTCCATGAGTTTAACGTGGGTCAGATGTCAGGGTCGTGAAGGAGGCAGAGTTCAGGAGTCTGACAGCTGTGGGGAAGAAGCTGTTCCGGTACCTGGTGGTCTTAGTCCGGAGGCTCCTGTGGCGCCTCCCAGAGGGCAGGAGGGTGAAGAGTCCATGCGATGGGTGACTGGGGTCTTTGATGATTTTCCCAGCCCTTTTCAGACACCGCTTCCTGTAGATGTCTTTTATGGCAGGAAGTGGTGCTCCGGCGATGCGCTGGGCAGTTTTCACGACCCTCTGCAACGCCTTCCGGTCCGAGGCAGAGCAGTTCCCGTACCAGACTGTTATACAGTTGGTCAGGATGCTCTCGATGGTGCAGCGATAGAAGTTCACCAGGATGTCTGAGGACAGGTGGTTCTTCCTCAGAGTCCTCAAGAAGAAGAGGCGCTGGTGAGCCTTCTTGACCAGCTTGGAGCAGTTGGTCGTCCAGGTGAGATTCTCGGAGATGTGGACTCCCAGGAACTTGAAGCTGCTCACACGCTCCACAGCCGTCCCCTTAATGTGGATGGGTGGATGTGGGTCAGCATTCCTCCTGTAGTCCACGATGAGCTCCTTGGTCTTCTCGGTGTTAAGCAGCAGGTTGTTTGTGTCGCACCACTCAGCCAGACGATCCACCTCTTCCCATACATACATGCATATATTGATTAAAGAAGTATTATTAATCTAACTTCTGGATCTGTTATATTGTTGCAAGTTGTGACGTTTGTCTCTCTGTTCATTAATATGGCCACACCTCTTTGGTAGAGTTGGAGAAGTGAGCGCGTACAGACGGTTTGGACAAATGAAGCTCCGCACTGGAAACACAACGACTGCCTGCAAACAACTCATTTAACCGATTAACAATTTCCTTAGAAGCAGTTCCACATGTTCCATGTTGTCATGTTTCAACTAACTCGTTGTTGCTGGATGTTCACTGAGGGGTGTGTGTGTGTGTGTGTGTGTGTGTGTGTGTGTGTGTGTGTGTGTGTGTGTGTGTGTGTGTGTGTGTGTGTGTGTGTGTGATGAAACATACTTCATAATGAGGGTGATGCCTCCCAGGAAAATGGCCCAGAAGACCCAGAGCATCTGCAGCCCTCCAACAGTACTGAAGACTCAAAGCCATACATCTCCATGACAACTGCGTGACCACTCCAGCAGAAGGAGGGAGGCCTCAGACTCAGTGAGCCCTCATGGTCAAAGGGCAAGAGCCCTAGAGAACCAGAGGTCAGCTCTCCTGGAGCACTGGCATGTCTCTCACACGGCACACATACAAACATACCGAAGATGCAGGAGCCCATTGCTCCTCCCACTCGTCACTGTTGGGAGTGATATGTTGGGTGCATGTGTTGGTGTATATGAGTGTAGGAGGTGCAAAGGCAGCTTATAACTGCAAACAACAGTGCTATTAAAACTGTGAAACTGTTCACCCTGTGTACATCAGCACAACTCTGGTCATACCACCTACTCCATACTGTGCTTGGATGTATAAGTAGGAGACAACACGGAGCAGTAGCTGATGATTTTGTGGTATGGGGTAAATATCCATACCACAAAGCTCACACACATACACGCCCCAAGTCCAGCACCCTGATCCATGAGAGGCCCATCCATGTGCAGTCTGTGTAAAGATGCACTCCCAGGGTGGTCGAGAATGGCCGACCTATCATCCTATTCCAGATACAGACGGACAAAATGACAGTGATGGTAGACAAACAGAAGAAGACGGCCGTACTGATCGATGCAGCGATACTGAATGACAGCAACATCAGGAAGAAGGAACAGAAGCTGGAGATGTACCAAGGGCTCAGAGAAGAGCTGGAGAAGATGTGGGTGAAGGTAACTGGTCCCAGTGGTAATTGGAGTACTTGGTACAATGACCCCCAATCAGAGATCTCTGTCCAGAAGAGCGCAGTCCTAGGAACAGCTAAGATACTGCTCGGTGGTGGACCTGAGCTTTAGTAAACAAATGTTTAGATGAAGATGGTAAGAATCCTGGTGTTGTGTTCCTCCAGATAAAGTGAGCCCATACCCTGAGCTCGATGAGGAGATTGACTTTCTCTCTGCAATCATCAGGGAACAGAGACCCGAGTCCTACAGCTCAGGTATTACACTCTTCTTCTTATCCATATTTGCTATGTGACAAAATTCCCTAATGAAGTAATAAATCCACACTCTTTACTTTCTGGTTTTAGCCCCATCCTCCCAGGAGATCACATCCAAGCAGTTTGAAGAGCATGGCTACACTCACAGAGCATCTTCTGTGGAACAGCCTCCTACTCAGAGTGTCCTGCTAACTAGCATCGCTTCACCCACCCCTAGAAACCACACTGCCGCTCTGAGCAGTCCCATCATCCTCCGCTACCCTCCTGACGACCATGTCTTCATCAGTAAGTCTTTCTGTCCTTGAGTTAGGACCCAGCTTAATTTCAAGAGAGCTATAGAGTCGTTTTGAATAATAGAACAGAAGACGTCACCTTACAGAGGCCGCTGTGAGGATTCAACTTAAACTACTTTTCACCACATGTGTGAAAAAAGTAATTGTGCAGTAAAATGGATAAAGCCGACGCCTCCTCCTGATCTCGCTGTATTTTAGTCTACCAACATTGTCCTGAGTGCTGTGGTGTGTACTTAACACACACACACACACACACTACAGGAGGTACCGTTTAACTAAACGAAATCGAGTTTGGGTTTATGTTCTGCTGCAAGAGGCCATGGTGTAAATCAGCGTCCCCAACCCCCGTTCCATGGACTGGTACCGGTCCGTGAGTCGTTTGGTACCGGGCTGGGAGAGCTGAGGCTCAGGAGGACGTTACTCTCAATGTTGTTGGCGCATTTCAGGAGGACGCTGCTGATACAGTTACACAATCACACGTTTAATATTATATTTACAAAACACCACAGTTTTTGTCTTGGTCGTTGTCATTTTGTTTTGTTTCTCTGCGACACCTTAAAGGTGTCCGTGAAAATATTGTCTGACATTAAACCGTCCGTGGAGCAAAAACGGTTGTGACTGCTGGTGTAAAAGTCTAAATCCAGTTGGACCATCATCATCCAGTAGAGCTCCAGAGAAATAGTTCTTGTCCCCTCCTCAAACTGACTTCCCTCTAGAATTGTGTGTAGCAGAAATGTACACCTGCATTAAAACCACAATCCTCACACATAACTTTTTAAATAAATCACTTTATCAACGTGAGACCTCATCAAAATGATCAAATATGCAATCATTTTCAGGATTTTAATCCTTTAAGTGCCAATTTAAATTTGAATTATAAGTTATTCATTAAAAAACACATAAAAAAACCTAATTATTTCCCATGTACTGAGCATTAAGGGGATGGGCCACAGGTGGGGCTTGGATATGTCAAATATTAGCCGGACGAGCCCCCAAACTGTTACGGATTCAAATATTGGGGATGGACACAAGAGGAAAAACCACAATAACAACACTGGTCCGGCCGGGTTAAGTCAAACGATGATTTTAATGAACACACGCGTGGGAGATGGACACCGTACGCAGACAGCATCAGATCTCAAAATGGTGGAGCATTGATCAACCTCTTATAGCCTCTAGTGGCCCCCACCTAATCATAAAAGCCTAAACATTCACATGCTTTCTCTCACACGGCGCCTAAGCTACGACCTTGGCTCCCTGTTTATCTGCTCCTGCTGAGATGGGGCAGAAAACTCCAGCATGCTCTCTTCTAATCAGACAAATAAGGCGATGACTTTCTGCGAACAGTATTTCTTATAACTCAGCAGTATAATGCATCATAAAACAATATCAATCATTCACAATAAATCAGCAGTCTAATATAATGCAAATCAGTTTAACTAATGCAAGAGTTATCAGCTTCTTCTAATTCAGGAGAATAATGCAAACTAAAACTACATAATAATTCACAATCTTTAATTAGGGGTCTAACATGGCATAAAATAATATTATAATCCCACACAACACAGCTCATTTGATTGCATTAGTATCGGTGTCAGATTTTAATTTTTGCACCCTCTGGACACCATTGTGCCAAAAATGGACACGCACAATATTTGCAATAAAATCTTCAAACAAGTGCACGCGTCATCGGTACCAACAGACATAATCATGTGACAAAAATACGTAAAACCAGAGGGGATGATGAGAATTCCCCAAAAGAGATGCTGACTTGGATTTGCTATGGTCGGTGTGGGAGGCACATGCACTCAAGCACACATAATCAACAATTCAGCCTCCAGCCAAGTTCATGGGTTGTCAAATACACAGTTGTCAATAACTCGTCAGTAACTCGTCCTGATGTTATCATGGCATGTGTATCGAGTCAAACGAAATCTAAGCCCCGCCTACTTTAAAATCTTGGGCCTGAACCTGAGTTTAATGCAGGACACGACAGAACTCAGACGTTGCTGTGATTAGTTCTGCCACACTGCATTACTGTTATCAATGTTGTTGTCTGTGCTGCTGCGGGAAACAGGCCTGACTCACTCACATCTATTTATTTTCAGCTGCTGTCCTTTCAGCTCTTCCCTCATTTCTCCAAGCTTTCACTAAAGGATCATGTCTTACTCTGATGTCTGCAGACCAGCAAACACTTCTATCATTCATGCTGTCTGTTGGTTTCTCCTCTCAGTCATGAGCAGCGTCGTCATTGTGGCAGGTTCCCTGGCACTGCTGGTAGCGTTGGCTTGCTGGGTCAGGTAAGCTTATTATTTTCTCTCTAAGGTGCTGCATAAACCAAAAGGTCCCCACTATCCCTCTCAGGAGTGGACAGGATGGCCTGCAGTTGCACTGTAGACGTATCCATCATCATTATTCTGTTAGAGATGCTAAATTGATTGGAACCATTTGATTTACAGTATTTCCATGTAATTTATTGTTTTTCTTATAAATCTTAAAAAGAGATGACAAAGAAACAGAGCTGTTCAATGTGCTCAGAGAGAGTTTTCCTTCCCTTTAGATTCAGACACCGACTGAGCCCTCCAGGCTTACACACACACTTCCTTAACCCAGTGTTTTTGGGTTTTTAGCTGTAAACTTTGCCCCACTCTGAGATCCTAAGCGCTCTAGAAGAGGCAGTCACATAGAAGCACACATTTTTATATTTTTCTGAATTGACTTTCCCTCACTAGTCTACCCATCCCTGCCAGTTCCAGGTTTCCCGGGAGTACGTTGTTGGAAACTGTGGACAGTCTTCCTTTCATTACACCACTACAGGATGGAGGTTTTTATGGTCTGAGAGTCATTTGGGTGACACACTACACATACTTATTACTGAGACGTGTTCTGTGAAGATTGATGGAGAAAAAAAATCTATTTTTAAATGAATCTGAAAGATAACAAAATATTGAAACATAGACAGTTTTCAGACCTGCGATGTACTCTGTGGTTTCTTAAGTCTTCTTCGTGGCTTGTTTGCATGTAAGTCACAGAGAGCTGAGCTGTTCCAACCATACTGGGAACAACAGAGTCAAGAGCTGCCTCTTGTTGTGAAATTCATAAGATAATGTGTTTTGAACGTTAACTGTCACTGTTAATGTGTTATAATACAACTTATCAGCTCTTTTCAGTCAGCGCCAAATGTTTCACTATGTGTGTTTGTTGTGTTTATTTTGTTTAATTGTTACAGGTTTCAGAAATATGTTCATATAAATCAGAAAGTGGACTACCCTTCATCTGGACTGATGAGCGCTCAGGCATTCGAGAATTTGGTGAGGAAACAATGTGACTAAATGTTTGGGAGAAAACACACTGAAAATACTTTTTTCAGTGTGTTTATTTGTCTCAGATCACCACTGCCTTCAATGCTGAGCGATGCAAGGATCTAAACTCTACCAGCAATGCTCCACATGCAGTTCATAATCTGAGTGCTGTTTAGTGAGCATAAATGTACACAATGTAAACCAAACACCCGAAACGCCTTAAACAAAAATCTTAACCTGATGAACAGTATAGAAACAGGAAACACAGGATCTGAGATATTTGGCCCTTCAGTTTCCACCTGCTGCTCACAGGAGCCTCGTCAGAAACGGCCCCGGTGAAAGAATTGTTCGCCAGAAGCAGCTCTTAACCCTTCAAAGTCCAACATCGAAGTAATCGCTGGAAAATTCAATTTTTGGAAAATGCTGTAATTATTTGAAGTTTATATTTTTATCATATTTGCTACATCAGACTTTTTTTCGCAATGTATCAAATTTATTCTAAAAGAAATCCAGCAAACTGATGATGTAGAAGCCTCGAAAACTCAAATATATTGCACTTGGCTTTAATGATTTAAATAAGGGAGAAAACAGTAAGGTAACAGTAACTACATAAAAACTAGGCTGAAAATCAGTGAATTCTAAAATGACGACTCTCAATGTAACACTTGTGGTTTAAGTCATCACCAGTGTGTGAGAGATACTGAGACCAGGAGAGGCACCTTCTGTGGGCATCTGTAAAAAGTCATGATGGAGGCTCTGGGAGGAATTGGGGAAAACTGATGGAATTATGAATTCAGAAAAGTACCATCAGATCTTTTCACTGTTAAAGAGACTCCCTGGTGGATGTCTGCCTTTGGTTCTTCTTCCTGGAAGCTGCTGTGCTCTGCTGTAGGTCCACTTGCCCTTCTTCTTCTTCTTCCTCCTTTCCTTCTAAGATTGTTCACTCTCGAGTCTGCCATCGTATTGTTGCTCCCTGGTAGTTGACAGTACACACACCGAGTGGATCTTGGAGTACAGACGATCCCAGTGCATTCTTCTTTGGCAAATCTCTCAAGCTCCTCTAGATTGGGTACTCTCCTGCTATGGATCGTGATCTTCATTTAATCCCACAGATGTTCAGTGTGATTAAAGTAAAATCTTTGTGCAGGCCAGTCAGGAATGTTCACTTGTTTCTTCTTCTGTTTTGGATTGTGTAGGAAGACAAAGTCATGATCCAGACCCATTTTTTGCTGGTGAATGATAAAGGTGTTCTTTAAAAATCTTTATAAATATATGCCTCTTTCTTCATGATTCCTTCTACCTTGACAATATTCCAGTTCCAGCAGAGTATCTGACAGCTAGGATGGTGTAGGTGTTGATTTCCGGGTTATGTTCTTCCCATTCAGCTGACTCTTCAGGAGTCTGACCCTCTGCAGGTATTTGGTGGTTGCAGGTTTCCCAGTGGCCTCTTCATGGTTTCCATTTGCCTGAGTAGCCGTCCTCAATGTCTATATGTTGCTTTCTGGTAGTTCGATCCCCTCAGTTCTGTCTACCTTTCCTCTCTTTGTTACCATCCGACTATAATACTCTAGTTCGAATGACATTCCCACGTCATTGTAGTACATTCTAGTGGTGTGGATCAGTGAGTCGATGTCTGGTTCACTCCTGCCATACAGCTTGATGTCATCCGTGTACAGGAGGTGGTTAACAACTGCTCCATTCTGTAGTCGGTACCCATAGGCAGTCTTGTTAATGATCTGGCTGAGGCCCATACAGAACAGTAGTGGGAGATTTACCAAGCCCCCTGAGCTTGGTAAATCTTGTGCTATTGGCTAAAGGTTGGCCTCTAGTGTTGTACGCCACATTCCTAACGAATTCCTGATGAAGATTCTTAAGGTTCTGTTCTTTCTGCAGTTGTAGGCATTCCGGGATCCATGTTTGGGGCACTGAGGGGATTACTTGTAGTCAACCCATAGTTAAGGTTTTGTCCCTCTGGTGTTTCTGCCAGTTCCTTCCTGGCACCCACTCATGTGTTGAGCCATGTGCCTGTTAATCTTAGCCGCTATGATGGAGCTTCCATGTGGTGCTGAGCCAAGTTATGGCCAGTAGTTGGACGGGACTGGTTCCTTCTGAGGGTCCTTGGAATCAGGACTGTCATGCCTTCAGTTATTGTAGGTGTGTCTCATCCATGGACACTCTGGAGTGCAGTTAGCTTCTATAGCCGGTAGGCGTGAATCATGTCAGCTTCTGGTTGCTGTCCAACTCTTCGGGCTTGAGACTCTTTCTTGCATGTCCACTACTGTGATGGTTACTTGTTCAGGAAGGAACCTTCTCATCTCCCCTCTACCCCTTGTTTACTTCCAGCTTGGGGACAAGAAGCTGGCCCACAGTGCCCAAATGTACCACTACCAGCACCAGAAGCAACAGATGCTCTCCCTGAGAAAGTGAGTCACCCTCCCTGCGCAGACATGTTCATCCTACCCTGGCATGTGTATCTCTATCCTGTCTCGCTGTTATCCTTGCTGAATATTTGTGTGTTCTCCGCAGACACAGGGTTGAGCCTAAAGTTCCTGAGTCTGCAGCCTCAACAGATGAGGAGAATGAGGATGGAGATTTCACAGTGTATGAGTGTCCTGGACTTGCACCAGTGAGTAAACGCTGCATTCTTATCTCCACATTCAGTAAAAGTTCAACTGTGTCCACTGTGTCATTGTGATGGTGTAATGCTGAGTCAGTGGAATCCATCAACAAGAAATAAGGATAACATTAAGGCATAATGTGGGTACAGATACAGCCACTGAACTGACAGGACAGTTGTGAGTGTGTGACAGATTCCTGACTGATTACAGCTGATGTTTGGCGGTAATGATATTCCCCGCCTGTGACGTGAACGATGCAACCATGAGTAGTAACGCCCCTAAACAGCATTTAGGAAAACTGATGGTGTGTATCCAAAAGCAGTGCGATGGTGCATCCATTTACACGCTGGCTCCACTGTATATTTATATCTTTTAAATTGGTTCAGGGATTCAGTAAACTCTGACACAACCGGCAGTTCTCACCATTTACACTTTCCCAGTAAGTTATCAGTCACAGTGGAAACGATCACAGTCATATCTGCTTATTTAAGTCGTCTGCCGCTAATCTTAGTGCATCGCTTTTGTGATGTTAAGACTCTGGTTCAAAAATGTTGTGCTGTGAAAGGGACGCTCCGAATCCAGGTGCATGTCCTGCAAATAAGTGTCCAACCTGCAGTATTTAACTAGTTAGCTAGTTAGGCAGCTGTGGGTGTAAAAACTCCATGTGCTGACAGGTAAGAGAGAATTAGAAGTTATTAGCGTTCAACCTGGTCCTAATGAGCGACTGTGCAAACAGCACCCACAGACAACACTTTGAGATATGAACATGGGAGAGTATTCACAGCTGATACTGATTTTATACATTTTCTGTATCATTTCCTGGGATTGTGCAATCAAACCATCATCATCATCATCATCATCATTGTCATACCCGTCAACCTGAATTTAAGGAATAAATCACACAAAAGTTATGGGAAACTACAGGAACTGTCTGAATAATGACAATGAATAAATAAACCCTTTAATAAGTATTTTAAAAATTATTATGTAGATTATGTCATTTTTATGTAGCTGTCTTAACAGCAGTTTTACTAATAATGTATAGATTGCATAATACACAGCGTGTAATCCAGAAGAAGGTTCATTCAGCACTCACTGTGGCCGGGTTTGTATTGTCTCCAACGCTGTTTCTGTGTGAAGAGCAGGAAGGTTTCTCAGAGATTCTCTATGCAACACTCGACCCTTTCAGCTGCTCTTTCAATCTTTCTGAACTCTGCAGAGTCAGAACAAAGACTTAGAGTCATGAGACGGAAAAGATGGAACACAAAACAAAAAATAAGAGCAAAGTAAGCGCAAAGATGTATGAGAAGCATAAGCAAACTAAGGAATAAACTGATGACATTTAACAATAACTGAACTTCCCAGGGCCAAGACAGGAAGTGTGTTAATCTAAGATCTTCCCCTCTGTCTCTTTCTTCTCCTTCAGACGGGGGAAATGGAGGTGAAGAACCCGTTGTTTGACGACTCCACCCTCTACCTGCAGAGATTCCACAAATGAACCTGGACACAGAGACGTTTCAGGCTCTAAATGCAGCACCTGTATGTACAAATATTTACACGTCAGTTTAATTGTTTCAGTGGACAGATCGGACGCATACCCTAAACAGCCAAACTACATTTGGTTTTTCCCGTTTTGTTTACATATTTCTTTACTGTTTATTACACACATATGCAACCATACGTGCTCAGCATTTATGAGCTCACTGATAGAACAGGCTTTGCTTTTATTTCAGCATTTTAAATGGATGTAATGTTGATATGAACACAACTCAGCTCAGCGACTTCTCTTGTGTGTTATGTACACATTGTTTTTCAGTTGATTTCCGTCTTGCTGACACCATGTCTACATGCATCTGCATTCTTACAGTTCATCCAAGAAATTTAAATATTAGACAAAGATAACACAAGTAAATTAAATGTATAACTGAAGGTGTTTGTGATTAAGAGGGGAAAAATCCATACCTGCACAGCCCTGTGTGATGAAGCGAGTGGGAATGTGGACTGACGAGACAAAGGTTGAACTTTCTGGAAGGTGTGTGTCCCATTGCATCTGGTGTGAAAGTAACACAGCATTTCAGAAATGGGACATCATACCAGCAGTGATATATGGTGCTGCTGGTGTGACAGTCTGGGTTGTTTTGCTGTCTCAGGACCAGAAGACTTGCTGTGGTAAATGCAAACATGAATTCTGCCAACGACCAAAACATCCTGAAGGAGAATGTCCGACTATCTGTTTGTGACCTCGAGCTGAAGCACATTTGGGTTCTGCAGCAGGACAATGATCCAAAGCACACCAGCAGGTCCTCCTCTGAATGGGTTAAGAAACACAAAATGAAGACTTTGGAGTGGCCGAGTCAAAGTCAAGACCTGAATCTGGTTGAGATACTGTGGCATGACCTAAAAAGGTGGTTCATCCTCGGAAGCTGTTCTGTGTGACTGAATTACAAGAATTGTGCAAAGAGGAGTGAGACACAACTCCCCGACAGAACTGCAACAGACAGTTATCACAAACTTCGGATTGCAGCGGCTTAACCAGTTGCACACACACACACACGCACGCACGCACGCACGCACGCACGCGCACACACGTATAATTTGAAAATTCTGTATGAACTCAGATGGTCTTGTGTATTTGGTCTACAGCTGACATTGTGTTTTCATGGTTTTGTGAGCTGTAAATAGTGGCTGATATGTACAGGAGCTATCTTACCTCTCAGTCAGTCAGTGTGGCAGGAGGTCCTGAGTACTGTGTCAAATGCACATCTGTGATTCGATTTCTTAATGTGAATTTGTATTTGTTGGGAAAAGACAATGTCATGCATAACACGTTAAACTTGATGCATTCGACTTTTGTACCCATTGTGACGAAAGCAGCGAGGAGCCACACCTTCACGTTCAACATCCCCGCCCAGTTTTACTTTGAAGAGGTCTCGACCTGCTGAGGCATCAACAAAAATATGAGAAAAAAAAAGGAAAATTACATGTAGCTGTGGACACGTCGCCATAAAAGAAACTTAAAATCAAAGAATCCGAACAAAAGAAACGACTGAGAATATTTTAAAAACGGCGCCGACCACAGTCCCCAGAAATATACAACTTAAAGCGTCGCAGAAACAGCGTTCCCTTTATGCATCAACAGTTGCAGTGTGCGATTGCAGCCTTTTCCAACAGCCTTTTAAATTTACTCCCTGGGAGATGGGGACATTTTGAAATGTATTCTAGAGAAAGCAGAACATGTGTTGGCACACATTGGATCAGGTTTTCTTTCCTTTGTCAAATCTATGTTTGTGCATTTTACTTTGTCCTGCATAATAATCACTCAAAGAACATGAAGTTTGATTTATGATTTTATTTAAATATTATGGATTGAATATTACACTCACTGTTACGATATTTCCATCGATGCATAAATGCAAACGTGCAACAAATCCTCCCTTTATGATCGTTCAAACTGTTTACCTGCACTGTACAGAGTGTTTCTGTCATTCATCATCATGTAAAAAGGCCATCCATATAATTCAGCTGCCCGTGTTCCAGGGCTTTTATGTTACGCTGCATTAGTTTTATCCAATAACCTGCCTACTGAAGGTACAGTATGCAGTCCATGTAGTGGGCTCTGCCTAATAAAGCGCACCGTTATAATCAATGCAAAAATCTCCTTTTCTTTGCAGACTTCATAACGGTCTCTGTCACTAACAGCAGAAACTCTGGATTTTTATGTTGACTGGGCGTTCTCTGCTTTTCCTGTACTAGAGCTGTTCGTCTGACCTGGTTAGGACTTAATATGCACAACTGCCTTTCTATATATGCTCATATCGCCCCACATAGCTCATAGATATTCTTCATACATGTAGAATGAGTGTCCAGCTGCAAACAGTGAAACAGTCCAGGAAACCTGGATGTAACCGCGTCTCTCAGGAAAGCCGCTGTCTGCGGCTCTTTCTTCATCCTGCTGCCGTCCCCCTCAGCCTGTCAGCACTTCCATACTGGAGGAACACATTAATCTGCACTGGAGCTGCTCATGTACGAGTGTCCACGTCCAAACTCACATATGTACCAGGGAATATTAACACGGAAGCCCTTTACTATGTTAAACAGACTGTTGAATCCAAACCTCTTAAGCTTGTGCAGCAAAATGAGTCGTTGGATGAGGAATTACAAGAAGAGATGTAATTCTCATGTTGTTTGTCTTTGTAAAGACGTTCTGCAGCTCTGCTTCACCAGTGCTGAGCAAAAGCCCAGCTGGTTGTCTTTATTTGCTCCTTCTTTCTGTGTACAACAAGTCATTCTCTACATGAGCTACATGTGAGACTGTTTGAAGGCTAAGTGTTATGATTCTGTACATTTAGGACAACTTCATTACTTCATGTTTAGCATGCTTGTGGATATACCAGAGCTGAAAGAAATAAATATTTATATAATCGCTGTCTGAGTAGTTGTAAAGTGTTTGTTTTTCTTTCTTTGTTGGTTTTTTTTTGCATCATCTTAATCCAATATTTCATAGGTTAGCAAATATTTCTGTCCAATCTTAATTCAAGGAGGAATGTTTCTCTGGTATGAAACTGAACCCTGCTGTTTCACAAACCTGTACATATGCAGTAAACTTGCACTGCATCGACATCAGCACTGTGACAACTATATATTATCTTTTTGTTTTTGTTAATAAAACATTGTATAAAAGTTGAAATATGATGGTTATGATTAAGACCTGAGCACTGTGTGAAAGCCTTACTGTATCTGCTCTGATTACTGATATTCAGGCAAATGCATGGTCTTCCTAAGGGCCTAAACATACTGTAAAACTCGTGAAAGTCTACACATGCATCAGGTCTTTTGAGGATTTGGAGAATATAAAAAGGCTCCACAGCGCCACGTCTGAAAGTATTCCCAGCGTGCAGCTGACCGTATGGTCCACAGCTGTAACAACCCAACACATAAAAAAACGCTGTGTGGGTGCGTGGTGCGTCACACATGTCTTACTCTTTCAGGTACAGCTTCAAGGTGGTTGATCAGAGCCATCTCAAATTTTGTCAGAAAAATGTAAAGGTGTTACTTTATGTTCAAAGTTGTGAGTTTTAATCCGAGGACATGACCCTAGCATCATGAGAACTTTTGATATGTTGCCATGAAGCATGCAATTTCAGACTAAAAAACAGCGCGTCCAATGTGACTGAAAGTTTCTCCCACCGAGGGTAAATCGAGACTTTACAGAGTCCAGGCCCTCTCCGTGACACTGCTTCAAGAGTCAGAGCTGTGTGTTGAGGCGAGCCTGACTATATTAGCCAGTATCTCTCAACCTCACACACCAGCTCAAGCTTCTTCCATGTCCCAGTAGCCCAATAGATTGGATTGCCAGGGCCTCTGCCGTTGGCCGCCACCCAACACACATTGCACCCAAACCCTATGGTGTCTCCTGAAGGGGGTCGGCCTATCGCAGAGCAGGCCCCATGGGGAAAGCCTCAGCCACCAGGTCCTCTCCGTTGAGCTCCTTCCCCAGGCCTGGCTTCAAGTTGGGGCCCTGGTAAACCTATCCTGGGCAGGATACAGTAGCTCTTGCTTATTCCTCTTTTGTAAGTGTTAACTGAATTGTTTTTGGTCTGCCCCCTTCACCCAGGACCAATTTGCCTTAAGAGACCCTACCAGAGGGTAAAGCCTGACAACATAGGTCCTGGACTCATAGGGTCACACAAACCCCTCCACCATGGTAAGGTGGTGGCATTATTATTATTACTATTCTCATTATTATTATTCTTAAAAACATTTTTCTAATACATTAAGCTGCCAAAACAGCTCTGGCTCGTCAGGCCATGCACACTCATAGGTCGTTGCTTCAGGCCTACGATCACACTCCGAAATCCTAAATATTGGGACGTGGGTGTGTTCTGGGTATTGCCATATGTGATGGAGTTCATTATGCTTCCTACTGTCCAAGAATACTGTTGACATGCTGACGTTGCATCAACACCAGGTCTCAGGGTTTCCGAATACTGCATTTCAGATTGTTGCAATCATCTCTGTGCTGCAGCATAAGTGCTGCAGCATAAGTTCACCAGGCTCCAGTTTTTTACCAATTATGTGGTCATGATTGACATTGTGCCTGCAGACAGCTTCAAGTACAAGTGGAAAAAGGCTTCAGAAACCACTGAGCTCCAGGCTCCATGGTACACATACATGCACCCTGTCAGTCCCACAGCTACAGTGTATTTATCTTACAGACATTCTCTGACAATCTGAATGGGAGCAGTTTGTGTGTTTGTAGAGCTGTTTGAAGTTATTACTGAGCACAGTTCCACATCGTTCCAGCTTTCACATATGTGCGCTATATAAATATGCACCACATATATTAACTAAGTACAACTATACTGTATGGTGTTTCTTTTCAGCACATTTGACTGACATGCAGTAATAAATAATAAAGGTCACACTGTAACAACACTAACACGTGGCACTTTTTCTCACATGTTTCTTATTTTAATCAGTTAAATTATAAAATGGATGTAAAAGGATCATAAAATTAATTTTACATTTACTTAGCTTGTATTTACATTTCATGAAACATTTGATTATAATACACCAAAGAAAAAAATGAGTTACACTAAAAATGAATATATAGTTTCTATTCTGAGAAGTTCTGTCAAGTAAAACAAATTCGATGCCATTTACTGGATAGACGAGCTCATGAGTTGAACAGAGAAAACTGAAGTATCCTCTGTTTCCTGTATCCTCTTCATGCATACAGTTTACTGCATGTAGCTCCTGTTTTGTAAAATAAATCCGTATCATCAGATGTTTTAAGTCATACAGCACAGTTCAATACACCTGATGTCGTATTTGATGCCTTTTAAACTAAACGTGAAGCGACCAGAAGAAAAACAACAATCTTGTAAATCATTAATTTTTAATCTTTATAAATAAAATTCAAATGTGACGATTTCTGCAGTTATGTCTGTTTCTTTACACTGGCCCTATGATACAGAAATGCATTAACTATAAAGGACAAGGCACGAAGATTTCAGTGATTTATTGTCACAAAAGCCATATTGATAATTTGCCCCGAGCACCACGTTTAGCTTGTTTGTGGCTCAGTTTGTCCTCTGTATACCTTTTTCCTTTTTTTGCTTTCTTCTGACCACTACTCCTGCTGCGGCCTTCATCTGGGTCTGTTTTTTTTCCAGGACTCAGGTCAGACTTTATCTTTTCAAAGATTTATCTATTGCTATTACGTGATGTGTGGTCTTAGAGACACAGACAACCATTCACACTCACATTCACTCACAGATTCACACCTATGGGCAATTTAGATTAATCAGTTAACCTATCCCCACAAACTGCATGTCTTTGGACTGTGGGAGGAAGCTCCAAAAAGAAAGACCCCGGCCTGATGGTGGAATTAAACTCAGGACCTTCTTGCTGTGCGGCAACAGTGCTAACCACCATGCCGCCCAATGATAATAATAATAAAAATAACAATAATAGTAAAAATAACAATAATAATAATAGTAATAACAACATTTTATTTATAGGTGGCTTTATACCCTCAAGGTCACCTCACCTCTGCTAACTTCTAACTCTGTTACATTTATTAAATTCGGTTTTTGTGGATGCCTGGATGTTAAACTTAATTGTTACTAGAGATGGACCGATCCGAATATCAGTGTCGGTCTGATACTGACCTAAATTACTGGATCAGATATCGGAGAGAAATAAAAAATGTAATCCGATCCATTAAATATCACGAAAGCACCTCACAAAACTTGCGACACGGCGTAACTCGCCTCATAACCATAGCACGTAGGAGCAGTGTGGTCACGTGATAGAGCGGCTGTGGCGTGCAAGACCTGTCCTGGAGCCTCGCTACCAAACCTGCATTTCATCTCCCAGAACGTTACCCCAGAGAAGTAAAGCAAGTGTGTAAGTTCATGTCTGAATGTTTGTAAAGCATTCCAGCGTTAAGCTTAACGACCGATATATGGAGCGACTGCCTCTCTCTCTCTCTCTCTCTCTCCTGTTGCTGCCTCAATCATGAAACTGATCAATGATCAGCTGATCGGCTTTTCTCTCTTCTTTGTTTTTGGCCCAGAAAGAGGAAACCAGCGGCTGAACAACAGCAGCACGTTTAAGCTTGATCAGCTGTTGTTAGAATGTATTTAATATTACTTTCTACACCAGGATCTTTTTCTACAGCTGACGGCTGTAACTGTGCAGGGGCGGATCTAGCAAAGTTTAGCCAGGGGGGCCGATAGGGCATGAACAGGGTAAAGGGGGCACAAAGGCATACTTTTCTTTCTTATTTTCATGTTTAATTTTAATAAATAAATATCTGAATCTTACAACTAAAGTTTTCACCTGATGTAAAATGTATAGAAGTCCATTATAATATTATTATTGTATAGGAACTATTAAGTCTAATATACCCTAGTAAGCTATAGTACTTTTTCCTTTGGGAACCATCTGTGCAGTCTGCAATTCTGTTGAAGAAAGATGTTGAATCTATTTAATTATTGTGGAAAAATAAATAATTTATTGTGATTTTTTTTTTTTTTACACGTGCATTAAATTTAAGTTGATTACGTCGATTAAGCATCACGAGGTGGTGGGTGGGGGGTGGTTCCCTATTTTGCTCTGCTGGTAGTTGACAACCCTATTAGTTAGGTTTGTTAACCCTTTAAGATCTACCATAGAACCAAGTCTGCCAGATCTTATATTATATTTTTACAGGCTGTAGTGTCATTTTTGGGAGCATTTCAAGTTGCTATACATCAATACAACCGTTATAACCCAAATTTTAATAATATGCATGCATTAAGTGCATAGTAATTACATAAACTGCAAAAAAGTGCAATAAACTACAAAAATATTGAAAATCGTTTTTGTTTTTTTAACATATATTTCTAGTTAGAGAAATTTAAGAGGCTTATCCCTCAAAACTGCAAATACGAAAAAGTTGCACAAAATAGTTTCCCACCACAGGAAATTTTGTTTGAGTGTCTTCATAGTTTAATTTTTGAAATACACCATTTTTTATATACTGCAGGAAAAACGAAAATAAATATTATACTGCAAATTTGCAAAAAAATGGCATCTGCATCAAAATAAACTATTTCCAGCAGTGCAATATGAGTCCTGAGCATCCCAGAAACGACACAGGAAGTCATAAAGTCAAACATAACTTTTAAAAACACCAGTATAGGCTTATGAGGCCCTGAAGTTAAAAGAAAAAAACGCTTCCGGTTTCAGGGAAGGTCATGGCGGACATGCGATAGTTCGCGCTGACGTCTATTCCAACGTAGGAAGTGTTACAAACAGCTGATCGGATCGGCAAAGCGTGTTTCTGGAATATTATGTTTTTGTTCCTGCAAGCGCTTTTTACGCAATTTTTGCAAAGCTATATGTGGAAGGAAACTGTGACCGAGGACAAGCTGATGGCATAAGATGTAAGTACAACTCCTGTTTTCATATGCAAAAAAAATTATTGCGCTAGCTTACATGGTTGCAGTTCTACCGGGATTTAAAAATAGTTACGCAAAACGGAGCGTGTCCGCTCCGACCGGCTTTAAAGGGTTAATATTTCCACTAAGTACTCTTTAAAATACCAGAATAGGGAGGATGGAGTAGGTTTAAATTTATTAGATTGATCAGTGTTGCTGAACTATGAAATATTTGGGGTGCAGTGTATTTTTTGCATACAAGTATAACAGAATAGCTTTAGTGGGTTTAAAAAAAAAAACTTGAGTATGAACTTATACAAAATGCAGCAAGATATTTAAAAAAAAAAAAGGTTTATTGATTAAAAAACACACTATATCGGATTCATATCGGTATCGGCAGATATCCAAATTTATGATATCGGTATCGAACATAAAAAAAAGTGGTATCGTGCCATCTCTAGGCTTGATTACTGTAACAGCATCTTTACAGGTCTACCTAAAAAATCAGTCAGACAACTACAGCTCATTCAGAGCTCTGCTGCTCGAGTCCTCACTAAGACCAAAAAAGTGGACCACATCAGTCCAGCTCTGAGGTCTTTACACTGGCTGCCTGTCCGTCAGAGGATAGACTTTAAAGTCCTGATGCTGGCCTATAAAGCTCTGAATGGTTTAGGACCAAAATACATCAGTGACCTCCTGACCCAGTATGAACCTTCCAGATCCCTCAGGTCATCTGGATCCGGTCTTTTATCAGTTCCCAGAGTCAGAACCAGACACGGAGAAGCTGCATTCAGCTTTTATGCTCCTTATATCTGGAACAAACTCCCAGAAAGCCTCAGATCAGCTGAAACACTCAGTTTATTTAAATCCAGGTTGAAGACTCACCTGTTCTCAGCTGCATTTGAATAAAGCACCAAATCCACACTTTTAAGCTTAAATTTCAAAACTTACATTTTAACTACTGATTTTATCTACTGTTCCTTTTTTTCCCATTTTAAATCATGCTTGTTATTGTTTTTGTTTTTTAATGTCTCTGTAAAGCACTTTGAATCACCTTGTTGTTGAATTGTGCTCTATAAATAAACTTGCCTTACTTCGCAGGTCGCATTTGAAGGCCGAGTCAGTGCATCCTTCATAACCCAACCTATCCCAGAATTCATAGCGCTGCCCAGCCAATTCATTTCCAACAGTGGCGGCAGCTACTTAGTTTTAATATTACTCTTTCTGGGTCACAAAATAAACGTTTTTTTTTCATCATCAACAATTTTTATTTATTTCATTTTAAACTTTAATAACAGAACTTAAAAATAAATACATAAATGAATAATTTTAAAAAACAAACAAACAACAAAATAACAAAAAACAACAAAAAACAAAAACAAAGGGAAGTTATCCTATTCTTTCTTCGCGCACCAATCCCCACACCACCACTCTGTCATTACTCTTCTGTTCTTCAAGTTACAGAAAGCCAGCATGTAAAGGGCCAAATACAATCATATTGATGCAATTTGTCTAATAAACCATAAGCCACTTTTTCGTAAGACGCCAACTTAGCCATTGTCTTTAGCCACTCTTCATAGGGAGGGGGGCTCTTTTTCCACCAATGTCTTAGCAGCACCCGTTTGGCCGTAGTGAGAGCCAGAATAATCCATCTTTTTGTATAACTGGAAAAATCTCCATCAGAAAGTTCTGTGGTTATACCAAGTGTGGACAGTTTTGGTGAGATACCAAATCTCCTTTTTAAAACACTGAAAATTACCTCCATTATGTTTTCCCACCAATCCCGAAGTGCCGAACAGCTCCACAAGATCTGTAAAATCAAAGCGTTTTGACCATCACATCTCCAACATTCGTCCGTAGAGGCCAGGTTCCATTTATACAATTGTTGTGGTGTTCGATGCCACCTATGGATTATCTTAAGTTGAATAAATCTACTGCCTGTTTCTTTATACGTAGTATTAACATTTTGAAAACATGAATCCCATTCAACTGAAGATGTGTCCAATGCCACGTCCTGGGCCCAGTAGGCCTTAACTTTCAGGAGAGGGTCAGCTGACCGTTCTTGCAATAAGTGATAAATCTTAGTGTTGGTACCTTTACCCAAGGGTGATCTTGAGAGCAGGACTTCCACAGGGCCGCCCACAGGACAACTCAAGGGGGTTCCCAGCCACTTCGATAATGAACTATGTATTTGGACATATCTCCAGAATTGATTACGCTTCAACTTATATAACTCCACAATTTTATCAAAGCTTAAAAAACATTTGGTCCCACAGTCAAATAAATCTGACACATTAAGGATGCCTGCTTTACGCCACTGTAGCCAGTCAACCGATGTCCCTCCAATTAAAATTCTTTTATTCTCCCATAAGGTTGCCAAAGGTGATTTAATAAAGTCCCAGCGACCCACCCTATGTAATTTACACCACAATGTCTTCACATTTGCAATTATAGGATGGTTAGTTTTATGACTGGTATCAAACAGCTCCCTCCAAGGAGAAATACCGCCATTAACTTCCGTCTCTATATGGGACCAGATGGGTTTAACTGGTGCAGCAGGTAACCAAGCTCTAAGTTGTTTCACATTCATCACCCAATAATACCATTGGAAATTAGGCAATGAAAAACCTCCTTGTTTTGCACTCGCTTGAAGTTTCTTAATACGTAAACGATGCGGTGAGCTACTGCCGGATCAAAAAGTCTAGATCTTTGAAATACTTCTCTGGAATGTGTAATGGAATATTGGATAAAATATAAAAGATCATGGGTGCAGTCATCATCTTAATACAACTAATTTTACCCCATATTGTGAGACGCACTCTGGACCATCTACCAAATTCCATTTTTATTCTTTCAAACATTGGCTCCATATTTGCTCGAACCATCTTAGTGTAATCCGAGGTAATTTGTATCCCAAATACCTCAAACCATTCACGGACCACCGAAACTCCCACTGTTTAAATAAAGTATGGGGGCAGTGTCCTGACATAGGCATTGCCTCTGATTTATCCCAGTTGAGGCGATACCCTGAAAGCAGCGTAAAGCTTTCCCAGGCTGGGTCATAAGTAACAACATATCATCTGCATATAATAGAAGCTTATATTGATTATTACCCATCGAAATTCCAAATATCTTTACATTATTTCTCAGTTTTTGTGCTAGAGGCTCTATAGCAATTAGAAAAAGCCCGGGGCTAAGGGGACAGCCCCGTCTTGTGGATCTCTGTAAAAGGAATAGGTCTGATATGAGCCCATTCGTCAATACTCGCGCTGAAGGCGAATCATATAATATCTTTATCCACCTGATAAAATTGTCACCAAAACCAAACTTTTCTAATGTCTTACACAGATAATCCCACTCAACACAATCAAAAGCTTTTGCAGCATCCAGCGACAGGGCCACTGTTGGATATACTGAATCATATACATCATTTTGCAAATTTACCAACCGCCTAATATTATCTGAACCATAGCGGTTTGGAACAAAACCAGATTGGTCTGCATGAATTATTTTCGCCATTACTGCTTTTAATCGTCAGAATTCAGCAAAGATATGGGGCGGTAACCACCTGGGTCTAAAGGGTCTTTCCCAGTTTTAGGAATAAATGTTATAAGTCCAGAGTGCATTGACTGAGGTAATGAGTCTACTTTGAACGCCTCATTATAAACATCGAGCAACAGAATTAGAATTAGAATTCAACTTTATTGTCATTGCACATGCACAGGTACAGGGCAACGAAATGCAGTTTGCATCCATCCAGAAGTGCTTTAGTGATATAGATATATTACAATATATATTAGCAATAATATAGATATGTGAGTATATTACAGAAATGGGTCTATTATGGTATGTTATAATGTACACGGTATGAAGTATGTTGTGAATATTCTATAACTATAAGTATGTACAGGCTATGAACAGGATAGAAATATGAAATAAATAACTTTACAGAAATCTGAGATATACAGCTATACAGAAATGTGAACTATGCAAGTTATAAACAGTTGTAGGATTAAAAATTATCGTATGTACAGAATGATTATTTACACAGTAGTGCAGTTAAGATCAGTGAGATATGTGGATAATTTCTACAGAGGTATATAAAGTGCTAGTGGTTGTGAGTGGTGGTTCAGTCCATGTTATTATTGTGTGTTTGAGGGTACAGTTGTCCATTGTGGGTGTGTGTATGTTCAGTCCATGAGTTTAACGTGGGTCAGATGTCAGGAGGCAGAGTTCAGGAGTCTGACAGCTGTGGGGAAGAAGCTGTTCCGGTACCTGGGGACTTAACATATCTTCAAATGCTCCATAGAAATCCAATGGTAACCCGTCTAATCCTGGAGCTTTATTAAGTGGCATACTGTTAATTGCACGGGTAATCTCCTCCACTGTAATTGGAGCATCTATAATCTGCTGGTCAGTAGTAGAAAGCTGTGGCAGGTTTAAATCAGTAAAGAATGCTTCGAATTTCTGTTCATCTAAACTACCTTGAGTAAAATAAAGATTATTGTAAAAGGCCCTGAATCCATCATTTGTATGTCTAATAGAAGTTGAAATAACCCCATCTGGTTGCCGTATGCCTGCGATATGGTTCATACTGTCTTTCTGTTTAAGACGGTATGCTAATAAGCGACTCGGCTTTTCTCCCATTTCCCAATATGCTTGATTAATGCGAAATAAAGCGTATTCTGCCTTTCTGTTGTACAGTACATTCAACTTATATTTAACTTTAACGATTTTATTCAACGTAACTCTGTCTTTTGTGTGGGAATGTACTGCCTCAAGTGCCTTTAATTTGGCTTCTAACGTAATGATATTCTTGTTAGCTGCCTTCTTTTTAAAGGGAGCGTAAGAAATTATCCTCCCCCTTCAGTATGCCTTCATAGCATCCCACCAAGTAGCCAATGTAGTGTCCTCTCGATTATTTGTCTGTTTGTAGAATTGTATGTCATCTCTTATCAATTTAATAAACCCAGAGTCTTTAATTAAGGACACATTTAAATGCCCTCTGCGGCTTTGGGGGATCTGTAAAATATTTCCAAGACATAGAAAAATTGGCGCATGGTCCGAGAATACTATATTACCAACACTTGAATCTATAGAGTTATTCACTAAGGCTTCAGAAATAAGAAAGTAGTCGATTCTAGTATAAACATTATGAGGCGGAGAGTAAAAGGAGTATTCCCTGCCTTCTGGATGCATTGTCTGCCAAATATCATTCAGACCTAAATCTGAGGTCATCTGCCTTATGGCAACTACAGATTTACTCTCTGTGCCTCTCCTAGGAAGTGATCTATCTAGGTCTTGATCCAGTATTTGATTAAAATCTCCTCCTACCACTATTTGTACACCTTCTAATTCCAAAAGATACTGTGACAGGTTATGAAAAAAGGCGAGTATGTCCGCATTAGGTGCATAGATATTACATAAAATGATTGGTGTGTCCAGTAGTTGTCCATAAGCCAATATAAATCTACCTTCCTTATCTGTTATTACTTTTGTTTTAGTAAAGCTAACTGCTTTATGAATCAGAACCGACACTGCCCTACTTTTACCAGCTCCAGGACTGGAAAAGACTTTACCTGCCCAGGAACATTTAAGTTTTAAGGCTTCTGACTTACACATGTGTGTTTCTTAAATAAAGGCTATATCAACTCTTGGTAACTTTAGATATGTTAATATTTTCTTCCTTTTAATCCCGTTATTCAACCCTTTAACATTCCAGCTGGCTGTTTTGAAATCTGTCTGTCTATCCATGTTACAATGTGGAATTCCATATAATACTCCAATTCATAAGTATATCCATTGTAGAGGGTGGTTTTATGTGAAGATAAACCAATTTATAAATACAAGCATTCAAACTAAATAGAAACAAACTGAACAGCACAAGGGAAGCAAAACCAGAAGCACTGACATAAGACATAGACTTTCAAAGTAAAACAGGAAACATAACACAGAGGCGCTGACTTCACAAGGGGATACAGCTGACAGGATCGACCACAACCATGGACCACAGAGACAGAACCAGAAGACTTAGAACTGTAACATTGAAACAAAAGACTAGAAATGGTAAATGATGACAAAATCAAAGTCCAATAATAATGTAAAACTCAAAACACTGGGGCACTGACATATATATTATACTATAAGACTCTTACCAGCTGCTCTTGGCAATTTTATTTGAACTGTATTGTTTATTTGTATTTACCTCACCCATGATGTTGATGGGCCATTTGTATTAGTTGTAGTCATTTTAAAAGATCATCACATTAAAAACAGAAACTCAGACACTCATAGAAGATGAAACCACAGGGGGTGAAACATGCCCACAGTGATGTTGTGGTATAATGAAGTCTCGACTCTGAGGTTTTTGTCCCAACCTCCACACAGAGAGTTTGAATTAGTGAGGGGTGGATCTGAGTGTGAAACCACATGCTTTTATCTCAGTCATCGACGCACCCATCACATCTATCGCTGAAATAACACACACCACATTTTGATTGTTTGTTATTCTCTTTATTCATCCAATAACTAACAATCACTGGCTGACTTGACTTGTGACAAACCGGCATTTCACAAAGAAAGAGCCGAGCACCAAGTTTTTGATGATGTAGAGATTTGGACACTGACACTGAATCAACTCCACCCTCATCAGGAGGAAGTGGCACTTTATGCTTCAGAGAAATGCTTCACATTCTGCTTTGCATCTTGTGAAAAACGGTTCACACTGCAGCGAGACAATGGACCTCGTTCACAGAGCAAATGCACCAAACTGTGTGAAAACCCTGCATATCATAGCATGCTTTAGAAACATTCAATGCAACTTTAAACGGAAGCTCCAACCAGCACCAAATTAGTCCGTGTCATCCTTCGTCTCTCAGCAAATCGTGTCTGTGTCAGTGGAACGGTGGTGAAAATGAGAGTTTAAAAAACAGATGCAGCTAAATGTTGAAGTACAGAGAGCAAGTCAGCTACAAACACAAAAAATAGACACAGCCTATTTGTGTCTATGTTCTGTTTCATTCTGATATTTCCACATATATACACATATACTCTGGCTGATTGGATGGTGGCCTTCACACACCTTGAAAACTCTGTGTTAGGACAGACCCGTCTATCAGACACACACATCATTTTCAGTCTTTCAAACTGGAAATTATCACGTTAATAACAACATATGTTAAAAATGTCCGGTTGTTCTGCCCGTGCATCTTTTGTACAAACAGCGACACTCTCCAGCTCCATTTGCCATTAAAATTGTCATCAAATGCCAAAAAGACGAAAAATGCATATTTAACTGATGGCACTCTCATTTTATTATTACATAGCAGATATCCAATAATACCATTAAGGTGAATTCTTTTAAACCACACAATCAATCAATCAATTTATTTATAAGCACATTTGAAAAGAACACAGGTTGGCCAACGTGCTGTACATAGTAAAAAAGTGAAAAGTAGATCAAACACACAAAGAATAAAACAACACTCAGTAAAAATGTGTTTTCAGAAAGTGTGGGAGAGATCCTAATATGAAGATGATCCAAAGTTTGGGCGCAGCGATCGGCCCGATCTCCTCTGTGTTTTAGCCTGCTGCCAGGGACAGCTAGAAGCAACTTATCAGCTGCCTGAGAGTTCTGTTTGGAGTATTTTTAGTTACCAGATCAGAGAGGTATGATGGAGCTAATCCATTTAGAGATTTAAAAACAAGCAATAAAATCTTAAAATCAATTCTACAATGTACTGGAAGCCAGTGTCAACGAGGCAAGACCGGGGAAATGTGGTTGTGTTTACGAGAGCCTGTCAAGAGTCGGGCTGCAGCGTTCTGAACCAGCTGAAGACGAGAGCAGAGCCTGGCTGATACCAAAATATTACAGGCATCAAGCATGGATGAAGTAAATGCATGGATCACTTTCTCAAAGTCAGCAAATGACAAAATGTTCAGAATTTATTTTTTCTCAAATGAAAAACTGTCATCAAAGAACACTCGAAGATTCTTTGCAATGGGACTTCTGGACTTTCCAGAGCACCAAGGTCAACCTTAAGAGAAGAGTGAGGCTCAGAAGGTCCAAATAGTTCAATCTCAGTTTTTTGATCATTTACATTCAAAAGATTTAATGCAAACCATGATTTAATGTCATCACCCATATGGAAAAGATATTTATAAATCTTATAAAGTTTGTTTGGTCTTGTGTGAAACTTGTATGAAAAGCATACAAGAGTGAAAACAGATATAAGATCCCTTGAAAAATTATATAATGAAACTTGTATGTTTTGGATACTTACTAAAACAATATATGAAAGTAAAGAGAAAGTGGCCACTTTCATGAGTAAATCATGTAAGTTTTTACTATTTCTTTTCCATATGGGCAAGGCCGTCTAGCAAAACTTTTAGAGCCTTCATCATGAGGATGAAGAGCCACCAAACCTGACAGAAAAACTTGTATCAGTTAAATAAGATCTGAACCATGCAGTTCCTTTAATACCCACACAGCTCTCCAGTCATGATAAGAGAATCCCATGATCCACTGTATCAAATGCCGCACTTAGATCTAAAAGCATTAAAATAGCAGAGTTACCAGAGTCAGCAATTAATAAAAGATCATTAAAAACGTTTAAAAGCACAAGCACAGTGCTATGTAGCGCTTTAAAACCAGGCTGAATGTTTCTGAGATGTCATTAATCTGGAGCTTTTTCCAGGATTTTGGACAGGAAGGGGAGTTTAGAGACAGAACTGATTGTTTTTTGGGGAAATGGGTGAATGTGTGGTGAGTGGAGGGTTGACAACAGAATTAATGATGTTGAATAAGACACAGGGCGTGTAGCTGTAGTTAGAGATGATATCTGATAAATACTTAGTTTTGTTTTTCGAACAGCATCCTGATAAAGAAACAGGGCTCCTCCTAACATATGAAAGGAAATCTGGAGTTGATCTTTTTTCCATTTTCTTTCCGCTTTCCTGCACGTCCTTCTGAGGCCCGAGTGACATCGTGTAACCAGCGATCAGTTTTAGGTCTAGTGCACTAAGGAACATCAAGAACATTTGAACAAGTGGCATTGAACAAAGTAAGCAAATGTTAATGCGCCTTCCAAGGAAGGGGCACCAATATTCTGATAAACAGCAGAGAAATGTCCAGCAGTGGCAGGAGAATATCTGCTACTGCTCACAAAGAATAGCCCTAAATAAAACACAGTGGCCCAGCATGGAGCCCTGAATTATTATTTCAGTCTGGTACCATGTAATGAAATGTATCTGTAGTGTGTATCTGCCATCGCTCATGTCCTTTGAGACGATACTGCACACCAGCAGTCAGTACTAACAAAAACCGTGCTTCTTGTTCAGTGGCACATGTTTACCTGTAGTTCGAACATGTGTAACGTGATTATTAGCAACCTACCCACCTGCTTCAACTTGCAGTTTCTCACCGTTTACCAAAATTAACTGACTGTGCAACAAATTCTCTTCCACTGTACTTCAAGTGTTCTGCATTTTACATTTGCATGTGGAAACTCAGCAGAATCCGCAGTCTGAAACCTTTGGTGAAGAAATCAGACACTAGCTGTTCACCCAGCTGTCCAGGTCGTGGTAGACTTTCCTGGCTGGTAAACTGGGATACCTGACACAGATCTGACACAGCCTTTCTCTCCAGTCACTGTAGGTTTTAATTCGGTAGGTGTTGTGCCACTCCAAGTATTTCTCATAGGCCTGCCTGTCTGCAGACAAAACCTTCAGATATGTTGCCAGATCAGCTGGGCTATTGAAATCAGCTACATGGATAAAGGAATGTGGGGGGGTCATGGCGTCGTAGGTGGCCTTGTTGGGGCCGAGAACCACTGGTACAGCCCCTGCTTGAAAAGCGTTCCTCCAGAGTTTCTCACTGATGTAGTCTTTTTTCTCAGAGTTCTCAAAAGAAAGGTAGAACAGACAGTTTGAAATGGTGGGCAAAAGCTTCTTGTCTGGCAAGGGTTTCTTGTTCCACCTGCCATACACCTCTATGGGGATATGCTTCTTTAGTCTTTGATAAAAAGCAGCCCGAGTCTGTTGAGGCTTGTATTTGCTGACCACCCAGCTGGCAAAGCAGGAGCGATTTGGAGCAGCTGGAAAACTTAGATTATCACCTCCCAGCATTGTTTGCCCATAAGGAATGGATATGTCTGCATCACGCCTGTAGCTCATCGTCCAGTTAAAGAGGCCGTTGAAATGTGTGAGGTTCACATTATTGACAGGAGGTTCCAAGGACATCCACACCCAGTGCTGAGACGTAGGTCGATCCAGGTGTAGGGGCACAGATGAAAGACCTCTGCTCAGCTCATAGTGGTGGAACACAACCACGTCGGCAGCAGAGAAGTCAGCTCTGTCATCAGTGAGTAAACAACGGCTGATGTTATACATCTTGAGGCATTTGTTCCCGTCCAGACTGTAGGAGCGGCCAAACGGCCAGTGCCACACCAGAATCCTGATGTCTCCATGAGCACCGTTGGGGTAACTCTGCAGCTCGCGGTGGGTCAAGAAGCTGTTGTAGAACAGCAGTGAGAGAAAAATGACGACATGCAAGGTGAGAATAAAGCAGGCCCTGGGACCAGATGTTGTCATGGCTGCTGGGTGTATTCCAGGTCAAAAGGCCACCGATCAATGGTATGGAACACTAAAAGGGAAGGAAGGGTAGATCAGAAATATTACTTTCACACACTCTCATCAGTGCAGGAACTGCACATGGGCAAGATGTAATCAACCAAGACAGAAACTGTGGCAGGCATGTAGCAACAGTTTCATTTTATTTTATTTTAGATCTAATATGGAAAATTGCTGTTCGTACATGACACCTGTTCAATTCAATTTTATTTATATAGCACCAAATCACAACAAAAGTCGCCTCAAGGCGCTTCATAGATACAGAGAAAACCCAACAATCATATGACCCCCTATGAGCAAGCACTTTGGCGACAGTGGGAAGGAAAAACTCCCTTTTAACAGGAAGAAACCTCCGGCAGAACCAGGCTCAGGGAGGGGCGGGGCCATCTGCTGTGATTGGTTGGGGTGAGAGAAGGAAGACAGGATAAAGACATGCTGTGGAAGAGAGACAGAGGTTAATAACAGATATGATTCAGTGCAGAGAGGTCTGTTAACACATAGTGAGTGAAGAAGAAACACCCAGTGCATCATGGGAATCCCCGGCAGCCTACGTCTATCCAGTTGTTCAGTCTGACGTCACTAGCCGTGTCTGGACCTAAACTCCGCTGCAGGTCCATATATCAAACAATCACTATGGCATTACTGAGAGTTGAAAAACTGTCTAAAGTCTTTCATCTTTAATAAAATGATCAGCGTTCTGCTCTACCAGGTGTAACAATTGAGTTTAACATCCAGGCATCCATGAAAACGGAATTTATGACATTTAACGGAGTTAGAAGTTAGCAGGGAGTTAGCTCGCTAGCTTCTATCTAAATACAATATAGCATGTCCTGACTGCGGGGTTTTGGAAACAAATTCAAACGTACAGCTCTGTTATCACTTCCAGCATAAATGAAGACAGAAAACTAAACAGCAGTGACGTTTGTAGGGTTACTGAAGTTGGGCTAGCTGGTATATAATGATGTGCTACGTGACCGCTAGCGACACAGCTATGTTAGCATAATATAAACAAGCTAACTTTTTTTCCACTCGATAAAAGTTAACGTGAGTGTTCTCGGTGGTCAGGAACAAATGTAATCGCATGGCAGGATGCTGTAAAAGGACCAAACTTCAGCCAGGAGAACAACTGAGATAATCCATCCACAATACGAGGTTAGTCATTCATATACTGCTGCATGGGCTGGGCTGTAGTTACATCCTAAGGTTTTAAAAACTGAGCTTAAATAAATGATTAGCGGTAATAAAAGCCGAGGGAGGTCAACAGTGATCACTGACTGTTTTAGGAGCTTTTTGAGATTAAATAGAAGAAAATACAAAACATTAAACATGTTAACAACACAAAAGCCATATTAAACGCAGACTACTTTAGGCCCGGAAGTAGGATTCGTCGCGTCATCACTGAACAACCGGATTGCAGCATAACTAAGGGAGGATCCAGGGTCACCTGGTCCAGCCCTAACTATATGCTTTAGCAAAAAGGAAAGTTTGAAGCCTAATCTTAAAAGTACACAGCAAAGTCAAGTGTCTATATGGGTCCACACCTCTGAGTGTTAAATTAACACTTTTGACAGTGTTATATGTTTAAAAGTAACCTAGTCAGTTTTGAAGATTAACAATGGCTAACACTGAGCGGTGCTGATTTTCTAACACTGGAAAATAACTCAAAATGTTAGAAATATTCCAGTGTTAGAAAATCAGCACTGCTCAGTGTTAGCCATTGTTAAGCTTCAAAACTGACTAGGTTACTTTTAACCTGTAATACCTACAGCATGTTCTAATCGCTCTAATAGGATATTATGGTCGACAGTATCGAACGCTGCACCTGTGTGTACACAACCCCTGTCATCGTTCTGCTCCTGCAGTATGTTCATTACACACACTGTAGCTGCTACAGAAATGATTTAGGTTTCATTTTTTTAAAATGCCAGCATTTCTTTTAATAATAATCAAATAATTAAAACGTCAAGGTAATTATTTCTGACTATATTTCATTCCTTTTCTGATCACTTTCATATATTTGTTAAACAGCAGTCTACTGAAATGAAAGTGGCACAGTGACAGCTGGGAACACCACAAACATGCGTCTAAGAACAGAACAGTTTCAAGAGAGAGAAAAGGGAAACCTTTTTCCCCATTTTTCATGCATCTGAACACACAAACAGCCATATTTCATGATTATAATAAGCAAAGACAGTCTAGCAGCTGAAAACAAATCAAAACAAGTTTGTGCTGCTTACCTGGGTACCATACCAAGCAGTCTGCAGCTGGTGAAGCTTTTTCCTGCTCAATCTAAAGAACATAAAGGAAACCCTGCCTATGCCAAATCCTGTGACTCATTTCTTGCCTCACACACAGAGTGTGGGCGAGGGGTGTGGCTGTTAATCTGCATGATTAATTGATCAGCCATCAGCAGAAACAAACACTATCATTTATCATGAAGTAATTTCAGATGAACACATGGGGGCAGAGCTGATGATTTATTGTATTAACATTCACCTGACTCTCAGTGTGGTGTGTTTAGCTCGCACTCAGCTGGTTTTAGAGTTACCACAGACATCTGCCACCAATACCACCCAGTTTTACACTCATTTAGTTATTTCTTAAATCACTCATGCATTCTGTTTTGCAGAACTAGCACAGCCACCAGTGGAGTCAAAAACATTGCCATTGCTGATTTTCGATTCGTAAACCACAAGCTGGTCTTCCTGTTCCTGTTCCCGTATCTCTGCAGAGAAAAGGGGCATTGGGTTACACCGCTCAATGAATGTGCCAACCACAATGTAACCGTTTCAGCCTTTTAGTGTGGCCTCCCACCAGTGCCTCTGCAGCGTCAGCTTTGACTTACACATTTAAAATTGTTTATGAAGTTGTAGTTATCAGAACCTGGTAGACTGTGCAAAAACTTCCCACAGAAGCCCAGTATTCCTGTTCAGTGATACTTTTGATCAGCTTAATTCTCTAACCCTCGCCTTGAAATGCTCGTTTTCTCTTGCTGTCACCCAAGATTCACCTTAATGCTCATATCTGCTCATGCTAAGTGATGCACAGTGTTGGGAGGTGTAAATGTATTGTGTACTTTGAGTGCTGATGTGAGGCACTGTATAGGAGGCAAACAACAGGGTCCCACTGACATCATAAAGGTGTCTGAAAGCTGTATGAAACCATAACTGTTTGGATTAATTTTAGAGCTGTGCTAATAGTATAGAAGTTGTAATTCTACATTCAATTCTTCATTCAAATACACTAAGGCACCAGTTGAAAAATAAACCAGTTGAAAAAAAAAAAGTCAACCAGACACCATTTTTGCGACCCATTTTTCAAATCACCTTGGGAGAGGGTGAGGCATGTTTCTCATGCACATGGTAAAGACCAGAGAGTCATTAGTGAATTAGTGTGGTGGAGTGAATCAAGGGTATTGGGATGGTTTTTGAAGTTTCTTTTCAAGTTTTCTTGCTAAATTAAACAACAATGCAGACTGGTTTCGTTCTTTAGAGGAAAAATAACGGTTGCACAGGCATTCAAACGAGTCTCGCCTTGTTGTCTAATATATATATATATATATATATATATATATATATATATATATATATATATATATGTCTAAAATATATATGTCAAGGCCACTGAGGAAAGCAAAACTCAAAGACAGGGCTCCTAACTAAAAGTTCAACAGGAAAAACGCACGGTGCAAAGAGGAATAGTGATCCAGAGGTCCAGATAGGAAGGGAATCCACACATCTGGAATCCAAACAACACTCTCAAACTCAGGGCAACATCTCTGCACACCCAAGGAAGGAATCCAGAGGAATCTGTGCAGAGAAAAACACAGTAAGTTGTACTGTGAGTGCTCAGGTAGTATAGAAAAGCACTGTCTCACTACAAGCAATTAAAGCACAAGAACTACAAACAGAGTATGTTGATATATTTTCTCTTTAACACATGTTAGAGTTAATTGGCTGAATGAGATGTGTTAAAAGTTTCACAGTCCTTTATTTACACATTGCCTTTTTCAGGCTGACACTGCCCACTAGCTCACAATGTTCCGCTCTGGGCTCCTTTCCTCTGCAGGTCCCACCATGTGACTCAAATAGGGGAGCCATGACCTGCAGATGATCCCCTCACACTTGCCCCTGAACCCACTACACCTTGCAGTTGAGCCATAAACCACACCCACCACACCTCTTATTTTGGAATTCATTTGAGAAAGAAACCAAAAGCAAATAGTAACTCACACACACACACACACACACACACACACACACACACACACACACACACACACACACACATCAATATATAACCCCAACCCAAGAAAAAAGAAAAAGAACAATAAGCACATAAATAATCTAAACTTTTTAAAGAAAGAAAGGGTCAATGAACACAGGATTAACAAAAAAATGCGAGGGCAAGGAATAGGCTTACTTTATGAGATTATGTGGAGTTATAATAAACTAAAATACATCACTTGGACTAGAACTTGGAGCCACTGTGTTAAAGGGAGCACCGCTGGACTTTCAGAAGAAGATCAGGTGTCATCTTGCCAAACTTTATGAAAATGCTAAGACCTGCAGCTGATTAATAGAGAATCAGTCGTGTTCTACTGTGAGACCAAAGACAGCAAAGCGGGATGACTGTGTCAGGTGTTGAGAAAATATTTTGGAAATTGTGTCATGATAATGTTCCCAAAACTTGTAAGCAAGGAAATAGTGGTAAAGTATATGAGTGGTTGGAATGTAAAATCTGACATTTATTGCAGTGGTCAATGACACTGGTAAACTTTTTTTGATAGGTGAATGCTACTGAAAACCTTGACTTGTGCAAGAGTGAACTGAGTGCATATGAAGGCTTTGAAAGACAAGAGCTGCCTTGTACCAGTCATGGCTGAGTCATGCAGATTTAACCTTAGATATTGGAATAATACAGTGAGTCTGCCGGCAATAAAAACATGACTTTGACACATCAGAGAAGGAGTCTCCACATCGCTTAGGGCTATGCGGGAACATGGGAAACAGGGATCTTGCACCGTCTGTAATCTGAAAGAAACAAAAGAGGAAGGTGGGCAGTGGGGAGAACTTGAAGGATAAAACAGTGAAGTTGCAAAACACACCATCTTCATAAAGATCCTTAAAAGATCAAAACAGTAAAGAGAGCCTAATTCCTATCCTTCACAAATGTTCTGCTGTGAGGCGTTGCCATCTTGGAGTCCTGCTTCATTTGAAATAGCAGGAACATTGGGAAAATGAGGTGCGTCATGCGAATCCGAATCGATGTTTAATCGGCCTTAACTGAATTTTGGAGAGTTGATAGGATTGCTGGGGTTAGTATCAGGACATAAGTGTAGATAACCACAAGAGATTAAATGGGCAGAAAATCCAGCAAAAAGAGGGATGTTTGCCATAACACGCAAAGCAAAACTAATGGATAACTTGTTTAGTGCCCCAGGAGTTTAAAAGATTAGTGTGTAGTTTGTAGACATGCAGGCCAGTGGGGGTGTGTATAGAAGACATACCTCATTGCCAGACCTGGCCCACATCTGGTTGACATACACTCTGTCATGACACCAGTCAGTCAGAAGTGCCAGCTTGATGCCGGATCTGGGCCAGACCTGTTTTCTATGGGCCTGGGCCACATAAACCAAACCATAATCGGGTCAAACATGGCATGCCAGCACATAGACAGTGGCATCACTGCCAGCCCTGGCCCATATCTGGATGACATATGTCTTATCATGCCAGAAGTCAACCAGCAGTGACGGCTTGATACCAGATCCAGGCCAGACCTGCTTGCTATGTGGGAGTTGTGCATTGGTCGAGTAAATTAGATGAAGGACAGCTAACAATCCGCTGATCTAATGTGGCAATGTGAGTAAATAATCTTTTAAATTAAGCTTTTATTCAGATGGGCAAAGAAGGAAATGATCACCCCACAGAGATGGGCCTTTAATCATTCCCAGCATGGAGTATGAAAATGGCTATTTCTCTGTTTGATTCATTGTGTCAAAGGCATTTTGAAAATACAAGTTTGGTGAAGTTGTCATTGAGCAACAGCAGTGGATTGCAGCTCCATGGGGAGGGAACGAGGTTGTGGATGGGATGAGACTTGTGTGTGATATTCAGGAGCGCCAGGTCTGTCCAGCATCCTCCCCCTGCAACCTGATCCACCATCAGGTGGTGATCAGTTGCTCAACCCGCAGATTGAGACACAGGCATTTGAGCCTCTTAATGCGTGTTTTGTTTGGGTTTCCACCAGCGTGGAATTACCAAAAACAGAGAGAGCATAGCCTAATATATGAAACAGGAAAAGACCGCCGTGCAATCCATGTATTTCAACAAAGTAACTGTATTCTGAATGCCACCCTTTTAAACGCTAACTGTAACAGAATACAGTTACTCATATTTTGTATTTTTTTTCTTTTTGTGTGTCCTGTCTGGCACTGTAGCAATCAGAATTATTGTCTGAAGGCCAAGAAAAATGCCCAACAGATTTGCTTTCCCAAGTGGGCCTTTTGCTATACTGGTCCACTTATTGTCATAGTTTATTTGATCTTTATTTGTTATTTTTATTCTAAGTTATTGTAATCGGGCCAGACTGGACTCAGGGACGGGAAAGAAAAACAAGAAGAAAAGCTCAGAAGTGTGTACACCTGTGAGCATGGACGCGCTTGTTTTTTTAAAAGGTTCCTTCATGTAATGAGCTGCTAGAGGGTGTGGGGGGGCCACAGCCCCGTCCTCCAGGGCATGAAGCAGGTATGGAGGAGATCAAAACTCCAGACATCCAGAGGCCCCCAGAACACAAGAGACCAAGGAAGACCAACAGAGGGGCAGCTGCGCCACTGTCCCAGAAAGAGCTGAGGAGAGCCCCAGATGAGGGCTCACTCAGCAGCCGCGGAGCAGAAGCCAGGGGGGGTTGCAGTGACGCACCCGTGAGCTCCGCCGGCAGCCAGCCCGAGAGGCCGGGGGCACCCCACCTCCGAAGTGGGTCCAGGCCCCGATTTTTCTAAAACCTATAAACAATAAAAACAAAGACAGATTTAGCCACAGTATTACACCAAGGCCTACCAGGAGATCATATGTCCAGTGCAGATGTCACACAACCTATTGCCACTCGTGTGAGCGTAAGTCTCTAGTTTACAGTTAGCATATCCTCCAGAACCTAATCCCGAGTTCAAACACAGGGCCAGGAGCCAGTAAGGGAGACAGTCATCCAGAGAGCATAGACTCAGACCTGGTCCAAGACCATTGCAGGACTGCAGCAACCACAAGAAACAACAAGAATTTCCCCCATTACAGCAACAAAGCAATCCATCTGTCACAGGCAGGAACAGTCTTTCATTCAAATGCAGCATTCAAGGTTTTTGTAAGAATGCCATCTTCAGCTGTAACAAATGCAGATCTTGGAAGCAGAAGAATTAGTGTAACCCAAATGTGACAGAGCCAAGAGATGATGGAAAATTGCTAATAGCGCTTGTGGCCTCTTTCAGCAGTCTTCAGTCTTCAGCTGTGAAACTGCAATAAACCAATAAAACTGTAGCAAAGCTGCAACTTCAAGTTCATTTTGCTGGCTGGTGCAAGAACATGTAGGTGTCGGCAGGGAACAGGTGAGAATGGAGGAAGATGAAACCCCAACCTGATGTCACCTACACTGCAGACTTTGTTTTTCACTCCAACATGTCCATGGGTGGTGAAAGATGGTTTGACTTTCAGTGACAGGATATAAAAAGAAGGGAATCTGCTTTGTGCAGATAAAGTGTTTCTCTGTTGTGGAAAATCTTTCTTTAAACTGTGAATGGAAAGTAGAAATAAACGGATACTGACTTGCAAACCAAGGTTATGCATTTTGCTGCCTGACAAACTCACCTGCTGGCCTCTACCACTCATCCCTCCCCAGCTTTCTGGAAACTCAAAGGTCAGCTTGCCATCCTGCTTTTTGCAACTGCTCAAAGTCAGACCTCTTGTTTCCTCCACTCTGACTCTCTCTGACACTCACCCAGAAACATCCTCCCATCTGGGACCTTGGATCTTAGCCGTGTCCAAGTAAGCAACCACTTCTGCCAGTTAATAGACTCACCTTGACTCTCTGTTGCAGTGGGCTCCACTCCTGTCTCGTCTGTCCAATAAAGCTTTGCACTTGTTGCCTATCGTGTCTGCTTTTGAGTCCCAACTTTGTGCTGGTCGTTCCAGCCTTGACAATTTTCACTTTTGTATAGCACTGAAACAGCTACTTCCCTGTCTGAAGTCACGACTGTACAGTGTCAAAGTTTTTACTTTGTTTTTAGAAGAAATTGTGGAACCTTGAGGTAACTGTTGTTATGATATGGTGCTGTATAAATAAAGCTGAATTGAGTCAGATAACTCCCATTTCAAACAGGGGTTTAATATCTGCACATGCAAATGAGCTTATTTATTTTACAGTCATGTTTTTACACTTTGAGGGACAGCATGTGGCAGTATGCACCGAGATCTGTAGCAACAGGGAGCCATTCCTGGGCTGTGTCTACTGTGCTATGAATCTCAGTGTTTAACACAAACTCATTCAGTGGCAATGCCCAGCATATAGGATTTATTTCTCTATTTACACAATATCAACATTAATAACGATTCTGGAAACTCATGCTGACAAGCTTAGTTGTGCTTAGCTTATAGCTAACTAGCTGTAACCCAAAGGTTGGCGGTCTAAGCTAGCATTACAGTCAGTGAAAATGTGTAACGAAGAAAAAATGAGCTTCACGTCACCAAATATAATCCCCGTGTCATTTTACCTCATTTTAGTAAATTTATTTTGAAGTGTAAACATATTTACCCCTGTTTTCCTTCTCTGTAGAAACTGCAGAAATAGTTTCCAGTCCATTTTTACTAAGAAATATGTTAATTACTCAATCTGGGCAGCCTTCCTGTACTCATTTGTTGCCCCTGGATGCCAAACACCTGGTGACTTTTTTCATTTAGAAATACTATATTTTTTTCTCTCCTCAGTACCAAGAGGCACAGGTATACGAGTATCATGCAGCAAACCTATAAAGGCTTGGATGTAAGCACCTAAATGACACCAATATATCAGGTATTGTTGTACCCCAGTTGCTTTGCACGCAACAGACACTTCACCTTGAAATAGAAAACCCAGACTTGAATATTAAAGTAGTAACACTTTTCATGATTTACAGGAACCCCAAATAACGTTTTCAGGGGGAGAAACGTTTCGTCAGGGGCGGATCTAGAGGGGCGGCATGTGCAACCCCAAAATGAACTCTTGCCACCACTGGGGCCTTCCTAGGTTTGCATGTGAGAGTGTTGTTTATTAGGTATTAATAGTATTTACACTTTGAGGCCAGATACAGCTAACAGTGAATATATTGCATATTTATCCCCCCCGAGCACATTTTGGGGGGATATTCACCATGGGGATTTCAGATTACACACAGGTGGTTGGTTGTTACACTCTGGAAATGGAATGAAGGTGAGTGTTATTAACCCTCACGCTGCACCTCCAAATCACATGACTGATTTAAGCTAACACAGCAACAAGCTGCAGCCACTATTTCAGTGTGTTGAAAGTATACACCAGTTTTCACATTTTAATGCCAGGCCACTAAATCTAGAGTTATGATTAAAAAATATATATAAGCCATCCTTTTTTCTGAACACTATTATCACGTTTAGTGTGAAATGGTTAAAAAAAAAAGGACAGCCATCTCTTTCCTATTGGTGGAAAAATGTACCGTATCGACCAATAACAAATAAAGGCAACACGTGGGATTTGGTTGTGTAGGAAGGTCGCCAGTTCGATCCCCCAGCTCGCTCTGTCCTGGTCGTTGTGTCCTTGGGCAAGACACTTTACCCTAGACAGAAGTGAGGCTGCCATATCGCACCACTGGCGCCTCTGGGGTACTGGTGGCCACTGGTGGCCACTGGTGTTGGCCAGAGGGGCCGATAGCGCGATATGGCAGCCTCGCCTCTGTCAGTCTGCCCCAGGGCAGCTGTGGTTTGCCTCCACCAGCGTGTGAATGTGAGAGTGAATGAATAGTGGAATTGTAAAGCACTTTGGGTGCCTAGAAGAGTGCCATATAAATGCAATCCATTATTATTATTATCTTATTGTGACACCTGATTGTTCTCTCATTTTAGTTACTTTACTTTATTTTAGTGTTATTTTTAAATAATAAATATAATAAATTCTCTGCTTAGGCTGCTGCCCCCACGACCCGGCCCCGGATAAAGTGGAAGAAGATGGATGGATGTTATTTTTAAGTGGTCGTACAAAAACAGCCGCCAGATGCATTGGCTCCATTTTTAGACAAATAGTTGTTCATAACTTTATTGTTTACAAAACTGGTGTCAAATTTGTGTCACACATAGTTTTCAAAATGTACAATTTATATTTGCATTTCAAGTTATAAAAAATCACGCACGAAACATGTCTGTGGTTTTTACAGTAAGACAAATATAACTCCTGGTAGGATTTTATGTTTTTGTGTGATTTCAGATCTGTTGTGTTACTACAGTACGGCAGTGAAAAACTACCTGTAAATTCAGACACGTGAGGTTGTGCTGAAAAGAATGATACCAAGCAAGGCAAGGAAGAAAAATGAAATGAAACAATTTGAAGGTGAAATACAAATGTAAACTCAAATGGACGGTTATATTTCAAGTATATTTTGGACCTCAGAGGGTGAAGACAACAAATCAGATTCAGTAAAAGGACTCGATGTTACAGTCCCTGGTAAAGCATTGCTTTAGATGGAGAGACTCTTGAGGGACGGCTGTTATGAGGAAACTTTACTAGCAGCACACATCGTTGTGTGCCTCATCTTTCGGTCTTTTACCCAGGCTGATCTGCCATTTTTCTTCCTTGGTTAGGTTTAGGGATTAGAGATCTGATCTAGATCATGTTATTATGATTTGGACACATCGTCAGTAGTGGACCTTGGATTCATCGGGTGTTTCGGCCATTATCACTAGACACCCTCATCCAAGGAGGCCCTGCCAGGGTTGATCAGGCCCTGGAGTGTCACTGGTTTATGTTTAATTGTTATTTCTCTTCTTCTTTCTGCTGTTTAGTTTCCTACAGTTTATTTTCTATTCACTGCAACTGAGGAATAAAACTTACCTCTTTAGTATTTATTGAGCCTCACTTCTTCAAAGGGACAGAAAAGGTGACAGAGAGAAGTAAGACAAAAGGGACAAGATAGGAGAGAGCAGAGAGGAGAGCTGGAAGGGGGGCGCCCGATCTGGGTTCCCACACCTCCCCGCCGGATCGGGCTGTACGCTCTACCTCCCCACTGCCTCTCAGAAAAGGGAAGAAGAGCAGAGGGGAACATTTTTCTTTCCTATTCTTTCATTCCTCCTTTTAGTTTCAGTACCATGAGGTTAACCGCACAGTCCCCAGGAGGCCCTGAGACAGCTGTAGCAGTCAACCATGTTTTACCCCTGCTGAGCCTAGAGATGGCACGATACCACTTTTTTATGTCCGATACCGATATCATAAATTTGGATATCTGCCGATACCGATATGAATCCGATATAGTGTTTTTTAATCAATAAAACTGTTTTTTAATATCTTGCTGCATTTTATATAAGTTCATACTCAAGTTTTAAAAAAAACCCCACTAAAGCTATTCTGTTACTCCTGTGTGTAAAAAACACACTGCACCCAAAATATTTCATAGTTCAGCAAAACTGGTCAATCTAATAAACTTAAACCTTCTCCATCCTCCTATTCTGGTATTTTAAAGAGTAAGCAACCTAACTAATAGGGTTGCAAACTCCAGCAAAAAAAAAAAAATAGTGAACCCCACCCCCCACCTCATGATGCTTAATCAACGTAATCAACTATAATTTGATGCAGTGTGAAAAAAATGCACATAAATAAATTATTTTTCAAGAATAATTAAATAGATTCAACATCTTTCTTCAACAGAACTGCACAGATGGTATCATCCCAAAGGAAAAAGTAGTATAGCTTACTAGGGTATATTAGACTTAACAGTTACTATATACAGTAATGGACTTCTATATATTTTACATCAGATTAAAACTTTGGGTGTAAGATTCAGATAATTATTTATTAAAAGCTCGACATTTTAAATGAGAATAAGAAAGAAAAGTCTGTCTTTGTGCCCCCTTTTCCCTGTTCATGCCCTATCGGCCCCCCTGGCTAAACTTTGCTAGATCCGCCCCTGCACAGTTACGTCAGCTGTAGAAAAAGATCCTGGTGTAGAAAGTAATATTAAATACATTCTAACAACAGCTTATCAAGCTTAAACGTGCTGCTGTTGTTCAGCCGCTGGTTTCCTCTTTCTGGTGCAAAGTGGGCCAAAAACAGAAAAGCCGATCAGCCGATCGATCAGTTTCATGATTGAAGTAGCAGCAGGAGAGAGAGAGAGAGAGAGGCAGTCGCTCCATATATCGGTTGTTAAGCTTAACGTGGGAATGATTTACAACCATTCAGAGATGAACTTGCACACTTGCTTCACTTCTCTCTGGGATCACTTCCTCGGAGATGAAATGCTGGTTTGGTAGCGAGGCTACAAATACACACGGCCTCTCTATCACGTCACCACACTGCTCCGACGTGCTACGGTTTTGTGAGGTTCTTTTCTGATATTTAATGGATCGATTACATTTTTTATTTCTCTCCGATATCCGATCCAGTAATTTAGGTCAGTATCGGACCGACACCGATACGTAATATCGGATCGGTCCATCTCTAGTTGAGGCAGGGGGCTGACATCTCTTGGGCAGCTAAGTGATGTCAGCCCTTTTTAGCCATAGCCAGTGACTGGTCCTCTCAGCAGTGGCAGCTAATTCTCTCGTTGCACCTGTCCTCTGACCCCAGTCTCTCTAAGCATTTTTGCTGTTGTACTGGCAACAAAGCCCCCCAGTAAAAAATAGGTTTAAACGTTTTGTGTAAATGAAAGATGCAACAATGTGATTATTTCATTATTACAAAAGAAGAGTTAAGTTAGACTTGTGGTTGTAAATGAACCGTCCCATGTTGTGTAGCTTTCTGGATTTCAGGAGTCTCAGCTGACGGCTGGTTTCCAACCTTATGAACAGGATGTTTTGTTATGTTATGTTAATTATGTTATTATGTTAATACTTTATTGAGAGGGATGAGCTGAAAGTGTTGAAACCCTTCTCCTACGTCACAGGTGAAACTCGAACATGAACACTAACACACATATTTTGGCAGGAATCCGTTGTGCTTTATATATTTTCATAAATGTCACCAACACTTGAAACACTGTCTGAAATTCTGAGGCTTCAGAGTCATTGCCTCAGTGTGCACGTGATGAAACACTTCCTGGATTTCTTGACACGTGCTCTGCAGCCTCGGCACAGCGCGTCCAATCACTACATCTCAGCTCCTTCACTCACTCACCTGGCTGTCTCCCCCACAATCACTGCTCTATTCTACAGCCCTCAGTCCTCAGAGAATGTCCTCCCAAACCAACTGTTCAAATTAAGTGGAGTAATCTGCCTCTTCCCCTGTGACGCTCACTCCCTACATTTCCCTGTAAACCAAGTCTTCTGTGTTTAATAAAATCCTCATTCAGAGCAATCAGCTGCTCATTGTGTCTGCATTGAGTCCAGACTGTGTTATCAGCCTTCAGGGGCCCTGACATTTTATGTTTTTGGTTTGTTTTGAAATGCAAATGTCATTTTGGTCATTGTTCTGTTAAAGCCTTTGTAATAATGTTGTGATGCTGCACTGGGCTCACGGCCATGACAACATACACATATAGAGATTTTGGCTTCTGAACAGTTTTCCAGCCCCTTGAAATAAGAAATTTTAAACTTTTTAAAAACCTTTTCAGTCAATAAAAATGCAGATGTGTTTGAAGTCTTTTCAGTGCTACAAACACACAGATTTGGACAAACAGTGAGAAAGAAGTGTGCAGAAACTGAGCAACAGTTTCCCTCTGATTAAGTCTTCTTCTAGCTGAGCAAGCTGTCATGTCTGCGATTTGTTTCTATGACTTTGTCCTGAAGGGATTTTTTAAAAGACGCAGGATTTTTACTGGCTCGTTCCTTTTAATGGAGTCAAACTGTAAAAGGACTATTTTAATTGCAGTTAGTAAATAATTTCAAATTTAATGATTTTGGATATTAGTTTAATTGTGTTAATGTGGAAAGTGGACTAATACGTGTGTGTGTGTGTGTGTGTGTGTGTGTGTGTGTGTGTGTGTGTGTGTGTGTGTGTGTGTGTGTGTGTGTGTGTGTGTGTGAGAGAGAGAGAGAGAGAGAAACATCACTTTGTAAAACTGACTTCAGTTTTCATTTAAATGTAATAATTTCCATAAATCTGATTTTGGAATAAAAATGTAAAATAATGACAAAAACCAGTTACATGTTCCACATTTAAAGAACTACCTAAAGCGTAACTGCTGCATCTTCTTCTTCTTGTTCTTATTATTATTAGTATTATTATTATTGTTGCCTAAGAAAAAAGTAAAATTTTTTGTTTGGTTTTTTTTGGTCCTGTTTGTGTGTGTTTGCGTCATCATTATGTCAGCACACAATAGCTCAAAGCGTTTTGAGTTATTTTTGATAAAACTTTGAGGACATATAGAGATGGGTGATGTCAACCATCCACTAACATCTGGCTTATGTCCACAGAGGTCTTCAGGGTCTTTTACTTAGAAACAGATATGTTAGAAGTGTGTATGGATGGAGAAAGAACCGTGTCCTGTGTCAGGCTACTTAAAACTACATGTGTCATTGTTTGTATTGCCAACATACAGGAATATGTAGGGAATGATAAATTGGGATTTGAAATAGCACATAACTTTATTATAACTTTGTTATGTACGTTACAGTAACAGGTTATAATTGTTTAAATACGTAACTATTTCACATGTTTACTTAATATTTAATAATAAACAATGAAATGAATGCTACACATGTTCTACAGGGTGGGCCATTTATATGGATACAGCGTAATAACATGGGAATGGTTGGTGATATTAAAGTCCTGTTTGTGGCACATTAGTATATGTGAGGGGGCAAACTCCTCCAGATGGGTGGTGACCATGGTGGCCATTTAGAAGTCGGCCATCTTGGATACTTTATTGTCATCTCTGCTACACACAGTCCAGTATATAGAGAGACGAGACGACGAGGCTCCAGTTACAGCAGTGCAAGTAAAAAAACAATAAAAATAAGAAGAGTAAGAAAATAAATATACACTTTAGGACTCGGAGTAAAGGATCAATAACAATTTAAAATTTATAATTTACAGTTTGATGATTTAAAGTCTCACACAAGCCGTCGAAAGGGGAGGGGCCAGCTGCTTCCAAATAGAGCACATTTCATTCATAATGATGTAAATCCAAGCCCATTATGTATTCATGATTTGAGTCCTGGGTTGTGTGAAATCCCAGAAATGCACCCTACACAAAGTGATTCTGTGAACTAAGGTGTGGGTCTGTTAGGTTAACTTGTGGTGATCCTCGAGTTGGGGGATTTGTGTTCATACTGGAGTGCAAAATCAAAACCAATGGAAGATGGACAAGAAACGTTCAAAGCCATCAGGTGCTCAGTTTAGAAAAAATAGAAAAGAAGAGGAGGAGAAACGAGCAAAAGCTGCAGGTAAGCAGATGTGTGATTGGATAATGGCAGCTCATCCTGAAACAATCAGAATCAGGATACTTTATTAATCCCTAAGAAAATAATGTGGGTAGAGTTGCTCCAAGAAGAAATGGTAAAAATAGCAACAGTAACAGACTAAACTCCAAACAATACATTATGTTACAGGTTTTAATATTAATTAGTCATTGTCAGTTGTTGATTTCTCTCTCGAATTATGATGGCTGTTTGGTATCCGTTTGCATACTATGCATACTCTCTCTCTCTTCATGTGTGTGTGTGTGTTTCTCTGGTGAAATTCAGTGTGGTTCCGACAACAGTTTTATGTTAATGTACGATCCTTAATGTGCTTTATGTGTGTGTGTGTGTGTGTGTGTGGGGGGGGGGGGGGGGGGGCGCCAGAGGGAGTGTTCGCCCGGGGCGCCAAACAGGCTAGGACCGCCACTGGTCAGAGGACAGATAAAAGGTTCGTCCAGTAAAGAGGATCTATTCACAACTTCTGTTGAGGGAAACAAGTGTAATCTTCACATTTTGACTTTTTAATCCAAATAGATTTTACTACTTTCTTTTCGTAATGTGGCTCTAATGCTCCACCGTCCAAATCTGAGTCAAGAGGCTTTTGTTTTGAAAGGTCTATCGGAAGTCTGTGGTTTGGAGCTTGTCAGGCTGCTCCCAAACTGCTTTCCTGTTCCAACTCCAGCAGTTGCATGATAAAGCAAGACTGTGAAGTGTTTACAGAGGATGACACTCAGTCCCGTCACGCATTTTGCCGCCGCTCTCGGATAAATGCTCATTTTTCCTTCCGCCTGCGCTAAAATAATAATAATAATATTGTTATTGGCTGAATCGGATCCAGGATGCCCAGAAACGGGATAGAAATCCCCTTGTTTTCTAAATCCAGCGTGACGTCACCGCCGTTATGCTGATTTGTTACATTTAGGACACCGTGAAGTAAAAGTGGGAAGGAAAATGGGATTCCTGCACCAACTCCATCTTCTGCTGTGGAAGAACATATCTCTGAAGAGGAGGGGGCCGGTAAGTGTGGCTGTGTTCTGCCCCGCTGCTGCATTGCCCACAGATGATATTTGGACTAATTCTACCTCCGCCCGCTTCGGTCTGCATATGTTCCCATCAGGCATTAGGATAATACCGCAGCGTGAGAGTGGCTGGGTGTTGCTGAGCAGGAACGTGTACTGTGCGTGTGCCCGTGCTGGCGAACAGGTTGCTTCGACACAAACAACTGTATGAATTGTGAGCAGGCCTATGCAGCGTCTGTGAGCCATGTTGGCGTGGACTGATCACGATTATGGTTGTGATCATATTCAACAGCTGTTGTAGTGTTTTAGAAATATTACAACATGTTTGATGTCAGCCTGAGAACGTAGGCTGTAACATGTTGTTGTCATTGCGGAGCTACTTCAGCACCACCCAATGAAACATAGATTTGATATGAACTTTTCTCACATTAAGATTTATGGCAACAGGAATATTGTGAAGCTTAATTTTGACTGCAGTGTTCAGGTAATTCATATATGCTGTGTGTGAGATAATGGTGATGAAATCATTCTGCTCGAGCAGGGACAGATATTTCAGCTTCTTGTTCGTGGAGTCAAACTCTGGAGTTGCTTTTGCAGTATGCTTTGGGTCGTTGATCATCACCAAATCGCAACAGCAGTTCCCTGAAGTGCACTTGCACTCAGACAATCCCTTCTGAGTAAGTACTTGGCAATGAAAGACAAACTGGGACAGAACCAGGGTTAGGGAGGGCCCAGGACCGTACTCTACTCTTTATCAGTTATATCATGTATACACACCTGTAACCCAGTTCCACTGGCGGCCATACCTGTCCCTGTCATAATAACGCATCCATCGTGTTTGACAGATAATGGGGTTTGCTTTGGATAATAAGCTGTTCCATTTTTTCTGGCCTTTTTGTCATCATTCAGGTACAAACTAATCTTGGCTCCATCGGTCCGAAGCTTTCCTGTGATAAATGTGCTGGTTATTACAAAGCTTTTCAACTTGAGCACTCAAACCAGTTGGAGTACAACACTGTGTTATGAAACCTTCTGTATTTACATTTTTACACTTGATAATGATACTCCCACCTCCTTCAGAGTGTTCTTGACTAGGACAGTGTGTTTTGAAGGGGTTTTCTTAACCATGGAAACATTTTTGCAGTTGTCCACTATATTTGTCTCACATGGTCTTTTTGGTGTTGCTGGAAGACACCAACAAAATGTAGCCATGTCACTGATAGGTCTGAAGGGAAGCGGGCCTCGCCTGGTCACAGAACTGCTTGATCAGTCGGTAGTTTTCTTTTTCTTTCTCTTTAAACGTAGCCGAGGCACCACGCGGCAAAAACTCACAATCTTACCGATTATATTTGTCTTATTTCTAGTCAAAATAATCTCATGACACTTAAAATTAAAATTCCAAACAGCACAAATTATATTCAAACCAAAAAATAAAGACCTGCCAGGAAATATTCAGAGTATGTTTTTTTTGAAAGAAGGAAGTTATAATTTAAGGGGTTTTTGTAACTTCAAAACAGGGAAGGTCCGTACTACAAGAAAAAGCTTTTGTGTTTCTGTTCATGGAGTGAAACTATGGAACAATCTGAATATGGAATTAAAGCAACGTCCAAACATAAAACTGTTCAAAAAGAGTTATAAAAATATGATCTTCTCGAACTATAAAGAAAAGGAAAATATTGAAATTAATTGAATGTCTCTATTTAAAAAAAACAAACTCATGTGATATTATAGTATATAGTAAATCAGAAATCTGTTCACTATTTTTATTACAAATTATATCAGTAAGGAAGCTGACTAAATATTAACTGATAATTTATGGCAAAGGGGTAGGATTAAATAAGTGTTTACTTCCTCCCTTTCAACATGTAAATTAATCAGAACGCTTTTTTGTATGTATTTTGTATAGTATTTTTTTCTCTCTTATTTTCTTTTCTAAATGTACCTGTATATTGTTCACATGTTGAAATAAATTACCAATCAATAGATCAATCAATCAATCAAAATAAGACACAATCAGCTACAGAGAAACATTTCAGTAAGATATAATGTAGCCATGTCACTGATAGGTCTGAAGGGAAGCGGGCCTCGCCTGGTCATAGAACTGCTTGATCAGTCGGTAGTTTTCTTTTTCTTTCTCTTTAAACGTAGCCGAGGCACCACGCGGCAAAAACTCACAATCTTACCGATTATATTTGGCTTATTTCTAGTCAAAATAATCTCATGACACTTAAAATAAGACACAATCAGCTACAGAGAAATTTCAGTAAGATATAGGAACTTGTTTTTATCTTGTATTAAGTGAAAAAAATCAGCCAATGGAATAAGTGAAAACTCTCCAGTTTCGAGATGCAGCTTTGTGTAGATGCACAATATAGAAGGCATACATACATGTGACAGTAATGAAACCCAGGGCTCTGCTGTAATGTGGTGTCAGTCTGTGGTACCAGCAGCTAGCAGTGTGTCTGACCTAGATCTAGTAAACAGAAGTGGGCTGGCATGGTATCTATGAAGACCACGAATAGCTGAGGACTCGTAGAAAAAGATTTTAAATGAAGAGATAACACAAAAACGGAAACACAACAGGAAAGGGATAAACCATCTGCACAGGAGAAAGGAGAGGATACGAGAGAGAAAGACTTTAGAGATGGAGGGATGAAGAATGAAGCTCCTGACTGATAATAGAGCGAATCTGTAGAGGAGCGTTTTAAGGACCACCGAGGGCTTGCACCGGAGACGTGACATGACCTCGAAATCCTTGGGTTTCAAAGTTCGACTCGACTTCAGGGCATTTAGATGCAGTTTGAGCTTCTCATTGTTCTGCTCCACACATGGATGAAGTTACTGACGAGGTTCGGATCTCCTTCACCAACTGTGTGTAATTTACATGCTTACAGACGAGGCTGTGTTCCTTACACAGACACATCCACAAGGCCTGACCGTGTGGTATAGGAATATTAACAGATCTGCAGCGTGTGCTATGTAATACATATTAAATACTCATACCTGATCAAAACTAAATATAAACCTGTCCCTTAAATACTGAAAACCTGGTTTCACAGAGAGAGTGCAGCACTGAACTTTCCTGCATCCAGCTGTTTGTTGGTCTGATCAGATCTGATATCTAAATATCAATGGTCAATAACGGTGACGTGAGAACACATTCGGGTTCTGGTTGGACTAAAATGTGAGGAATTAATTGTGAATTTCTGTTTCAAGTTTTGTGCACAATGAAAGAAGTGTGTGATTTTTCAGTTTGTTTGCTGTTTTTTGGATTTATCACAGTTAATTGTTAAAAGGACAGTTAACCTAAAAAAATATCTAAATATCTCTTTTCTGACAAATATCGAGCTTGTTCCAAATGGGTTAAATGAAGACTTGGTTATTTTTAAATATTCACACCAGGCTGTCCACGAGGTGTTTATGCTAAGACTATTAAAGCAGTTCTGATGCAAAATACTTTAGACAATGAAAGGCAGCTCAGAGCTTTGTCCACAGAGTGCCTGTTGTGAATGGATGCTGAGTTTCAGGAGCTTGATATGATCCGTTATGAAACGTACTGCAATCTGTTGGTGAAGAAGTGATGACAACAATTTGGTAGTTCTGGACCATCATCATCTTTTGCCTTTTGTGATGGTTTGTTTTTCCACAGAAATGCTAAGATGTTTCAGTCAGGTGACTTAAACCAAGAACTGGAGGATTTATTAGGGGTCAGTGAGAGTTGATTTTAGGCTGAAGGTAAAGACTTCAGTTTTAACTGTTCAAATATCAGAAATTCAAAGTCAAGCAAGGAAAAAATGCATGGAACCACATTTTGGGGGGGTTTCTACAGTATGGAAGAAGTATACGTGGCAGTTATGTTTGTGGAGTGCATGGATGAAATAAAACTGTCAGCACTGAACCACCTGACTGCCTCTCCAAGTATGCCAGCCCTGTTTCACAGCCTGTTGAGGAAAACTGCCTGATCAGCTGTGTCAAACACTGAAGTCAAGTCATGTTACTTAAGTATTGATTAAAATCCTATTCATAATCCTAAGCTTCTTGTGAACTGTTTTTAATTGTCAGACTGAAATGAATCAGTACGTTTCTGTGTTCCATTAGCTCTATAAGCTGCCTGCTAATTATGTTTTAGGGGTAATTTGCAGATTGGAAGGTAGTTATGATAGAATATACAATCGATTTCCAATTAAATATTACAGAGGTGGCACTGACATTCACTGGAACATGGTTAACTAGATTTTTAATGTTGTTGAAGACAAGTTACAGGTTACGTTTCATAGTGGGAACCATTTGATGTTAGTTAGTCATTAAAAAAAACACAACTGTCTCATATAAAAGGAGGTAGAGCAGGTCATCTGCTGATCAGAAGAACATGTCTATGTAGGTTCTCAGTCATCCACATCATCGTAGTCTAAGGACCTTGGACATGAAAGCAACTGGACTTCTTTAAGGTTCTTGAAGACATTTCAGCTCTCCTCCGAGAAACATCTTCAGTTCTAAAGCCAAACGGTGCAGAGTCCCAGGCATGTAAAGCCTAGTGGGAGTTTTACCTATTGATCATGTACCTCATCACATGAGCCAAGGTGTGAAAAAAGGGTGTGGGTTATTATGGGCCGAGGTTTCGGGTGCAACCACTGTGAGACCTTCCCTCACTCTATCATGTGATCACCTGATGATGTAGATGTGAGTGGATATTAAAGCGTGTGGGTAGTGATCTCGAAACTGCATTGTTGGTAGCAGACAGTTGTTGTTGGTTTAGAGTAGGGCTGCCACAATTAGCCGACTACTCACGATTACGTTGACTATCAAAATCGTTTGAAGCTTTGTAAGATCCCAAAAGACGCAGGAATAAGTAGTTTGGTTGAGATTAAAGTTATAGTTTTCACACAGCTGAATAAACGTCAAGCAGACAGCTGATCATCAGAAGTGTGAGATGCTCCAGAATTTACTCCGGTGTCCTGTTATATTTTAGATAGCAAGGAGTTTATTAAACTTCACCGAAACAATCTGCAAATTTCATTAAAATTTAATAAACTATCATCTTGTCTTTATTTTTAGTTAGCACAGACCTTAAACACTTAAAGCTGTAAGCTAATGATAGTTATTTAAGAGCAGATGCTGCTGGTGCAATAAGCTGTACGTTTTACGTCCAATGGATGATGATCTGATTAGTCGACTATCAAAATAATCGTTTGTGGCAGCCCTAGTTTAGATGCAGATGAACAGCTGAGTCTTGTCCTGTCACGGGGCTCTTCTATGTTGTGCCATGAGTTCATGCAGTGGCTGTTTGGTTTCTCTGAGGTCTGAGTACTACTTGTTGCACTGCACAGCATATACTGTCTATATTAGGTTTGGGAGATTTGTTCTTGGGATAAACCAGTGTTTGTCTGACGGTGTGGCTGGGTGACCAGGATGTCATGTATGAGCTTCTCTGATAAACCTGTTACATAAGGGATGACAGTGTTGTTCCTTTGCATGGTCCTAAATTACTCCCAGTTTGTTTTCCAGAGGGTGGTGGGAGTGAAAGAGGAGGTACTGGTCTGTGTACTGGTCTTCCGGTAAACTTCAGTGTTGAAGTTTCCATTCTCCTCAATGTTTACAGCACAGTCCACAAACAGGAAACTGTTATCTTTATGTCTTCCTGGTGAACTTTATGTTTCGATCCACTGAGTTGATGTGAGCAGTGAAGAATTCCACTTTTTGAGTTTTTATTTTGACACAGGTGCCATCCATGTATCTGTACCAGAGGCTATATACTGTCCCTTTAGAAGAGCCAGGAGCCTTTCTTTCCTTTTTATTTATTTATTTATTTATTTATTTATTTATTTGCCTGTCCCGTTTGGCTCTTTTGCCATCAGAATTATTGTTTAAAGGCGAAGAAAGATGCCCAACGGATTTACTTTACCAAATGGACCATCCCAGCCTTGCCGTAATGGTCTATTTGATTCACCTTTTATTGTTTATTTTATTTTATTTTATTTTATTTTCACTTGCTAAATACGGGACAGACTTGACTGGGGAAAAGAAAAGGGGAGAAAGAAAGAGGGAAAGAAAAACAGCAGAGAAGAGGGACAGGGATAAAGGGCAAAAAACAAAAAACAACAAAATAAGAAGACAAAAAATACATATATCAATCACCTGGATCACCTGTTGAGAAAGAAAAAAGAAAAAACAAGCAGAAGAAAAAAAAAGAGCAACATAATAAACAACATCACAATGATATATGGGAATATGACAGTAAATACTAAATATTAAACATTGTGCAGCACGTAAGATCGACAGCGCACAGTGTGCTTTGAGGTAGGAGCCAAAAAGGGTGTAGTTTGTGTGTGTGAGCACCCGTGTGTACACCTGTGAGCATGGACGCGCTTGTTTTTAAAAGGTTCCTTCATGTAATGATCTGCTAGAGGGTGTGGGGGGCCACAGCCCGTCCTCCAGGGCATGAAGCAGGTATGGAGGAGATCAAGACTCCAGACATCCAGAGGCCCCCAGAACACAAGAGACCAAGGAAGACCAACAGAGGGGCAGAAAGCTCCTCAGCTCTTTCTGGGACAGAAAGAGCTGAGGAGAGTCCCAGATGAGGGCTCACTCAGCAGCCGCGGAGCAGAAGCCAGGGGGGGTTGCAGTGACGCGCCCGTGAGCTCCGCCAGCAGCCAGCTGTGCCAGAGTGACCGAGCCCCAGACTGACCAACTCCTCCTCCTAGCCCCCCCGCTCCAGCAGGCCGCAGAGAACGGGGGTGTGAGAAGACTCCAAACCTCCCTCCGCCCGCTCATATGTAGTGTTGATGCATGTGTGTTCTAAGGTGCATTTATAATGGATTGCATTTATATATAGCGCTTTTCAGGACCCCTCAAAGCGCTTTACAATACCACTATTCATTCACTCTCACATTCACACAATGGTGGAGGCAGCTACAGTTGTAGCCACAGCTGCCCTGGGGCAGACTGACAGAAGCGAGGCTGCCATATCGCGCCATCAGCCCCTCTGGCCAAGACCAGTAGGCGGTAGGTGAAGTGTCTTGCCCAAGGACACAACGACCGAGACTGTCCGAGCCGGGGCTCGAACCGGCAACCTTCCGATTACAAGACGAACACACAACTCTTGAGCCACGATATTTAAAACCCAGGAGGGCATGGAGCTACCTGCCAGAGAGCAGCAGGTAAGCGCATGGTCCCTCCTGCTAGCCCTCAATGTCTACGTGTATTTAAAATTGAGAGGTGGGCAATGACGCCAGGGGTGAGGTGTACACCCTGATGGTCTTTTGGAGTCCGTGTATCGTGCCCACCCCCAAGATCCTATATGTATGTGTAATGAGAGTGTGAGTAATGTGAATGTCTAAGTTGTGGGATAAAATTGAGGCACAGGCAGCCAGAAGGGGACCCTGGTGACACACCTTTACCCCAAGGCCCTGCATGTGTGGGTGATTGTGGTGGAGCGGGAAGAGGGAGGCAGCTGGAGATGGGGAGGGAAGGAAGGGAGGGGAAAGTGACCCTCCCTGGGGCCAGCTCCCCCGCTGACCCCAGTAGGCACCCCCATACTCTGCAACCCACCAGGGAAAGGGAGCCCAGGCCCATCCGGACCGGGGCCCAGTACAGCAGCGCCGCCCGGCCCCACAGAGCCCGGGACAGCCCACCCGACCCCACCTCAGAGAAAACTGCACCCACCCCATCATCCACTCATCTTCCAGACTACATAAGACAATAGACGTCCAGGCTGAGATCTTCCTCCACCTCTCCTGTATCTCCCCTCCTGCAGAGTGAGTTCCTGAAGAGAGGAGAGCTCCTGCAAGATGTAACAACCTCCCCCACCAGTTGAAGAGACCCCCAGGTGGCTCGATGCACCGGCGGCACCCTGCGCCAGGACTGGGCCCCCATACACCCACCCGCCCACAACCCCGGCAACACACCAACCAGGACCCAAGCCCCCGAGGCCCGGCCAGGGCCCCAGCCCAGAGACGGAGCGCCCCCAGAACCTCACGCCCATCTCGGACCCACCCAGGGGCAGCCAGGCTACCAGGTCAGTAACCCACGTCTGTCAGCACAGACCCTCCCCTAGCCCCGCTGCACGCAGCCACGAGGAAACCCTCACCTAAGAGCCAACAGAGCCCCTAATTGGCCATGACCGCTACCCTGGGTTGAGCCCTCCAAGGAAGAGGCTCCTGGGGAACCCCCCGACGCCCTAAGCCTGTCCCTACCCCCACACCAATCACAACAGCAAAGGTGGGACTAAACTATGACCCCCCACCCCCACTAGGTGATGGAGCTGATCAAAGGAGCCCAGAGCAATTGATCTGATGTGGTGGCAGAGGCTGTATCAAGACTAATGTAGTCTAATAGATAATTTCTATATTGGTTAGAATTAAGATTATTTTTATTTTTCCAGTTCATGAGGACTGTTTTCTTGGCTATGCATAGGGCAGTGAAAACCATATGGGCTATATTCTTTTCTGAAGTGACATTATCTAAGCTGCCCAACAAACACACTAAAGGGGAAGTTGGAATGTTACATTTCAGACACTTCGATAAGTCTTCACATATCTCGCGCCAAAACTTCTGAACTGGTGGACAGAACCAAAGAGCATGGATATAATTGTCCGGTGAATTGGTTTGGCAGTGTGAGCAGTTGTTGGTAGACGTAAAGCCCATCTTGAACATCCGATGGCCTGTATAGTGCACTCTATGTAATATTTTGTATTGAATTAATTGCAGACTGGGATTTCTGATTAGATGAAAGGTTTTTAATCAAATCTGAGACCAGAAGTTTTGGTCTAAGTTAACTGATAAATCCGCTTCCCATTTTGCAATAGGAAGTGATATTGATTCATCTGTTTCAGAAAGCATTCTGTATATTTTGGATAGTAATTTGGGGGTTTTAAGAGTAAGAAATTGAACCACACTTGGTGGTGTTTGTAGTTCAACTTGACCCGGTTTAAATTTCTTTTTTACTATGGATTTAATTTGTTGATATTCTAAAAATCTTTTCTTGTTGATCCCATATTGTGTAACTAGTCTGTCAAATGAAATAAATTCTGTTCCTTCTAGTATATGTTCTAAATATTTGATTCCTTTACCACTCCAGTCTGAAAAGTTTATCATATTATTGTTTTGTAATATGTCAGGGTTGTTCCAGATAGGTGTACGTTTGCATGGGATTAATGAAGACGCCGTCAATTTTAGAAACTCCCACCATGCTGTCAGAGAAGAGCTGATGTTGATGCTTTTAAAGCATTCATGTCGTTGGATGTTTGAGCTGATAAATGGTAGGTCTGAAATCTCTAGATTATTGCAAAGTGCTTGTTCTACATCTAGCCAAGGTTCATCTAAGAGGGTATGTTTTAGCCATCCTGAGATAAACTGAAGCCTGTTGGCTAAGAAGTAGTGCTGAAAGTTAGGCAGTTCTAGTCCTCCTTTATCCTTGGTCTTTTGTAGTGTTTTTAAGCTTATACGTGGGGGTTTATTTTTCCAAAGGAATTTGGACATACATGAATCTAGAGATCTGAACCAATCTTGTGGCGGTTTAGTTGGGATCATTGAGAATAAATAATTTATTTTTGTTAAGACCATCATTTTTATAGCGGCAACCCTTCCCATGAGTGATATGGGTAGACATTTCCATCTAGCCAGATCATCTTCTACCTTCTTTAAAAGTGGGATATGGTTTAATTTAGTTAGATCTGCAAGCTTGGGAGAAACATTAATACCTAAATATTTTATATTTCCCGATTGCAGTGGTGTAGAAGAGGAATTATGGAAGGAGCAATTAATCGGAAGGACTGTAGATTTTGACCAGTAATCTGATATTCTTGCAAAAGAGTTTATCAATTCAATTACCCCAGAGATATTGGTTTGTGAATTTTGGAGAAAGAGTAACACATCATCCGCATAAAGGCTGATTTTATGTTCCACGTTCTTGCATTTTATGCCCTTAATTACTGAATTCTGTCTAATTGCTGCTGCTAGTGGTTCAATAAAAATTGCAAACAGTGAAGGGGAGAGTGGGCATCCCTGCCTGGTGCCCCTCAGGAGACAGAAGCTGGAGGATGTCTGGTCATTTGTTCTGACACAAGCTGTTGGGGAATTATATAATATTTTTAACCAGTTAATGAAAGAGGATCCAAAACCAAATTTGCAAAGTTGCAAATAGAAATTTCCAGTTAACTCTGTCAAATGCTTTTTCTGCATCTAAAGAAAATATTGTAGTTTAGGTTTTTACTGCATGAGTAGTCTATCAGATTAAGTAATCTACGTGTATTTGTTGATGAGTGCCTACCTTTTTTTTTTTTTTCCTCAGATATTTTTATTAAAGTTTCTTCATCCATTTTTACAAAAGACAAATTGAACAATATGCCGTTTTCTTTTTGAAGAACATAAAACAATATGAAACATACACTCCCACCTCATAATTATAGGAGTACCAGTGGGTGTACAAAAAAAAAAAAGAAAGGGTCCAATCTAATAATACGAGTAGCAAACCCTGGAGTACAAGATAACAGTTCCTGAGTGTACAAGAGAGATGTGGAGAGTTTCAAAGCCCACACCCCCACACAGACACAGAAAAAACAAAACACACAAACCAAGAAAAAAAACAAAAAAACAAAAAACAAAACAAAAACAAAACACAAACATAATGGACCCGGTAAAGAATTTTATCCCAAGAGTCATCCTGAATCACACACCCCAAATCCTGCTCCCATGCCATTTTAATAGCCGAGGTTGAGGAGTTGCCAAAGGAACATATTCTCCCATACAAACAAGAGATCAGGCCCTGTGATGAAGGGGGAGGCGATAGAAGGTTATCAAAGTCATGATAAGGAGGTCTAGATGGGAACTGAGAGGATTTCTCCTTAACCAAACTCCGGATTTGTAAGTAGCGAAAAAAGTGACTTTTTGGAAGGCCAAATTTCAATGAGAGCTGTTCAAAGGAGGCAAATGTATTCTGAATGTACAGATCAGAAAAAGACCTGATACCCAAGGAGGCCCACAAATAAAAAGCACCATCAACTAACGAAGGCTGAAAAGAGGGATTTTTCAAAATGGGTGACTGAAGGGAAAAAAAGGTCAACTTAAAATAACGACGAAATTGATACCATATTTTCAAGGTAACTTTGACAATAGAGTTATTATAAGAACCTGCACTCGGAGGCTGCTTTTGGGCATAAATCAGGGCTGGTAAAGAGGATGAGGCACAAGAAGAAATCTCCAAACTCAGCCAGGCTGGGGCATTATTCATGCCTTCCCCCTGTAGCCAGTACCTGAGAATACGAATATTACATGCCCAATAATAGAACATAAGGTTTGGTAAAGCCATCCCCCCATCTTTTTCGGTCTTTGAAGATATGTCTTGCGTATTCTAGGGGTTTTTTTTGTTCCAAATGAACCCAGACAGAATCTTGTCTAATTTAACAAAAAAGGAAATTGGGATAAATACAGGGACACACTGAAAAAGAAAAGAAAATCTGGGGAGGATATTCATTTTAATTGTATTTATGCGCCCTGCTACAGACAGATGGAGTAGAGACCATCTGTCCAAATCCTGCCTAACTTTCTCCACAAGTGGGTCGAAATTAAGCTTGAAAAGAGCATGAAATTGACTTGTAATTTTAACCCCTAAATATGTGAAGTTGTCCGATACAACTCGAAAAGGCAGTGCTGTGCACTGATATTTCTGTGCAGCAGCATTCAGGGGGAACAGTTCACTCTTAGCGAGATTCAGCTTATAGCCAGAAATAAGGCTAAACTGTTCAAGTATTGAGAGCACCAAAGGAATTGAGGATGCTGGTTCTGAGATATAAAGAAGCAAATCATCTGCGTATAAGGAGACCCTTTGTTCTATCCCATTTCTAGTAACCCCGGTGATACCTGGGTTTGATCTCAGCGATATGGCCAGGGGCTCAATTGCAATTGCAAAGAGCAACGGCGACATGGGACAGCCCTGCCTAGTCCCCCTAAACAGAGGAAAAAAGTCAGAACATGTGCCATTTGTTTTGACAGCGGCAAGCAGGGAAGTATAAAGAAGTTTCAACCAGGAGATGATTATTTTACCAAAGCCGAATTTATCCAAAACATAAAAAAGGTATCCCCACTCAACCCTGCCAAAAGCCTTCTCAGCATCTAAACTGATCCCAAACTCAGGGCTGTTGGAGTCTGAGGGATTGTAAAGAATATTAAACAAACGTCTAAGGTTAGAGAAGGCATATCTCCTTTTAATAAAGCCTGTTTGATCCGGGTTAATTACAGATGGCAAGACTGCTTCCACACGCATCGCTAAAAGTTTAGCAAGGATTTTATAGTCCACATTTAACAAAGACATGGGACAGTATGAGCCACATTGTAATGGATCCTTATCCTTTTTTAAGATCAAGGATATAGATGCCGGCAGTAGAGAGGGTGGGAGGGATCCAACTTCCAGTGAATGCTTATACATATTTATCATGAGCAGTTTAGGCATAAATTTACGATAGAACTCAACAGGAAACCCGTCCTGTCCGGGACACTTAGAACACTGCAATTTGCTGATAGCTTGCAGAATCTCTTCTACAGTTACTGGTCCCTCCAGCTGAAGGCTGTGTGTCTGATCAATTGATAGGAGCTTAAGATGATTGAAAAATGAGTCCAAAGCCTCAGTGCTAAATGCACACTCAGAGGCATAGAGAGATGAATAAAAGTCTCGAAATTGGTCATTAATTATTTTAGGATCCGTAGAAACACCGCTTGATGTCTGAATCCGAGGAATGGAATGTGCAGCTGCTGCACTACGAAGCTGATGGGAGAGCAGTTTACTGGCCTTATCCCCATACTCATACTGGGAGTACTGACACTTCAACAACATCTCTTCAGCCCGAGCAGAGGACAGGTGATCAAACTCAGTCTGCAAAGACAGCCTGTCATTATAGACCTCTGGTGCCGGGCAGACAGCATACAACTCATCTAATTGCGATATGCATATTATGAGCTCGGACAACTTTGCTTTCCTTTGATTTGCCTCAAAACCAGCATAAGATATAATATGTCCCCTGATAAAAGCCTTAAACGTTTCCCACAAAATGGAGGGTGATATTCCGGGTGTAATGTTTGTCTCTATAAATAAGTCTATCTTGGAATTCACAAATGTGGTGAACTTATCGTCTGACAGCAAGCGTGTATTCAAACGCCATGGAGCTGGTGGAGAACTTTGGCCCACTGCCAAATCTAGAGTCAACGGAGCATGATCTGAAATGACAATAGCACTATGAGAGCAAGAGCGAATCTGTGAAGTAAGTCGACTGTCCAGCAGAAAGTAATCAATACGAGTGTATGTATGATGAACAGGGGAGAAAAAGGTGTACTCTCTACGTGTGGGGTTGAGAAAACGCCAGGCATCAATAACAGAAAATTCTTTAAGGAACATATTAATAATTTTGGAAGAGTTGGATTGCCTACCAGGTTTATTTGAGGATCGATCCAGCGGCCCGAGCCAACAATTAAAATCGCCACCAAGAACCAAATAGTGGGAAGACAAGTCAGGAATTTTAGTGAAAAAAGTACTAAAAAAATTTGGATCGTCCCAATTGGGAGCATAGACATAGGCAAAAATGAATTTAGTGTTCAAAATACTACCACTCACAATAATGAATCTACCATTCTGGTCCGCTATAACATTAGAAGAAACAAATGGCACTGATTTGTGTATTAAAATAGCAACACCACGAACTTTGGATTTAAATGTAGAGTGATAGAGTTGGCCCACCCACCCCTTACGAAGTCTAAAATGATCTGAAATTTTTAGGTGTGTTTCTTGTAAAAACACAACCTGAGCGCCCAAAAATTGCAAATGATGGAGGACCTTGCTCCTTTTAATAGGTTGGTTGAGACCTTTACAATTCCAGCTACAGAACTTAAACGAGTGACCTGCTTGTTGATTATTAATATTTAATTGCGATACCATGTTAGAACATAGGTTGAAAAAAACCAAAGCTGACCGATGAAAAACACAGAAAAAACAAAGTCAGTGTACAGAACAGTACAACATAAAAAACAAAGAGCACCCAAACTTCCCCCTAAATGCTGAAGCATCTTCCCTAACAAGATGCGCGCACCCCCCACCAAACACACCCCTGAGCACTTCCTCCCAACCATTCGAAGTCCCAGTTGAGTTCGAGCTCCTTGCATTACAAGGCAGAGACAAATCAAGGATTGTATGAAAATGTATTAGAACATGAGTGCCTACCTTTTATGAAACCTGGGCCGCGAGAGTTGAGGCTCGGGTGTGAAATGTATGGTTTTCAGGGTTTTCAGCGTTATTTTGTTATCGTTTTTATCATTAACTCTGTTTTCCTGGGTCTTTTCACGTGTGTTATGAGTAAATCTTCTTTTTTTCGGTACCGGTACTAGTTTTATTTTGTTGTATTTATCCGCGACACTTTAAAGGCCGGTCCGTGAAAATATTGTCGGGCATAAACCGGTCCGTGCCGCAAAAAAGGTTGAGGACCGCTGCTCTAGGGCAAGATACTAACCCCAAGTTGCTCACTGATGCATCCATCAGAGTATGAATGTGTTTGAATGTTAGATAGAAAGCACTTAAGTATAGAAAAAAGTGCCTTTGTGAATGAGGCATGTTGTCTAAAGTGCTTTGAGTGCTCTGGGAGAGTAGAAAAGTGCTGTTTAATTGATGATGTTGACTATAAAAATTCATCAACGCATCATATACTTATACCAAAAATGTTGTTTTGTAACTGCAGTACACTACAGGTAATATTACAGTAAACCTTTTACACCTGACTTGTTAATCTGTGGGTTGGACTTTATCAATATTCAATTAAATAGTTTAATTGGCACTGAACACTACTCCACCTGAGAAACTATAATATACAGACATTAGTATAATTAGTTTTTGTCTAACTCTGTTTGTTCTGTTATATTAGTAGTAAGCACAGGCATTTAGATGAGACTGTCCTGTATAAGCTCATGCACCTCTAAAAGTGCTGAAGTCGTGACAGAGAGCATCTTCAGCATGTTATCAGCAGCTGGGAACATCACCTCAAAGATAAGAGCACGCCTCACTCCAGGGCATGTCCACTGCAATCGTGAAGTCATGAACTGAATCATCTGTAAGCTTCGGAAAATTGTTTCTTTGGACTGGAAAATAAAATCTTTTTTATTCCATTTAAAGCTTTATTTGAACTTATGGACAGAACCCATTTTAGTTTCCTATCATCTTTTTGTTTGAATACTACTAGCACTTTGTATTACCTGATATTTTTATTTATTTCATTCTTAGTGTGGCGGTCCTATTGAGATGTTAAAAGTACATTTGATTATTTTTAAATTCACGTGTTTCCTGTTTTAATTTGCTGTGGGATGAGACAACAGGGTGATATTCACAAGTGGGCAGACGTGAGCAGATGATTCTTATTTTAGAATCAATCCTTTTACACTTCCCTTTTGAACAAGCATGTGGCAACAGTCGGAAAGGCAAACTTCCTTTTAACAGGACGAAACCTCCGGGTAGAACCAGGCTCAGGGAGGGGCAGCCATCTGCCACCACTGGTTGGAAACATAGTTGGTAAAAAAGAAGTAATGCATCATGGGATGTGCCCAGCAACGTCTTGCGCTAAATAACTAAGAGAGAATTTAGGATCACCCGATCCAGCCCCAACTATTTGCTTTAGCAAAAAGTAAAGTTTTAACTCTAATCAGAAAGCAGAGATAGTGTCTGTCTCCTGAATCCAAACTCGGAGATGGTTCCATAGAAGAGGGGCCTGTAGAGTGTGGGGTTAAATGCTTTGGTTTATCCTGCCTCTTGCTCAAACAGGATTAAAAGTGCAACCTTTATGACAACATCTTTTTTTTTAGGATGAATCGAACACTTCTCTGTTTCCTGTGCAGCCAAAAGTGCCGTAAAAGCACCGCATTGATTCTGATAGTACAGGGTGGGCCATTTATATGGGTACACTGTAATAACATGGGAATGGTTGGTGATATTAAAGTCCTGTTTGTGGTACATTAGTATATGTGAGGGGGCAAACTCCTCAAGATGGGTGGTGACCATGGTGGCCATTTAGAAGTCGGCCATCTTAGATACAACTTTTGTTTTTTCAATAGGAAGAGGGCCATGTGACACATCAAACTTATTGGTAATGTCACAAGAAAAACAATGGTGTGCTTAGTTTCAACGTAACTTTATTCTTTCATGAGTTATTTACAAGTTTCTCACCACTTATAAAATGTGTTCAATGTGCTGCCCATTGTGTTGGATTGTCAATGCAACCCTCTTCTCCCACTCTTCACACACTGATAGCAACACCGCAGGAGAAATGCCAGCACAGGCATCCAGTATCCGTAGTTTCAGGTGCTGCACATCTCGTATCTTCACACCATAGACAATTACCTTCAGATGACCCCAAAGATAAAAGTCTAAGGGGGTCAGATCGGGAGACCTTGGGGGCCATTCAACTGGCCCACGACGACCAATCCACTTTCCAGGAAACTGTTCATCTAGGAATGCTCGGACCTGCACCCATAATGTGGCGGTGCACCATCTTGCTAGAAAAACTCAGGGAACGTGCCAGCCTCAGTGTACAAAGAGGGAAACACATCATCATGTAGCAAGTTCAAATATCCAGTGGCCTTGAGGTTTCCATTGATGAAGAATGGACCCACTGTCGTTGTACCCCATATACCACACCAAACCATCACTTTTGTTGTTCCAACAGTCTTGGAGGGATCCATCCAATGTGGGTTAGTGTCAGACTAATAGCAGTGGTTTTGTTTGTTAACTTCACCAGTCACATAAAAGTTTGCCTCATCACTGAACAAAATCTTCTGCGTGAACTGAGGGTCCTGTTCCAGTTTTTGTTTTGCCCATTTTGCAAATTCTGTGCGCCGATCTGGGTCGTCCTCGTTGAGATGCTGCAGTAGCTGGAGTTTGTAAGGGTGCCATTTGTGAGTAGCTAATATCCGTCGAAGGGATGTTCGACTAATGCCACTCTCCAGGGACATGCGGCGAGTGCTACGCTGTGGGCTCTTGCTAAATGAAGCTAGGACAGCCACTGATGTTTCTTCATTAGTGACAGTTTTCTTGCATCCACATTTTGGCAAATCCAACACTGAACCAGTTTCACGAAACTTAGCAAGCAGTTTGCTAACTGTAGCATGGGAGACTGGGTGGTCTCGTAGGGTGTCTTGCATTGAAATCTGCTGCAATGACCCGGTTACTGCGTTCACCAGATATCAACACGATTTCGATCCGCTCCTCACGTGTTAACCTCTTCAACATGTCAATGGCTGTGAACAAAGAGAAACTTGTAAATAAGTCATGAAAGAATAAAGTTACGTTGAAACCAAGCACACCATTGTTTTTATTGTGACATTACCAATAAGTTTGATGTGTCACATGGCCCTCTTCCTATTGAAAAAACAAAAGTTGTATCCAAGATGGCCGACTTCTAAATGGCCACCATGGTCACCACCCATCTGGAGGAGTTTGCCCCCTCACATATACTAATGTGCCACAAACAGGACTTTAATATCACCAACCATTCCCATTTTGTTACGGTGTATCCATATAAATGGCCCACCCTGTACTATACTTGTTAGGACCAGCAGTCACTTGTGAGGACACACAACCTGGTCCTCACAAATAAGATTTGAAGGCATTTTTAAAGCTCAAAATGTGGTTTCAGTGTCAGGGTTACAATTAGGTTATGGTTAGGTTTAGGGTAAGGGGTAGTCATTCGTATTTAATGGTTAGGGTTAGGTTAAGGGGCAAGGGAAAGCATCACATCAATGAAGGTCCTCACTAAGATAGCTGAACGGGGTTGCCTGTGTTTGTGTGTGTGTGTGTAGACTCAGACACTCTGAGAAAAAAACCTGTTGTTTTGTTCCCCAAGAAATGAAAAGTAATACAGTTTTAAAAACACATTAAAATCTCCTTATTTCTAGCATTTTTTTTTTTCAAGTGTACCAAAGTTGAGATGTATGAGAGTGCTGCCAGATTAAATGGATCATCTATAACAGAACTTGATATGTGAGAAGAGACATTTTTGTTTATTGTAACCTGTGTCAGTGGACTCTTGTCTCTGTCTAAAGAGCCTCTTTGTCTGCACTAACCTTCACAAACAGAACGCACACGCAGCAGCTGGGTGTGTATCTGTGGGCATCCAAGACAGAAGCACAAAGACATCATGGTTCCAGTAGTTCTGTGTGGACAGTGTTACGAAAGAGGAGGCTGTCAGATTCAAGATGATTCATGATTCCTGGAAAGAATCGAGGCCTTCATTTGGCTTTGTTAGCACACACCTTTCTTTTAGATTTCATTAAATGAAATGCACTGCAGCTGCAAGGGGTCCATGTCCAGGTGAAATTCAGGAGTGTTGAAAGAGAAGATGACAAGAAGTTGCCCTAGATGCCAAAGAGCTTGATGAAATTGCCTTGAAAATTTCTGGAGTAATTTCTGAGAATCATTCTGGTGGTCAGAATGCACCCTGATCATCTCACATTTGTAAAGAAATGTGAGGTGATAAGCATGCAATCTACTGTGAACCTTTGTTTTAAACTATGGTACTTTTGTCAGCATCTTTTCATCTCATCTCCTCCTCTGATTGTGAGGCACATATCTTGCAATGGACTGTACAGCAGACGTGGCCTATCAACCTGTCTCTGATGGTGTCTTTAATCTGTAACGTGCCCACAGAGCAAACTAAACTGCACTGCACAGCCTGCTTTAGAGTAACGGCCACATAAAAAGGGTTTGGCATTGCAATGAAGAGGAGCTGTGCAGGCTGGACATCTTTCTCACTCCCTCACCGATGTAAAAGATTGATATCTTAAAGTAAGCAAACTCTGTAAAGTCTATTGTGAAACATGATCTATGAACTGTGTGATGGGAACTGACAAGGAGAGTGTAATGGTAAAGACCCATGACTCAAGATCACTGACCTGAAACTGGACTAGGTTTAGCCCAGATTTCATTGAAATGGAGTGAAAAAAATAATCCTGTAAATTATCTTTCTTGTTCCGATTCAGTGGGTGCTGGCTTTTGAGATTTTCATCCCGCTCGTCCTTTTCTTCATCCTCCTGGGTCTGAGGCAGAAGAAGCCAGCAATTCCTGTCAAGGAAGGTAAGCAGAGTGTTTGAGAACCTAAAGACAGCAGTGGGAAAATTGTATTACCAGTAGACATGGGGGGTGGAAGCAATACATTTGACTGAAGTTGCTAATACCCAGGATTAAACGTCTACTGTATCTATCCTCAGAATCAACAACATTTCAGCACTCGTACTGCATCCTGCTGTTTACAGCAGTGATTGCAGCACAGGTATTCTTAGTGTCTCCATGATTTAGGTTAATCTAGTTTGTCAAAGCTACATAAACATTTCATATTCAAGTTCAGCATGTTTAGAGAATATTTTTATATATATTATCAATTATAATAATCAAAAAATGTTAACCTAAAGATACATAAAAATGACTAGACCAGCATAATAACTGTGTGAACAAAAAGTGCAGGTGTCTACCAGACAAAGCAAATCTTTGAAGCTTCCTGTCGGTTATTTCATTGGTTAATCGAGTAATTGGATAAGAAATGTTTTTGTTTTATTAATGAACATAAAATAAATATTTAAAAGAGAAAAAAACAGCTATTTCAAAATGAACTGCTTATTGGTTTCCAAATTAGAAACTGGTCATAAAGGACTGATTTTACAATTCACTCCGTATATATATATATATATATATATATATATATATATATATATATATATATATATATTAGGGATGCAACGATACCAATTTTTTCAAACCGATACGATACCGATACTTGGATCTGAGTACTTGCCGATACAGAGTACAAAAACCGATACTTCTACCACACACAAATGCAATGAATTGGAAGACAGGTTTTATTTTATTCTCTGCCGATAATAAATAATATCTTAATAAAAATGACCACAAAAAAACTTCCAAGTGAAAAATAAGCACTTCTGTTAAATTATTGCAGAGTCTCCACATTGTAATTTAACAAAATATCACTGAACTATTGGCACTGTCTCGAGCTTTCGGAATAATAAATAAACACTTGTGTTTGGAATAAAATAAACTTTTAAATTGTTGCAAAGTGTCCATATTGTAAACAAACAAACAAAATAACGAAAGCATTTGGCATTGACGAACAAACTCCCCATCTGCCCGTGGATCATCAGTCCACTGTGCCGTTAAACCAAGGACTGACATCGCGCACACACTGCTTGTCTTTACCTCTTCAGAAAGTTTTGGCACCATTATCTCCCTGATGTGTGGGCAGCTGGGAATTTCATATCGCAGCTCGAGTGTGCTGAGAAGAATCCTATGTTTTCCACGACTGGCATTGGCTGGTCATCCAGAGCGATAAAATGAGTCAGAGCCTCTGTTATTTTAACTGCCCGTGGATTTTCTCTTGACATTTTTCATCGCTTTTCCAAAACCTGAGTTAAAGTTGGCTGTTCCGGTCCACACTGCTGACATTTTGTTTAGCCTAGCTACAGCAGCCTCCAGTTTCTCTTTTTTTTATCTGGAGCTGCCAGTCTGACTCGTCTAACCCTGTGCCTGTTTAGCGCGGGATGTCCCCCTAGTGGCCAATCTAAAAAACTACAACAAAAATGACAAGCCACCCTCTGATTAATGAAATAAGTTAGTATCGGTTCATGGTATCGGTTAACTTTTACGAGTATGAGTGCACACACATTTTACAGTATCGGCCCCGATACCCGATACCAGTATCGGTGCATCCCTAATATATATTATACATATTTTTTTATGTGGGCGAAACTTGTTTTTACACGATGATGACTGAACACGGTCGTGCATGAAACACAGCACTGAGGATTTTGTATAATTGAGTTACTCTAATTACTCGATGAATCATTGCAGCCTTAGAATAAAGTATGCCAGTGTGGTGAATGCAGAGGGTTGCCAGTGAAGTGGCCAATACTGACTAGAATAAATGTGTTTCTATTTATGGCTTAAGTTTACCATAAAGGGGGTGGAGTTATGTGCACTGCCTTAATACTCCTCATTTTTGGTCAGTACTATTACCAGGAGGAACTTAAGTAAACTTGATATCATTATTCAGCTCCTGCTTCGTGGTGAGGCAGCAGCTGCTGCTCCTCACTGCCTTCGAAGGTAAAACATGCAACATGAAACTGCTTTTACTAAATAAAAAACATTGGAAAGGAAGCTGCAGACCAGCCGACAGTAATACCTGCAGCATCATACCAGCAGCTAATTTAGTCTTATATGGACCGTTTATACTGTCCTCCCACTCGATCCACCAAAAGTATGAGATCAACTTCTGCAACATTTCCTGTTTTTGTGTTCGTAGTTCATCTCCTAGTGATGTGTCTGCTCAGCTGTTAGCTGGTTTTTCATGTGTAACTGTTCCCTGTAGCCATCAGAGCACCCAGTTTATTTGATTTCTTTGTCTTTTATTCTTTTATTTTACATTTCTTTCTTTCTTTTTTCTGTCTTCCTTTCTTTCTTCTGCATGATGCATGTTCTCAACATTTTGGATGGACCAGTGTGTAAGTGTCATTGTGCATTTGTTTTATGCTAACAGATTATATAACATATCCTCTGTATATTGGAAGGCCGAGCTCTTCCCGGGCCCCGGATTGATTCTTTGGCTGTTGGAGATTTCTTTCACTTTGATTTAAATTGCTGTCAGATTTGTTTGAGTGATCATCTTAAACTGTCCCTTCTGTTATCTCTTAAGGTTGATTTTTGATACAAAGTCAAGAAACGAATTCATGGTTTAACTATAAATGGAGCATTTTAAATGCACCACAGAGAAAAAGACTGAACAGGCAGCCAAGTTTGATGCATCTTAAATGTAGTGATGTATAATCATGTCTCATAAAGGAAACAAATGATCAGGTGTACACACACACTGGTGTATATAGTTGTGGTTGCAGTTGGGCACACTACTCACAAAACCAAAGGATGTAGATTGAAAAAGCCAGTTTCATATTCCCTCTGAATCTGTACATTGGACACATTTACAGGCTACTCAACACATTAGATGGTAAACAGTATTGTTGCCCAGTCAGGAGCCGGTACGGATAATTCCAACAGTGCCTTTTAAAGTAACATGAATAACGAGCATGATGTATTTGCTCCAGGTGCATAAATGAATGAGCTCAGCACATACAGAGTCGGTAAAACGTGAGTGCAGATGAGTCTGATGTCTAAAACTTGGATTGCAGAGTAACTTCAGTCCCCAACATGATGCTTTTAGTGTAGTCCTAGCATAGTGGATGTTACCGTTCTCAGTCGGGACTTTACGTCTGCTCGCTGGAACGTTTTCAACTTTATAAGATGCAAAACAAAAAAAGGTAATGAAGGGAGTTCATCTTACTTTTTATCTCATGAGCTCCTGAATTATCTGGGTTGTAATTCAGTGCGTGCACTCAGGTAAAAAGGCTCACCTGGCTCCTGTGAGTGTGCTCCGCTCAGGTCACCTCAGAACCAGCACTGTGATGCACACTGCTGGTTGGCGGACACAGAGAAGCACATCTGTATTGTCATCCAATGGAATTACGAGAAGTAATCTAATCCACGACAGCGCTAACAAATATTTCTGTAATTACTGTTGAATCTTTTCACCATGTTCAGTGTTTCTGACCAGGCTATGAAAACTTAATGAGCTGCTGTTTAGTGCATGCTAATTCTGTTTCCTACACCATGCTGTGCACCTAACACTCCCTCAGTAAATCTACCAGCCTGTGACCTGATCAGAGAGGACAGATGTCAGTGAGCTGAAGAATGAACTGAACTACTCTGTAGGGCACATTTTACTTATATTTTCACACTTCCATTATAGAAATGCACGATGGCATTATTCACTGTGGACTCATCACTGAATAAATGATGTCTATATATACTTGGTGACCTGTGACATGTAAAGACCATCTTTGCTGTTGCCTGGATCTCGTATTGACCCTGTGATCTCCACACAACCTGTGGACTGGCAGTTAAATGCAGTCATGAGTTTAAGGGGGACTCCATAGTTTCTCCACCTTTTGTTTCATTGATTTTTCATTTGAAAAGTGAACATCTGTAAAAGTCAGCTTTTTGTGTAGTTAAAATGTTCCCACTGCGTCAAAGGGACATCTTTTATGTCATTTTGGACATACGATTTTAGTCCACTGACGAGGTTGTTTTGTAGCTCCAGGTGACGTCGTTTTTTATTATTACACTTATTATCTATTACACTTCTAGTGTTGATGTCAGTAGGACCTCTGTGGACGGGCTTTTTATAGTCCAAATCTGGTGGCTGTGGACGTCGTTTCAATGTCAAACTTAGACTTAAATTAGATGGAGTTTTTATAAAGCTTCCACCTGTATAGGCTCTGTAGTCCCATGTTTCCACAGGTAGAGGGCACTGTCCTGAAACAGTAAGCAAATGTACTGTTTATGAGAAACCTGCAGTCAGCTGAGCCTGAAGAAGTCACCTGGATGATGATGAAACATTTCTCCCTCTGAAGACGTCCAGATGAACAGAATCAACCTTTTCGGATGGATTTCAATGTTTTTAATATTTCACATTTTTTAAATAAATGGTCGTTTTAACCTAATTACAAACAAATAAGTTGAATAATTAAAATAAATAAACCAGTTAAGGAAAAACTGGAAAACTTAAAATAACAAACAAAACAAAAACCCCACATGTTGTGAATAATTTGAGTAACACAGAATAAATCGTGTTTGTTTATCTATCTTACGTCCGATGTTTAGTGGGTCAGGTTAATAAAACTATTCTGGAAAAACTATTTTTAGCCAAAACAATCATAAAATGATGATGATAGTTTTTACTATAATCAGTCCGGTAGTTTATTTTAATGCTGCAGAGTGTATTTGGGCACACACAAGGAAAAGGATAAAGGGGTGGAGCAAGACATTGAACGATGCTTGTTCTTGGTCAGACTCCGTTTGTTACAAATGAAACCATATTTCACTGTGGGTTTGTCTTCAACCCACCATGATATTCTGTGAAGTGTGTTAGTTTACATTTTTCTTTTTGACTTTTTGTGGCTATAAAGCCTAGTGTTTCAGGGGATTTCCCTAAACGTAAACTTTTAAATACAATACAAATGAAACATTCAGCTTCAGACCTGCAGTGACACCAGGGTAAAACAATGAAGGCTAGAAGCTGGCACCAGACACCTTTCTTTATGAGGGCAGCAGGTGTAAGAGTATGCAATCCAGAGACTACGACAGCCAAAGGCAACCGTTAAAGAGAGAAGTTCAATTCAATATAATTCACTGTTATTTATATAGCACCAAATTGCAACAACAGTCACCTCAAGGTGCTTTATATTTCCAGGTAAAGACCTTCCGATAATAGAGAGAAACCCCAACAACCAGAAGAATCCCCACCCCTATGAACTAGCACTTTGGGGAAGGAAAAAAGAGGAAAAACTCCCTTTTAACAGGAAGAAACCTCAGACAGAACCAGGCTCAGGGAGGGGCGGCCGACCGCAACCGGTTGGGGTGAGAACAGGATAAAAGACATGCAGAGTGGTTATAAACATGTGGTAAGAAAGAGAAACTGTAAGAATGGCATAGCTGGACAATACAGATATGAGAGTGAGCAGGAGGACAGTGGGAAGTGTTTCTGTGGGTAGGATGAATCCACACCCACAGGCAAGCTTCAGGAGCAGAGTAACCATGGAAACCTGGAGCAATTAGCAGGAACCAAATTTTCTTTTATCACCGGCTGTGAGATGGTCCAGCTAGCATTTATGGACAGAAGTGGGAAAATATCACAGACCATGACAACATGATGAAAGGCTTCATATTCAGCATTGACATGTGGGAGCCTCTTTGGCCATTAACTGCTGTGCTGCCTGACAGCTTTCCTCCTTTCTGACTCTAACACAATCTCTCCTTCTCCTTTTTCATACTCATTGTCCTGTTTGGTGTCTGATTTCCTTTACCAACCCTTCATATTTACTTCCTCTGTTTGCCTCGTCCCTCTCACTCTGTCTGTGGCTGTGTCTTTTTCTCCTTCTGTGGCACCTGTCCCATTTCCCCCCCCTCATGTCCAGCCTTTTACAGCGCTGCGCCGCTCACCTCGGCTGGCATCATTCCCATCATGCAGTCGCTCTGCCCAGATGGACAGAGAGATGAATTTGGTTTCCTGCAATATAAGAACTCCACGTGAGTAGGGCTCTTCCACAGTCACTTGTTCATTTGTGTTTTGGCTGACTTGTGAGAAATACGTTCACTGCTTCTCGAGCGCACTCTAAGGTCAGTTCTTCTACATATGATGGTTCCAGTGCAAAGGCCTCTGACCCCCCCAAGCCCCTCACGTTTCCCAGCACTGAAACTAGGCCTTGCTGCAGCTGAAGAGGCTTGAATCACTTTTGTGATCAATGTTGCTAGAATGTTACAACATTATAAATTTTTATTTATGTTAATAGTTATTTTAGATTTGAAAGATCATAAACGTAGCATATTTTCTGCTGAGGCAACATGTACAACACTGTTTTTATGTGCAGGCACTAAAAAGTCAACATATTACAGAACCCGTCATTAACTCCAGCCTGTAGAGAGACTGTGTTCTTCTTCTTTTGAGGTGTGAGAATGTTTCATGTCTGAATCTGTTTCAGTGTGACCCAGCTGCTGGAGCGGATAAGTGAAGTGGTTGAACAGAATCAGCTCTTCACATCTGATAGACCTGGTTTAGGTCAAGAGCTGGAGACCCTGCAGCAGCACCTGGAGAGCCTCAGCTCCACCCCATTACCACATGACCACAACTTTAACAACAGCCAAGGTGTGACTTTTACACTTTAGACTTTAGAGCTGTTGTTGTCATTGTGCAGATTCTTGTACAGCGAAATTGGATAGCTGGACCGCAAAGGTGCAAAGTAAAGAAAACAATATACAACAAGGAAAAAGCAATATACAGTACATATATGTGAGTAAACTATATAGAAACATTGAAACAGACACATTGTGGGGCTGTACACAAGCAGTTATATGATATAAATAAATAAGGGTGGAGGGGCTATGGTCATTTAGGGTGGGGATGGTAATTCCACTGAGACCAAAAATATAAATAAAAGGAAAGACTGAGATATTGATCATGGGATGGCAGCAACATAGTTGATCAATAGCAGCGTCACAGTGACTTCCAGCTGTACTAAATCCAGTTTGACTGTTGCTTTGTGGAAGTCTCTGCTTCACCATTTCAGAACAGTTCTTGTGTTTTGAATTTCCTTTTGAGAAAGAGGACAAAGTGTTAGCGAGTCGGTGCAAGATCCTGCATTGGGACAAGCCACAGTGTGTTTTCTTCTTCCAGTGATGACCCTCAAAATGAAGATGAACTCAGTTTAGCTCCACAGTGAAATTTCAAACCAACATATGCACAGTTGGGAATCTAATCTTATGTAGCAGGAGAGCCATGAGCAGAATGATGGCGCTCGAGAAGAAGAAACTCGTTTCCTCTGAGTGCAGTAGTAGAACGTCTCGATCATACATCATACATATATACATGTTACTTTCAAAACTCTTGTTTTACTGAATGACATGAAAGCGTTGACATGATTTCATGTGTTTTGGGTGCAGGCTTCACTCTGGCCAGCGTGTTGAAGAATGAATCCGTTTTCCAACAGTTCCTGATCAAGAACCTTTCCTTGTCTGACTCCATAGCCAACCTTCTGCTCAACACTCCAGTGAGCCTCGCAGAGGTGATTTACCATTACTAACAGAAAGTCTTCACTCTGTTTGGTTTATTCAATTCATCTCACCTCAGGTAAATTGCTGTTATTTTATAATATGTCACGCGACTCTTTTGGGTTTGTTTTTTCCGAGTTGCTATGGTCATTTTTCCCATCCCATTACAAAATCAATTTAAAAAGCAGCCAACGTGCAAAGGACAAAACCTTCATAATGCCCAGAAGGCAGTTACAAAATAATTACAGTAGGTAAAAGTCTGGGAAGATAAACATGAATCTTCAAGACTTTTTGAAGTTTAAAGAAATGTAAAGGATAAATCCAAATATAAAGTTGTAAACTAAATGATAGGTGATGCTCAAAATTCATCAAAAAGTTTTTGTGATGCTTTTGAATAATCATACAATATAATCCTGAATTAAGTGAAGGGTTGGATGGCATTGGTGCAGTAAACGCATGAACAGCTGTTGCTTAATGTTTGTTGTAATCATTATGTTCTGCTTTGATGAGAAACTGCAGTTTCTGTATCCACCAGATAACTCATCCATATCACCTGAAACACCTTCTCAGTTATTTCAACTACTATTCAGACAGTATGTTGTGCTGGTGTGTTCTTGAGTACATTGTTGCATTGTTAGCTTTAGTACTTTAAAGAACTCTGTTAGTGTCCTGAGAGGGAGTCAGAGGATGGACAGCTTCCTTCAGTCAGGCATTAGCATGTGGCTGCAGAGGGGAACTGGATTCCAGTAACACACTGGTCTCTAACTCTTAAGAAGGATCTGCACTGCAGGGAATCCAGTTAGCTCACACAATACTGCAAATGTGTGTGCAATTAATAAGCTAGTTTAGAGTAAATGTCTTTAAGCCAACCCAGCTTCAAGTGCTGGATTGAAGCTGGAAAGAGCAAAGAAATATCCCGAGATCAAACGTCCATTACAAAGTTGTTCAGTAAAGATGGATCGCTGGTCCTGTCCACGATCTGTGCAAATTACACCTGTGAAGACTTGGCTGTGAAGCCCCTCCTCTCAGTCCCTCCCAAACATGCCGGAGGAGTTCCACGGAGCATAAAAAGAAACTGTTTTGCACAAAAGTAAAAATAAATAAATGTATAAATGTATTTTAAAAACAACATTTTTGTATTATTAACGTTTGCTTTTTAAGTTGTATCTTATCCTTCTATACCAGTTTGTTTTCCAATGCCAAAATCAAGTCACACAATTCTGGCCATCAGTTTGTGGCCTGACGTTCAAGCACACAAAGGCTCTGCAGCACGAGAGTGATTGGAAACACACCAACAACTCCACGGCTGAGTGGTTAAAAAACAAAAGGTTTTTGAGTGGCTTAGTCAAAGTCCGTACTTAAATTTGGCTTGACGTTTAACGGGCCTTTCATACTCAAAAACCCTCCGGTGTGGCTGAACAGAAAGCACTAGAACAGTGATCCAGAAGCTCCGCAGTGACTCGCTGACAGTTTTGTGTGTGATCTGTAGGTTTACAGCCTTATCGTCGGTACACATTTCGGAGATGGCGGAGGAGCCCACAGCTGGATTCAACAGGCCAAGGGCACCACACAAAAACCTAGAGACCGAGTCCTTCAGTTAGAAGTAAGTGCTTCAAGACTTCAAGGCTCATGTGGGCAACGACAGTGAGACCTGGAGGGGTGTAACTGGGAGGAATGGTCTGCCTTATCTGCACCCAAGCGGTGTTGTATTATCTGACTTCTGTGCAAACAGTTTGTCCATAACGAACACCATCTTCCATCATTACGGTGTCCATACGTGCACATGGCCCCAGGACATCCTAGGCTGCAGCTCAATGATCGATTTTGTAATCGCATCATCAGGTCTGAGGCCGTATGTTCTGGAGCAGTCATTCTCAAACTGTGGTACGCATACCACTGGTGGTACGTGAGCTCCCTCTAGTGGTATCAGGGAAGTTTCCCCCAAAAAATTAAGATTAAATAAAATACCATGTTCTGATTTTCGAAAAATTTAGTCGTACAGCTCTGCTATCACTATAACATAAACTAAGACTAAACAGCAGTGGCGTTTGTAGGGTTACTGAGGTTGGGCTAGCTGGGCTAGCTGCTTCACTGAGCGAATGGGTTAAATGCAGAGAATAATTTCCCTACAGGGGATTAATAAAGTATACAAAAAAATGTGCTGCATGGTGGTTAGCTACAGAGCTGCTGCCCCAGCATGTAACAGCATAGAGGATGGCACTGGTCACAAAGATGATGTTTTAAACACTTCAGCTGCCTCAGAAAATAGACACGACTCTGGCCCGTCCTGTAAAGTGCAGTGGCGTTCTAAACCCCGTCCAGTTTATTATCTATGTGCACTCCAATGTATTTATAGTCCTCCACAATCTCCACATCAACCCCCTGGATTGTAACAGGGTTCAAGGTTTCCTGGTCTTCCTAAAGTCCACAGTCAATTCTTTAGTCTTTCTACTCGCACCACGTGACAAAGGAGTCAACCACAGCCCGGGACTCCATCTTATCAACCTCAGTGATGCATCCAGCCATCCCAGAGTCATCAGAAAACTTCTGAAGATGGCAGGTCTCTGTGCAGTCTCCAGAAGTTCTCTGAAGGATGCTGGACAGACCTGGCGCAACTGAACGTATAGTGACGGTGCTCTGGAAACACCAAGCAGAGGCCTCGGTCCACAAGATCTTCAACTTGCACCTCCGGAAGAGCAACAACAGCGTTCTGAGAGAGACAGGGGACACTGAGTCCGAATGGACCATATTCAGCACCTCCATTGCTGAGGCTGCTGCACTGAGCTGCAGCTGCAAGGTATCTGGTGCCTGTCATTATGGTAACTCCCGAGCTAGATGGTAGACACTGGAGGTGAAAGGAGCCACCAGGCTGAAGAAAGAGTCCTATCGGGCTTGGTTAACCTGTGGGGCTGGAGGCAGCCAGGAGGTACCGGCAGGCCAAGTGGAACGTGGCTCTGGCAGTGGCTGAAGAAAAAACTCGGGGGTGGGAGGAGTTTGACGAGACTTTCAGACTGCCTCAAGGCAATTTTGGCAAATTGTCTGGTATCTCAGGAGGGGGAAGCAGTGCTTTATCAACACTGTGTTTGGTGCTTTTAACATATTGTCACACTGTGGAAGGAAAACTTTGAGGACCTCCCTAATCCCTCTGGCACGTCCTTCATAGAGGAAGCAGACTGCGGCAGTTAAACAACAACTTGGAGGCAGAGCCCCTGGGGTCGATGAGGTGTATCCTGAGTTCCTGAAGGCTCTGGGTGTTGAAGGGCTGTGCGGGTTGACACGCCTCTACAATATTGCTTGGCAATCCAGAGGCAGTACTTCTAGATTGGCAAACCAGGGTGGTGGTTCCTATCATTTAACAGCGAGACTGGAGGGTGTTCTCCCACTATAGCTCCTCAGCCTCCCTGGTAAAGTCTATGCCAGGGTTCTTGAAAGGAGGATCCATCCATTTGTCAAACTTCAGATACAGGAGGAACAATGCGGTTTTCGTCCGGTCGTGGAACACTGGACCAGCTCTTTACCCTCGCGGGGATATTTGAGGGTGCATGGGGGTCTATCCAACCAGACGACGTGTTTGTGGACTTGGAGAAGGTATCAGACTGTACAAAAGAAAAAGTAGTCAGTCTGACCTGTGTCCTGGAGAAAACTCCGACCTAGATGAATTCCCTAGCATGAGTAGTGGTCACATGTAAGCAAAAAAGTGTATTTGAATTGGCTCGGGACAAACCAATTGCTACCATCTCATATCACTTCTCCAGCTTATGATTCTTCTGTTCCCCCAAATTTATCAACTATATTAGCATCTACCCCAGTCCCCCACCAACCAAGGCGGACACACAGACACCCTAAAACAGCAGCTGCAGCTCTCCAGGCCCCAGGAAGCCGCCACAGACAGTCCCAGAGACCACCTTCATCCACCGGCAAGGCGACAGGGAGACAGAACCTTAGCCGACCACATGTACTAATGGAATTGCTCAGTGGTCCAGATAAACATCATCCAGTTGGTATTTTGAAGAGGCAGATATTCTCTGCAAACTTATGTGATCTAGGAAGAGATTTTTGTACTTCTTCAGAATAGTTTTCTATTCTGAGAGAGAGACCGGTGCATGATCACTGATAGTTTCAGGATAAATCTGAGTGCCTATAATAGCCTCATCATGGAGCTGCTAACTAAAAAGTAGTAAAGTAAAAGTGTGAGTGGTGTACTGGATGACCCTGAGAGAGGTCAAGGTCAAATTTATTTGTATAGCACATTTCCAGACAAACAATGCTGCACAAAGTGCTTAACAATATAAAATGCCATTAAAAGAGACAATGTAAAACAATAATAACAATATAATACAATGATAGGACAATAAAATAATTAAAACAATAACTAAGAATATTAAAATAAGACCAGAATGCTTGGGTCATAGTGTGTTAAAAGCCAGGGCATACAAATGTGTCTTTACTAGTGATTTAAATTTGGTCAAGTGTTTGTGCAGATCTAATATTTAGGGGGAGACTATTCCAAAGTCTGGGACCTGCCACAGAGAAGGCTCCATCACCACGAGATTGAGACTAGTCCGTGGCATGGAAAGCATTAATCTTGAGCTAGACATGATGGTTTTTCCTGGAGCATAAACAGAGAGGAGCTCAGACACGTAAAAACAAACAAGTGAAAGTTTAAATTGGATCCTGTAGGAGACAGGAAGCCAGTGTAGAGAAGCTAAAACTAGGGTTATATGCTCTCTCTGTTTGGTACCAGTTAGCAGGCGAGCAGCTGGATCTGAAGACGATGGATGGAGGCCTGGTCTAGACCAAAATACAATGAATTGCAGTAGTCCAACCTGCAAGTAAGGAAAATGTGAATAACACGTTGAAAGACGTTAGCCGGGAGGTCTGGCTTTACCTTGGCCAGCTGTCTTAACTGAAAGAAGCAGGACTGAACTACTGCACTCACCTGCTTATTCAATTTAAAAGAACCATCAAGGTAGACGCCGAGGTTTTTGACATGTGTTTTACAGTAGGAGGAAAAGGGGCCCAGAGAGCTATCAAAAATGACAACTTCAGTTTTATTTTCATTTAGCTTTAGAAATTTAATGAAATAAAATGCTGTACCGTGAGAAGATGGAGCCCAATGGCAACAAATAGAGGGCGAACAGGGCAGGGCCCAAAATAGAGCCTTGAGGTACACCGTATTTAAGAGGGGCTATTTTGGATTTATGGGGGCCCATATTGACATAAAAAGACCTTCCTGACAAGTGGAACCGAAACCACTGTAGGGCAGATCCCTTTAAATCTCTTAAAGCATGATGGGACACAGCCTGTAGCAAGGGACGTATTAATTAATCTCAGGATAAAAGGCCCGACAGTATTAAAAGTGCTTTTAAGCAAGCTTGGGGGGAGACAGTCAGAGGGGCAGTGTGATGATCTTAGGTTACTAACTACCGCAGTCAAGTCATTAAGGGAGACGGGATCAAAGACAGCTGAGCACACAGGAGAAAGACTCGGATCTGAGGCAGCAGACGACATGCACACATCCAGCCCGCGGGAAAGCACCAAGTCCAGTGTGTGACCTTTTTCTTGCCTCTGAGAGGGATGTGAACGCCACATCGCAAAGACCAAAATCACATGTGTGTTGTTTGAGTGTAGACTGTCAGTTCCTCTGACTCTTGCTGTCAGAGTGAAGGTGAAAGTGAAGAGAAGAAGGTATGAAAAAAGGAGGGGTCATCAACATTTGGCCCACATATACTAACAATAAACAGATCCATATTTTCAATACATATATTAAATATTAATACTTGCCTTCTGTGTGTGTGTGTGCGTGTGTGTGTGTGTGTGTGTGTGTGTGTGTGTGTGTGTGTGTGTGTGTGTGTGTGTGTGTGTGTCACACAGAGCCTGAAAGTCTTTATGAAGACTTTACCGACTAACGTATCAGGACCTTTGGTCATGTAAAGTGTTTCTATTGTTCACAGGACAGCCTCTTAACTGCATCCACACTTGAGGACCTCACCTGTGGGGACAGGTCCTCTGAGCTGAGCAAGATTCTGCTGGTACCTGAGAAGCAGCGACCCGTGATCCAGGCGTATCGCAATTCTGTGTGTAGCGAAGGGGCGGAGCAAAAGTCAGCACGCTTCAGGCAGCTGAGCCTGGAGCTGAGAAAGCAGATCGACACGCAGAGTGTCACCGAGAAGGTAACATGGAGGACATTGTCCATCAGGCCATTTTTAAACATTGGTATAGTTACAGTTATCATTGAGAAATAATATTGTTAACTATATGCATGTTTTTCATTTCCAAGACCTACTCTACTTACTGTTTTGAGACCTCCAGCCCTGGAGTTTAGGGATAGGAATTGATAAGAATTTAGCGCTTCCGAATCCATTATCGATATCACTTATCGATTTGATTCCTTATTGATTCTCATTGGCTCCGTTTTCAGAGTAACCATGATTGCTAAGCAGTAATAAAGAAATTACATTGATGCAAATTAATTGCATGAGAGTCTTTCTGCTTTAGAAACATGAACAGGTAGAACGGGAGTTTGCAGCCTAACTGCTCATCAGCTTGTTACCTGTTGAAGTTCAGGGTCTGGCTGCTGGGGTCGGCATTCACTTAGCTTTCACTCTGGGCTCTTGGCTAGCTTAGCATTAGCATGCTGTCTGTGCAGAAGCTTGCAAAGAACCAAAGTTGTGTTAGCAACATAATGCGGTTGTTTATGTCCTGGATGCAGTTTTCCACTTTACCATCATGCTGTCGTCCTTTGGTGCAATAAAACTATATTTCTATATGCACTCTGTAGACTGCGCCTCTGTTTTCCTCGTCTGACACACGAACTGATATTAGCTGATTGTAGAAGGAGTGCACGAACTGATAAGGGGAATCATTGATAAGGCAGACTAACAATTCCAAGGAACTGGACTTCTAGGGACCGGTATTCTACAAGAATTCGCTCTCGACTCCCATCCCTACCTGTGGTAGTCTAATAGTTGGTGCCCGAGCACTGAAATTGCAAGAGCCCTATTGTATCTGATCCATTTAGTGCGAAACCCCTATTCTGTCTGCTTCATTCAGTTTTAGGTCTTCAGCACAAAGTGCAGAGGCGTTATTGTGTCTGCTCCGTGGATTATTATTATTTTATGGAATGAATCAACGTTCTAAAGTCATGACCGTGTGTGCACATGCTTCAGTAACAGAGAAAATGTTCATATTTTACAGGTTTCACATACTGAGACTACAGGATGCTTTTTTTGAACTTTTTGAACTATATTTGCTCAGTTTCACATACATCATCCATCTGGACCAAACCTGTCATATGGGTCCATCCCTGAACCCAGTACTATGTTAGCTTTTAACAATAGTCACAGCACCACATAGTGGTGACAGAAACTGGTTTCTCAATTGTCAAGTCTGTCAAAAACTGGGCATGCTTGAGTCCAAACTGTCAGACATCTAATATTGGTCACTATTATGGCGCCACCTAGTGGCAACAGAAAATATGCAGTAGATTATAATCATCATCCCATCCATCCATCCATCTGTCCATTTTCTTCCGCTTATCCGAGGCCGGGTCGCGGGGGCAGCAGCCCAAGCAGAGAAGCCCAGACCTCCCTCTCCCCAGCCACCTCCTCCAGTTTATCTGGGGGAACACCAAGGCGTTCCCAGGCCAGCCGAGAGATATAATCTCTCCAGCGTGTCCTGGGTCTGCCCCGGGGCCTCCTCCCAGTGGGACATGCCCGGAACACCTCGCTCAGGAGGCGCCCAGGGTGCATCCTTGTCAGATGCCTGAACCACCTCAGCTGGCTCCTTTCGGTGTGGAGCAGCAGCTCCTCTACTCTGAGCCTCTCCTGGATGGCTGAACTTCTCACCCTATCTCTAAGGGAGAGGCCAGCCACCCTTCGGAGGAAGCTCATTTCTGCCGCTTGTATCCACGATCTCATTCTTTCGGTCACTACCCACAGCTCGTGACCATAGGTGAGGGTAGGGGCGCAGATCGACTGGTAAATTGAGAGATTTGCTTTTACACTCAGCTCCCTCTTCACCACGACGGACCGGTACTGTCACTGCAGCCGCTGCACCAATCCATCTGTCGATCTCCCGCTCCCCCCTCCGCGAATCGCTACCTTATCGTGGTGGAGGGGTTTGTGTGTCCCAGGGATCCCAGGGGCTATGTTGTCTGGGGGCTTTTGCCCCCTGGTAGGGTCTCCCATGGGTGAGGGACCAGACAAAGAGTAATTCAGAAGACCCCTATGAAAAGACCATCGAGGGAACAGTTCACCCTGCCCGGAATAGGGTTACCGGGGCACAGCCCTGGAGCCAGGCCCGGAGAGGGTGCCCGAGGGCAAGCGTCTGGTGGGCTGTGCCCGAAAAAGGGACATAGGCCCATCTTCCTGCAGACCCACCACCTGCAGGAGGCACTGTAGGGGTCGGGTGCAATGTGAGTCGGGCAGCGGCCAGGAGCGGAGGTCCTGGCGGACCGATTCCCGGCTACCAATACTGGCAACTGGGTAATCATCATCCCATGTAGGTGAAATTTTAGTTGGTGCTTCAACACGATATAGATCAGCAAGACATGCAATAGTGAGTATTCTCCATTGCACCTAAACGTGCAAGCACCTCATTGTATCCGGCCGGTTTAATATTAGTCAGGGAAATGTCTGACCTTTGTGAGGACCTAAACATGTCAGCTATGGTGAAAAATAGTAACATAACAGGAAGTCCAACATTTTGATTTTAGTCATTTTATCATTAGGACCTGATAGAGTCAGCCAATCAAGTACCCAAAAGCAAAGGAAGTAACTGTATGGCAGGAACTGGAGACGACCTAAACCACATTCTTCACTCACTACGTCTAAAGATTTTAGAAACCAGTACTGGTACTGCATGTACTGCAGAGCTCTTAAATGGATGTAACGTCTGAAGATAATTAAAGTCTCCGATCGTATATAACTGGTTCCACATATAAGTGTGCATGTGTGACCCCCATAACTAGCACCTTTGCTCATGTATCTTGGGCTGGCCTCTGCCTCCTCCTTTTAATTGATGTGTTTTAAGGTTTTATTCTGGTACCTGTGATTTCATGTAATCTGAATAAAAACCTGCTGAAAGTGTATTTTTTTATACAAATTATATATTTATATATATTCAATATTAAGGTACTAAGCTCAATGCCATATTTAAATGCCATACGTATAAAATAATAGATGTCTGTTAATTAATTTCTATTTTATCATGTGTGACAAGTATTTTGGGCTTCAGTCTCAGTTTATGCAAATTGGAATTATTTCAATCAAATGGAGGATGCTTTAATTAATTTTGCTTTATCCTGAGGCTAGGGAGAATTAAACCTTATTTAAATATTTACATTTTGGATGATTAAATCTCTATAACTTGCTATTGTGGATTGGTAGTACTACTTGTATTTAGACTGTGATCTGAACGGCACGTTTAACTGGCAGATATAAGTTTTTTATTAGTCATACTAAGCGTGGGTGTGGACTCTTGCAACTGTACGGTTTGATTTGATTTTTGTCTGGGTCCTTTTCTTTAGTTTGTAATTCTCTGGGAACCATGAAGACCCAAGCTGCTGCTACAAGTTTTTTTCACTGTCCAGGAGTGTGAATGTGGACTAGCAGCTCTGTCATCGAGGTCAGCGTGAGGTTGTGTGGGTCCAGTTTGCAGAAAGACCAGTTGATGCCTGAATGTGAGTCAAAGAGGCACACGACTACAGAACAGACTTTGTTACTTACACAAAGAGTTTCTGAAAGTCGGCCTTGCGAAAGACAGTTGTAACAGTGCTGTGTGGTTCTCTGCCACCCACAGTGCTGTCAGATGGTAAGCATGTCTATTATAGTCTACGCTTCATAATTGTCTAGCAGCCTTTGGACATGCATTTGAAATGCAATAAGTCTCCTAATCAGCTAGAAATATTAACAAATTTACCATCTAGTCAAAGGAAAGAAAAAGCAACTAAAAGCTATTAAACAATGACAATGTTCAAAAATTTAAATAAACATGCATTGAAGTCAAAGTTAGTGTTGAATCATTCCTTAATTTGTAGAAGCGCAAAGACTTTACATTTGTCTTTGGTTGAATATAAACCTGCTGTAATGATCATTGTTGAGTCATTTTTGTTATCTGCTTGTGCTACTTTTTGAAGGAACAATCAGATTGGTTATTATTGCCAACATGTTGGGCTGCTTCTTCTTCCGAATGTTGTTTCAGTTGGTCAGTTTCTCTGTTTAACTACTAAAAGCTCCTGCACCTGGTTCAGTGTAGTTTCTTCATCTTCTCTCTATGGTTGAGGTGAGTTCATTAATCATTTGACAGATTGTTATCATTGTCACCAGAAGATCTCTCGCTATCCATATGAGCAACAGGCAACTTAAACAGGCTCGTTATAAGGAAAAAAATAAACCCAGAATAATGGAGCTCACGTGACCCCAAGTGTTCGCAAACCCACTGGTTAATACCAGGAGGTCCATGCCTTGTCTTACCTATCCGGCATTGAAGACAGCGGGGAGACTGCGCACAGTGATTTTAGTGAGAGGTAATCGAGAATAAATGCTGACTGCACCTGTGCTGCTAAATAGTGAAGTCAGTGGTCACCCTTCCCTTTTGTTTGACTGTTTGGCCTTGAGACATCCATCCACATGTGTGTGGAATATCTGGATGCCTGTGTGCAAGCCCACATCCATGTCTACAGTCAAAGTCGTCCCCTTCCTGGCCTCATTATGTCAAGATTGGTAATCTTGGTAAGAGGTAATCTGCCACTATATTACACTTGCTGATGGTGAACCTAAAAGGCTGATGTGAGAGTTACCATTGTAACAGGCAGCTGTTGTAATTCTGTTCGAATTGATCCAAGTGGCTGCTTGGTGGTCAGTTTCCAGATCAAATTCCTATCTACACAAATAATATTGGAGTTTCTCCAGTGCCCACTTAATGGCCAAGGCTTCGTTCTTCACAGTGGAATACATTGTGTCATGTGGGTTCCGGCCAAGATATAGGACTGGATGTTCTTTTCCATGGTCTCCTCGGGCCAGGACTGCTCTAGAGTGATCTGTGGAAGCATCAACAATCTTCAGCTTAAGTCAGGACTCCTGCAGAGAGGTCTGTTAACACTGTGAGTGGTAGTGAGTGGAAAAGGTGAGTGGAAAAGGTGACTGAAAAGGAAAAACTCAGTTTGAAGCCTAATCTTGAAAGTAGAGATAGTGTCTGTCTCCTGAATCCAAACTGGAAGCTGGTTCCACAGAAGAGGGGCCTGAAAACTGAAGGCTCTGCCTCCCATTCTACTTTTAAATACTCTAGGAACAACAAGTAGGCCTGCAGAGCGAGAGCGAAGTGCTCTAATAGGGTGATATGGTACTACAAGGTCATTAAGAGAAGATGGGGCCTGATTATTTAAGACCTTGTATGTGAGGAGCAGGATTTTGAATTCTGGATTTAACAGGAAGCCAAAACAGGAGAAATCTGCTCTCTCTTTCTAGTCCCTGTCAGTACTCTTGCTGCAGCATTTTGGATCAGCTGAAGGCTTTTCAGTGAGTTTTTAGGACTTCCTGATAATAATGAATTACAGTCGTCCAGCCTGGAAGTAATAAATGCATGAACTAGTTTTTCAGCGTCACTCTGAGACAGGATATTTCTAACTTTAGAGATGTTGCACAAATGGAAGAAAGCAGTCTTACATATTTGTTTAATATGTGCGTTGAAGGACATGTCCTGGTCAAAAATGACTCCAAGGTCCCTCTCAGTGTTACTGGAGGACAAGGTAATGCCATCCAGAGTAAGAATCTGGTTAGATATTATATTTCTAAGATTTATAGTAACTTCAGTTTCGTGTAAATTTGAGAAAATTAGAGGTCATCCTGGTCTTTATGTCTTCTAGATTAACTAATTGGTGTGTGTTAATTGACTTTGTGGATAGATAAATTTGGGTATCATCTGCACAGCAGTGAAATGTGTGCTATGCCTTCTAATGATACTGCCAAGGGGAAGCATGTATAATGTCCCATATGGAAAAGAAATAGTAAAAACATATATGATTTACTCATGAAAGTGGCCACTTTCATGAGTAAATCATATATGTTTTTAGTAAGTATACAAAACATACAAGTTTCATTATATAATTTTTCAAGGGATCTTATATGTGTTTTCACTCTTGTATGCTTTTCATACAAGTTTCATACAAGACAGATAAAAACTTTATAAGATTTATATATATCTTTTCCATATGGGGAAACCTTTTACATTTTTGGAGTACACATAGATAATAAACACCAATGCACTCTACAGGAAGGGCAAGCGTCGTCTTTATTTTCTTAGGCAGCTGAGGTCTTTTAAACATCTGTTGGAAAATGCTCGGGATTTTCTATGAGTCTATTGTGGCCATGCTATCCTTCGTGAGGTTGCATGATGGAGCTTCAGGTTGAGGGTCGCAGATGCCAACGGACTCAAACTGGTCCGCAAGGCCAGTAATGTTGTGGGGATGGAGCTGGACTGCCTTAAGGTGGCGTGGGAGAGGCAAATGTTGTCCAAGATAAGGACAATGCTGGAAAATACCTCCCACCTACTCAATGACGTGCTGGCCAGTCGCAGGAGCACGCTCAGTAAGAGGCTGGGATTACCCAAATGCAGATTTAACAACACAGGAAATCATTCCTGCCTGCAGTAGCACTGCATTGGTACAAGATGATAACAGTGGAGAATTATACCCTTTAGTTAGTTACAGCACTTTCAGAAAGACGTCTACTGTGAGAATATCTGTTCTCAATGGTGTGTAATCTCATATTGTTAATTTATTAAGAAGTGATCAGAGAAAAGAAGGACATTAGGGAATGTTGTTAAATATTCAGTTTCTATGTCAGAACAAGATCTCTATTGTGATTAAAGTGGTGGGTGGGTCCTTTTACATTTTCAGAGAAGCCAATAGAATCTAAGAACACATTAAATGCCATGTTGAGGCTGTCATTACATTGGAGATTATGTATCGGAATTTCAGGAGCGGGACCACGCCTCCAAACATGCTCCTTCCGGTTGTCATCTATATAGGTTCCCCCCAGTTCTGCAAACTGTTCATTCTCGTTTACGTGCAAACAGGGTCCATTCTCGGCAAATACCTTTAAACACAGCTCATCTCTCAGGAGTAACGTAGTTTTACAATCACCATCTCGTCCGTCAGCGCGTCAGACGAACAACTACTCAAGCTCTGCATCCATCGCTTTTCCTCCGGCAATCCCAGAAACACACCAAACGTCACAGCGGCGCTTCCAAAAAACCGAATCCTGACAACCTTCTAGCAGTTTTCTCTACGTCCATCCATCCAGTCGGTTTATCTTCACTAAATCCAGTCATGAAGTAACTCCGGCCGCCCGCCACTTCAGCGAAAACCAGCGAGGCCGCCCGGCAGCAGAACTCACAGCTCCTCTCACGTTGCTCCGAAACGGGTCACAGCCCGGGCGAGTTAGCCGTCAGCGCCAAACCCACGCTTCCAAACAAATCGCAGCTCTAACAGCAAAAGCTACAGCGTACTTCGTAGCTCCACCCACCGGCCAGCGCCAGGTAGCAGGGAGAAGTTCAGCTCTGTTCTCCATCCTACTAACACCATTTAATGCAAGCTGGAAATCTGTCGCTAGCTCCATACTCTACTGTTCTCCATCATCGTGGTGTTTCCATCCCTCCTTACGCTAAATGCTTATGCATAACCCTATCCTCCATTCGCAAACGCAGCAGCAAGCTCCCTACCACCGAACTGCCAGTTTCTCAGGAAAGACGACACACAAAACAAAAAAACAAACTCTGCAGCAAACGTCGGCACCGAGTTTCCAGGTTCCCAGCCTCTCATCCCTCCTCGGCTAAACTCTGCAGCAAACGCTGGCACCGAGTTGCCAGGTGCTCAGCAAACACCCCCCCCCCCCTTGCAAATTCTCCACCTAACCTCGGCACCAGGTTGCCAGGTACCTTTCTCCTTCATTCGCAAAAGCAGCAGCAAGCTTTTCGACCATCAGGTTGCCAGTTTGCATAGTTAAGGAAAAAAATAAAAGGGCACAGAGTTGCCAGGTTCCCAGCCTCTTCCATCCTTGGCTAAACTCCGTAGCAAACGTCGGCACCGGCCAGGTTCCTTTATCCCTCATTCGTGAAAGCAGCAGCAGCTTCGGCAGTTGGCAGTTGTCTGCATAGACAAATAAATAAAAAGGCACCGGGATGCCAGGTTTTCCTTCATCCCCCATTTGCATGCAGCATCTAGCGTCCCTACTACCGAACTGCCAGTTTCTCCACTTCTATCATTGCAAGCAGCAGCAAACCCTTCTAGCACAGTGGTGTCAGGGTCTTGCTATATCTGCCATGTGCAAACCGCAGTGACAAGCTTCTTACCCCTGAGTTGCCAGTTCCTGTCCATCCATCAGGGCTAAAGCAGCAGAGAATCCTTCTAGGTGGTTCCTTCTATATCCATCATTCGTAATCGCAGCAGCAATCTTCTTCCACCACGTTGCTAGTTTCTCAGCATCCGTTATTCCAAAGCAGCAGTAAAACCCCTCTGGCACTAAGATGACAGGTTCTCTCTTTATCCCTCATTCGCAAATGCAACAGCATGCCTCCGGCACCGAGATACCAGTTTCGCTGCCATCTTTCCTGCCTTTGCAAAACAAAGGTGAACCTTTGTGGCATCGAGATGGCAGGTTCTGTCCTCTATCGCTCCTTTTAAGACATCCAAACTGCGTCATGCGTATAATTCTTCATAGCGTGCCTTCACTTCTCATGTGCTTTCACCAGCATCATCAGGCATCCACCCTCAACACAATCATTTGAGACCGCTCTCTAAGTCGACTCACGGTTCTGACTGCGTCTGAACGACTTATCATCTCCCATGAAGTCCAGTGGACTCGCACTCTGCTCTCGGACGATTTTGACGTTATTATAGCAGAGATTATTTTCCTCTAATCAGTCTTTCAATTCATCAACTCTCCCCAAGCTGGTGCTGTCACTTCTGTTAATTCAGAAATCAGCTGAGGCGTTATTGCTACCTTATCTGAAGTAATTAACCAGCTAAGCACCCCCTCTCCATCTTCTACTCAAAGACAAGCTTTTTGAGGCGCCGAGCCCTACCTCAAATCTCAAATCCAGCATTCTTCTCTGTCAGAGCTTCAGCTCAAAGTTGAGCCACGTCGCTACCCGATCGAGGGTTCCCCTCATTCATCCATTAAGATTTCCGTTGTTTGCAACTTCCTTTGATCTCTTCTCCTGCCATTCCTTCTGAATTGTCCAAGCTCATCCTCTCCACACAACGGAGCAACGTTCGCTCTCCATGCGATCGTCTTTGTCCTCTTCTCCTTCTCTCTCCCCACCTTTACCTACTAAAATGCTGTCAATCCGAAAATGAGGACGTGGGTCCAGCTAGTGAATTGGAGATTATGTATTGGAATTTCAGGAGCGGGACCACGCCTCCAAACACGCTCCTTCTGGATGTCATCTATATATAGGGGGCGATCGTGGCTCAAGAGTTCAACAGTGTATGAATGTGTGTGTGAATGGGTGGATGACTGAACGTGTAAAGCGCTTTGAGATCCTTAGGGACTAGAAAAGCGCTATACAAATACAGGCCATTTACCATATAGGTTCCCTCAGTTCTGCAAGCTGTTCATTCTCGTTTACGTGACCCACCCTTCCTCCCTCCTTGTTCTCAATTCTTTAACTTCTTCCTATTTATAGCACGGGGATCTGCCAGGCCCGGGAGCCGTCGCCAGTCCCCTTCGAGGCCTTCCCCAAACCGCAGCTCAATTAATGTCCAAGCATCACCTTTACCTGCTAAAATACTGCCAAACCTAAAATGAGGACATGGGCCCAGCTAGTGAATGGATGTTAAAATCACCCACAATAATTATTTTATCTGAGCTGAGCACTAAGTCAGATAAAAAGTCCCAGAAATCAGACAGAAACTCAGTGTAAGGCCCAGGTGGACAATAGATGATAATAAATAAGACTGGTTTCTGAGTTTTACAGCTGGGGTGGACGAGACTAACCATCAGGCTTTCCAATGAATTAAAAGTCTGTCTGGGTCTTTGGTTAATAAGCTTGAGTGGACGATTGATGCCAAACCCTCTTTTGGCCTGTACTTCGAGGATTCTGATGATTACTATGACTGAGGGACATTCATTCATCTAAATTAACATTATGTTGAAACCAGGTTTCTGTGAGGCAGACTAAATCAGTTTATTGATCAATTGTTAATTTATGTACCAACAGGGACTTCAACGGGAGACCAAATAGTAATCCAGATTTCACTGTTTTACTCTTTGGTGCAGTCGTGGATACTGTATTGTTCTTTCTTTGTGATTTCTTTGTGTTTAAATCATTTTTTCATGATTTTTGGTGATTTGGGAGTAGACATAGTCTTTAAGGGGATTTTGGAGGGATAAGGGAAGGAGAGAAGCTGCAGACAGCTCTGTAAGACTCTGTCGCTCTTTCTGGTAAAGATGTTGGACAAATCAGGTCATCTGTTTGAAGCACCTCTTGCACCTCTAGTTCTTCGGCATCTCTGGCTCCACACTCATAATCCAAACATTAATTGGTCACATAACAGCATTTCTGGTTAGATCACATGGCATCAACCCAACTGCATAAAATCTGCATCGCCACCCTTTCACCTCCTGCCGAACCACCAACTGATGTGAAACTTTCAAAATGTTTTCAGTTCAGGTATAGTGACAGCACAGGGAGAATTAAATTCATGAATTCAGTTATTCATCTACATCAGCAGGGGGTCTGGAGCAGATTGCAGTTGTGTTTTCAGGCAGCTTCAGTCTTTAGTTTGAGTAAAAATGTGCACTGACATTTGAAAACAGGGTCCTTTTTCATATGTCTGCTGTAGCCATCATGTAATTTGCCCATTTCCTCCTTTCTTCCCATCCAGCTTCACCTGCAGCCCAGCTCTTCGGCTCTTCTCTCTCAGTCTAACGTTGGGGCTCTGTTGAAGGAACTGGCTGATGTAGAGAGGCTTCTGAAGGATGTGGACCTGCTTTCTAGTCTGGCTCGCCTGCTGCCCAAAGGGGCCTGTGCTGGTCGAACTCCAGCATCGCCAGCAAACACAACATGGCCTCTCAATGCCACCACATGGGGCCCCAACACAACTGACATTCCCATAGAGGGTGATGAAGGAGGAGAGGAAGGTGGAGGAGCAGGAAGTGGGAAAGGGAAGAAGGAAACGGAGAATCCTCATTCTCAGTTTTCAGCATTTGTACAGTTATGGGCTGGACTGCAGCCCATTCTGTGTGGGAATAACAGGTGGGTATGACAAAAACTGTCTTTAATTGTATGAGGAATGCTTTTGTCATGTTGTTTTAAGTAATATGAACATACATTTAAAGAAGTGCCCACGTGTTTAGACTACTCATTTTTACAAAAAAGCTACCCAACCGAAGAGAAACAGAAGCAGCCACAGGTTTTATCTTTATATGAACAATGGTCAGAGTACAAAGCATATGCAATGAGAAAGCTCCTCCTCAGCTTCTCAACATAATAAAGTTCTAGCACATAAATTAAATACCAATCACATCAAGAATACGAGAACAGAGAGATTGTTAACAGCTTAAATGGGAAGAAATTAAAATACCAAAATACCTGGATATCAACATCAGCAAGAATGTCAATTAACTGTTTGTGAAAGTGAAATAAGAGGATTACTTCTAGGACTTGTAGACAGTCAACTGTGTGGAATTAAATGAACTGAGCTCTAAAAGGATAAATGGACTGGTTCTTATATAGCGCTTTTCGACTTTATCTGAGCGCTCAAAGTCTTTATACATTCTCACATTCATACAAGCACTTTTTTCAGTTTTTTTCTGGTTAAACACTTTCTAACATTCACACACACTCATACTCTGATGGATGCATGGGAGAGCACCTTGGGGTTAGTATCTTGCCCAAAGATATTTAACATGCAGACTGGAGAAGCCAGGGATCAAACCACCAACCTTCCCATTAGTAGATGACCTGCTGGATCTCCTGAGCTACAGCTGCCCCACCTCTAACTGATATAATTGTTGTAAATCAAAGTAATTATTGCTAAAAACACAAAATACTATGATAATAAATTTTTTTAAATTATTTTCAAACTACTCTGCTGTCCATGCACTTTATCGGCATACCGTTCTTTACGTAGTAAACAAAAAAAGTGTGAAATATCTCAAAACATGCTTTATATTTTAGATTCTTCTAAATAGCCAACCTTTGCTTTGATTACTGCTTTGCACTGTGGCATTTATCTGGGCTGAAAGTATCCTCAGCAGCAGAGGGACTCTTGGTCTTCCTTTCCTGCAGCGGTCCTCATGTGAGCCAGTTTCATCGTAGCGCTTGATGATTTTTGCGACTCCACTTGGGGACACATTCAAATTTTTAGCAACTTTTTGACTGACTGACTTTCAGTCCTTAAAGTAATGATGGGCTGTTGTTTCTCTTTACTCAGCTGATTGGTTCTTGCCATAATATGAATTCTAACAGTTGTCAAATAGGGCTGTCAGCTGTGTCCCAACCTGACTTCTGCACAAAACAACTGATGGTCCCAGTGGCATTAAGAAGGCAATAAATGAACAAATGGACCCTGACAGGCACACCTGTGAGGTGACTACATCATGAAGCTCACTGAGAGAAGGCCGAGGGTTTGCAGCGCTGTCAACAAGACAAATGGTGGAATCTAAAATATAAACATATTTAGAGTTATTTATCATTTTTTCTTTGCTTCCATATATCTGGCTTCATCTATTTGATGTCTTCAGTTTGCATCTACAATGTAGGAAGGGTAGTAAAAATAAAGAAAAAACATTAAATGAGTAGGTGTGTCCAAACTTTTTACCTGTAGTGTATAACCTAGAAGATACAGATCAAATTACAAAGTACTGTTAGTTATAGTAGGGCTTCACTTGATTGGTCTCAGAATCTCATCTCTGCTTTTCACGGATGATGTGGTTCTGTTGGCTTCATTGAGTGATGGCCTCCAGCTTGCAGTGGAACGGTTTGCAGCCGAGTGTGAAGCAGTGGGAATCAGATGAGGCACGCATCCAGTTCAGCCATCCGGGAGGGACTCGGAGTAGAGCAGCTCCTCTGCATCGACAGGAGTCAGTTGAGGTGGTTCGGGCATCTGACAAGGACGCTGCCTGGACGCCTCCTGGGTGAGGTGTTCCGGGCATGTCCCATTGGGATGATGCCCTGGGGCAGACCCAGGACGTGCTGGAGAGATTATATCTCTCAGCTAGCTGGGAATGCCTTGGTGTTCCCCCAGACAAGCGGGAGGAGGTGGTGGAGGAGAGGGAGGTCTTGGCTTCTCTGCATAGGCTGCTGCCCCCGCGACCCTGCCCCAGATAAGCGGAAGAAAATGGATGGATGTTACTTAGCAGTACAGTCTGTGCTCTTAACCATAGATCTTGTTGCAGGATAATTGAACCGGAGGCTTTGAAGCAGGGAAACATGAGCTCTCTGGGATTCACCAGCAAAGAACAAAGGAATTTGGGCCTACTGGTTCACTTGATGACTACAAATCCCAAGATCCTCTACTCTCCTATTGGCTCCCAGGTGGACAAAGTGATTCAGAAGGCATGTAAACAGCACTCTCTTTCGTGTATATGTACAAAAAGATTTAAATTATCAATCAAGTATGAACAAAGCTTTTGTCTTAACCAGCAAAAATACACTGTCCAAGCTATTAGTGTGTTTTCTTCCAAAACACTGGGAGGCAGAACGGACTGAATGAGTATTATGTAGATCACCACCATCTAATTTTTAACCCTAACCTGATACAATGTTCATTCAGAACATTTTCAATGTGTTGGTGCAACATGATCTATGCAACACTCCATAATGACAAAGCAAAAGATGTTTCCATTCACTTGTTTTAGAATTGTTGAAAAAAAGGCTGATATTTTGCATTCATACTATTAATCACGCACTTGGATATGACTGTGCTCTGTTGTCTGTGAAATGCTTTTAGAATTTGATTGGAGTCCACCTGTCATAGAACATATGTCTGTGAAGGTTCTCAGTCATCCAGGTCGTCGTAGTCAAAGGAGCTTGCAAAGAAAAGCGTCTGGACTTCTTTAAGTTGCTTGAAGACGTTTCACCTCTCATCCGAGAAGCTTCTTCAGTTCTAAGGTCAAATGGTGGAGAGTCCCAGATATAAACCTAGTGGGAGTTTCCCCCCACAGAGGGACAATCACATGATAAGGTGGGGCCAGGTTTCACAATGAGCTCACCCGAAACCCTGGCTGATTGGGACCCACACCCGCTTTCACACCTTGGCTCATGTGATTAGAGGATCATCAGGGGGTCCTTTTGTCCCTCTGTGGGGGGAAACTCCCACTGGGTTTAAATCTGGGACTCTCCACCATTTGACGTTAGAACTGAAGAAGCTTCTCGGATGAGAGGTGAAACGTCTTCAAGCAACTTAAAGAAGTCCAGACGCTTTTCTTTGCAAGCTCCTTTTGACGTCATAGAACATAATTGAAAAGGCCAGTGAGACAGGGCTGTGTCCAAGCACAGATCTGGGAGTAAATATATTTAGGATGTTTAAGACCACGGTGCCCTCCACTACTGTAAGAACTGTGTTACTGTATTGGAAGAAGAAGAAATATAATAGAAGACATTTTATTCATAGATATACATATATTTGTTTATACAGATTCATACAGATTGTAATGAAAAACTAATGTGTTCACTTTTTTCTTTAAAGGCCAATGAGACATTTGCATTTGTTGGGAATGTGACACATTACACCCGGGTGTGGCTCAATATCTCCTCCCAGCTCAGGAGTTTCCTGGAGGAGGGCCAGTTCCACAAGCACCTGGTGTGGCTGCAGCAGGTACATTTACAAAAGATCCCACTGACATGACGCTGCAGTGCTGTCTGTGCTGGAACATTTACATCCATCTTTTTCTAGAATTAGATTTTGAGTCAGGAGCCTTTTAATTGTGCTCTGCTTCTGCTTCATTCATCTTGTTTTTCTTTGCTCAAGTTGTTCTCAGATCTTCAGCAGCACCCTGAGTTGATAAATGGCACAGACACTGAGCTAATGCAAAGTCTGATGGAAGGAAACTACAGTCTTCCCAACACCTCCACCTTGCTAGAACAGCTGGACACCATTGACAATGCTGCCTGTGGCTGGACACACTTTATGTCTAAGGTCAGCACAGTTTTTATCTTAAATTTTACAAAGATAAAACAATGCATCACTCCAAAAACTTATTTTTGACCTTATAAAAAAGCAGTACTATAAATTCAGCCACATGACCACATGAAAGCAGCGGCCCAGGTTTGAGTCTGATCCATGTATGTCTTCCCTCCCCCTCTTGCTCAGCTTTTCTGTCTATCTCTACTATTGCTATCCAATAAAGGCAAAAAAATAAAAACACTTATGCATCCTGGATAACTATGCATAGTGTGGATATTGAGTTCAGAAGAGAAAAAGAGTTCTCATTAAGAAGGAAAATACAATAGCTGATTTAAGAAGGGGCCTCCCGGGGAATGAATATGGAGCTGGGACAGGTTTGGACCAAATACTATAATCCCAGAACCAACTGGTGGACATGGGAGGTGATCAGGTTGAAGAAAGTCTTACCTGGCTTCGTTAGCCAATGGGACTGCTGATGCAAAAACTTGGGTGTGGGAGGAGTTTGGGGACATAAAACAAGACTTTTGGTCAGCATCAAAATGATTCTGGCAAACTGGCAAACGACTCAGGAGGGGGATGCAGTGTTCCACTCGCAATATATAAAGTGATCGCAGAACACAGAACCAGCTCTTTAGCCTCCTGAGGTTATTTGAGGGTGTGTGGGAGTTGTACAGTTGTCATCACGTCCCACGGGGTCAGCCCTGGGGTGTCTGGCCTGTTGCTGTGGGCCATTTGCTCCCTCTACCACTGCAGCGCGAGCTTGAACCATATTGTTGGCAATAAGTAGGACTCAGTGAGTGCTGAACCGTGCCAGTTCTGCCCTTGGTCACCAGTTTTGTTCATAGTTTTATGGACACATTATCTAGCCCTAGCAGGTGATGGAGGCTCTTGGGGTCTTGTTCATGAGGTCACAGATACAAGTGGTGGAAATTAGTTTCTTTCAAAGGGTGGCTGGGTTCTTCCCTTAGAGATGAGGTGAGATGTTTGTTCATCCGAGGGGGACTTGGAGTAAAGCCTCTGCTCCTCAACATCAGGAGTCCTACTTGATGCCTCCTAGTCGAGGTGTTTCAGGCATATCGTACTGGGATGAGGCACCAGGTCATACCCAGGATATGCTGGAGAGATTATATCTGTCAGTTGACCAATGCAGTGTCCCCCTGGCTAAGCTGGAAGAGGTGGTCAGGGTGAGGGAAGTCTGGGCTTCTCTGCAAAGACTGCTGCTCCTGCGAGCCGAACCTGAATGCAGGGCTGCAATAATAATGACAACAATATTCATTCATTTTTATCTGCTTCACAACAACAACAACAACAAAGAAATAATCTTTCTTTATTAATGTTACTTACAGAGTGGGGTCATTATAAGACAAGTGACTGCTATCAGCTTTTAGCTACGTCTTTCTTTTTCTGTTTAATCACGTACCAGTATTTCAAATGTTTGGATTACACATGAAAACACGACTGGTACGCTGGTGTGATATTCACGTGAATTAACTTTTTTTTGCTTGCTTGATTCCGGTGTCAGTCACAACAGTCATGGATGACTCTTTGTGTTTATATTTTATTAAAATTGTTATTAGGAATCCACAGATAATTGCAAAGTCATTGCATTAAATCACACTGAGAAGTTTTTACATTCTATTTAATGTCTTTGGACTTTGTAGAGAAAACAGAGACAACAGCACACGATCCTACTGCGTGCTGTAAATATGTAAAGACTTTAATAAGCTCATATGATGGTTTCATCTTGGTGCTAAAACACCAACAGCCTTCTGCAGTGAAACATGATTAGAGTAGAGTAGAATAGAATAGAATAGAATAGAATAATTACTTTAATTGTCCCACAAGGGGAAATGTGGTTGTAACAGCAGCAAAAAACAAAACAAAAAAACCCCCACATATACAAACAGAACAGGACACAGAACAGAAACACACAATCTTCACATATTTACATCATGGACAATAGTTACCAAAACAGAGCACTGTACAGTTATTAAAATTAAAGTGCAGATAAGTGGCAAACCCAGGTGTGTGTCTGTTACTTGTGTTTCCAGGTCAGTGTTGATGTCTTCAAGGGCTTTCCTGATGAAGACAGCATTGTCAACTACACCCTGAATCAGGCTTACCGGGACAACGTTTCTGTGTTTGCCAGTGAGTCGCCTTTGCATGTCCGACTGTAATCATAGTATCTAATGCATTTAAAGTGCAGGAGTGAGGACATGCTCTAGATTTTCACAATGTCCTGTTCGTGCTTTGCTTGCAAAAAGGTCACTTGGGTACCCACAGACCTCAGACTGCTTCCAGCTAGAGGTCAGCTGACTCCTGTCAGCTGACTTCCCTTTGGGCATATCTCATTCCACTGAAGCTTCTTCAGTTCTAAAACCAATCGCTCCCAGATTATTTGCCGTAGTGAGAGTTGTCCATTATGAGGGTCGCTGACCCCCTAATGATTCTCTACCTAATCACATGAGCCAAGGTGTGAAAACGAGTGTAGGTCACAATCACCATTGTGGACCCACTGCGAAGCCTGGCCCCACCCAATCGTGTGATTTCTGAGGTCAAAAGGCCCAGGATGTGAGTGGGCGCTAAGGCATCTGGGAAGGCTCTCAAAACGTATATGAGTGTGCCCCACACTGCTCCCCCTGGTGGATACACATGACATTACCACTTGATTTCCTAATTGCAGTTTAGGGGCGTTACTACTCACGGTTGCATCATTCACATCACAGGCGGGGATGTCACTGCGCTCACCCATCAACCAGCAATCAGTCAGGATTCCTCACAGTCCTGTCAGGGATGAGCAGCTGTTTCTGTTTCTATATTATTCAGAGTCGTTCATAATCACATGAAGCATATCAAATGCCCACATCAGAGTTTTGATGCAAAATTAGATTTTCTTTTACTATTCTAATGTTTTCTTTCCCCAGGTGTGATTTTCCAGACTAATAAAGATGGCTCCCTTCCACCACATGTTATGTACAAAATCAGACAAAATTCCAGCTTAACAGAGAAGACCAATGAAATCAGGAGGGCCTACTGGCGCCCTGGCCCCAACACTGGGGGGAAATTCTATTTCCTGTATGGCTTTGTTTGGATCCAAGGTAAGGAACTGAAATTCACTTACTTCCCCAGTGCTGACGGTTTGATTGTGGTTGGAATGAGAATTCTCAGTCTTGTGTGGTTTTTGAACAGTATGTAGATCAACGGTTTTATGCACAGGACCCAAGGGGTGACACACTGATATCAGTGCCGTTTCATTTGTTTTTATGAAGTAAAGGTAACGTGCTTACCTGGCCTTGTGTCAGATTGGCACCCTGTCCAGGATGTACCCTGCCTCTTGCCCTGTGGCAGCTGGGATGGGTTTCAAGCCCCCTGCAACCCTGACCTGGATGAGCAGAAGGGGATGGATTGATGGAACGTGCTTACAACGCTGCAGCAGCAGCCTTTTCTAACTACAAATCATATTTTATTTAGTTGCTGAAAGCAGGGAAGCCACTCAACTGACACAGAATATTGAATGATGAAATCAGAGTGATAGACGTGTCTGAAGACAACGCAGTGTAAGGCTGTTTAGCCAGGAGAGGTCACAGGCTCTGACAGGGTTGGATCATTATAAAATGACTACAAATCAAACTTTCAGGGTCTCGTGTGTGGGAATGGAAGGACAGGACCCAAATGCAGGACTCACGGGTTTATTAGTCAGACGACTTCCACCTCAGCTCTTCCTCCAGAAAGGAGAGCGGTGCCTGCTCCCGCTCGTAGAAGTCTGAGGGGTCCAATTCGTGTCTTCATGGGTCTCATCAGGCTATAGCATAGAATGAAATTACAATAGACTTTTATTGGATGTCATTCCTATGAAAACTGGTCACACTACAAGTGTGGTAGCTCTTTAAGGGTCTGTGGTCTTTATCACTGCAGTTTATGTTAAAAGGAAACAGTTGTTTTAAGTTATTAGAATATTTCTACTTCAGTTCATCATCAGCCTGTTTAAAGAATGAGCTTTTAGCTGCTCTCTGTTTATTACCCTCATTCATAACTGAGTACAAGTCACGTGCTGATGTGTAAGCCTGCAGAAGACAGCAAATATATATATATATATATACATATATATAATTGAGTCCCTTGTATTTTATAATGTTCTAGCTCACTCTTTCTCCATATTTATGTCGAATATTGTCACTGAGTTTCCCATGAAAAATGTTTAAGCATAAATATAAAATGAAGGTTATATAATTCTACTGTACTGTATATTTCATCATGTGAATTAAAAAAATCTTAATTTTTTTAAAGTGATTAATTTGTAAATCAGTCTGACTCACAACATCCTTTATTACCCAAACCGTCACCATCAGCTGATATACAAATATGTAACACGCACGCTGGAGAGAAATACGAACCCTGTCTCGATTCTCTTTTCCAGACATGATAGAGAGAGCGATCATCAACACATTTGTGGGGCATGACGTGGTGGAGCCTGGCAACTACGTTCAGATGTTCCCCTATCCATGCTACACCAGAGACGAGTAAGGAACAGACTAACATGTAGCCCTGTACTTTATTTACTGTGATTCTGTTTGTGTGATAATAATAAACAAAATAATGACACGTTACCATTAGAAAGTCATGTAAACAGAATGTCTTAAGCAGTTTGAAAAGTTCATTTAAACGTGACCAACGACCGGTTTGGATGAATATATTCCTCCATCAGCACATCTGTCTGTTACTGTGATCATCAGCTCATACCCTGTGTTACTGTTGTCTTTGCAGTTTTCTCTTTGTGATTGAGCACATGATGCCTCTGTGTATGGTGATCTCTTGGGTTTACTCAGTGGCCATGATGATTCAGCATATTGTAGCTGAGAAAGAGCACAGGCTTAAAGAGGTGAGTGTTTGTTAGTGTGATTGGTCCACACGACAGCGTGCTCAAAGATTGTTGGGGATGGGAGCAAACAAAGCAAAGATTGAAACTTTAAACAAACATTTGAAATATAGGGCTTGTATTTACAAAAAACATGCAGTACAGCTCAGTGATAGAATCGCTCGCAGCATTTCGTGCATGTCAACACCCCCCAAGCAAGTCCAGCTTATTGCTGGTAATGTGGAGCAGTGTCTCACAACAGTTGGACAGTGATGGACAGTGATTTCAGTGATGGGCCCAAGCACTCATGTACCTGAGGGACATGATCGCATGTCTCCATGTCCACACCCACTGGTCCAGAGCTGGTCCAGTGTTCTGCAACCAGGACAATAACTGCATGGTTCCTCCGGGATCTGAAGTCTGATAAGTAGACGAACTTTCCTGACCAGGTCCAAGATGAAGCGACTCTCTCCTGCTCTGGTAGAAACCCGTCATACAAGCAGCAAGCTGAGGGAATGCAAGGATGCTCACCCTGCCTGTTACCTCTCACCGAGACCAGTGGAATAAATGTGCACGAGCAAGCAGCTGCGAAGAGTCACCAGTGAACTGCTCCCAGTATGTGTGCAGCTGTGTGGCTCCTTTATGTTTCCTTTAGTGTTGAAAAGCAGGGTTGCTCCACAATCCATGGCAACATTGTTCCACGCTGTACATCAGCGCGCAGCCTTAGTGCTGCTCTTTGCTGCCTCCTCTCAGGCCACTTTGATACTGCGACCACGCCAGCCTTAAAAACACAAACATGGGTCCATGTTCTGCTTAGTAAACTTATTTCTTGATTTTGTGCCACTTTTTACATTTTCACATTTTTAATGATAAGATTATAATGGTTTTTTTTACATTGATTAATACCTTACACCAAATACATATTATATGTTAACTTGTTGAATGGAATTAAATTTTATAAAACAGTGTAAAAGTACTTTTACTGCTTAAGTACTTTTGAAACATGAGAAGTTTTATTCAATCTTACGCTGATAGGTTAATAAAAAAAAGACGAGCTGCTGTTTCTCCCGGCAGTCAGGGACTCGTCATCACTTTCCTCCTGCTTACGGCGTCCCTGTCTGATCTTTGACTTCTGTTTATCGTACACTCGCTCACAGCTCTCAGTGTGCGACAAATCCTCTCTGGGCACCAGTATAACTCAGTGGGCGAGCATATGACACAAGGCAGCAGCCTGGGCTCTCTCTGCTCACCTGTCTGTCGTCACTACTGGTGTCAAATAAAGACAAAATACCAAAAAAAACAGGGGGCGATCGTGGCTCAAGAGTTGGGCGTTCGTCTTGTAATCGGAAGGTTGCCGGTTCGAGCCCCGGCTCCAACAGTCTCGGTCGTTGTGTCCTTGGGCGAGACACTTCACCCTACTGGTGGTGGTCAGAGGGCCCGGTGGCACCAGTGTCCGGCAGCCTCGCCTCTGTCAGTGCGCCCCAGGGTGGCTGTGGCTACAATGTAGCTGCCGTCACCAGTGTGTGGATGTGTGGATGACTGGTAGTGTAAAGCGCTTTGGGGTCCTTAGGGACTAGGAAAGTGCTATACAAATACAGGCCATTTACCAAAAAAACAACATTAAAAAACGAGAAACGCTCTGTGCAGACTGATCATGATGATGAAAGACAGAAGACTTTATGTCTTTATTTGCTTTGTTGTGAAGCAAACAATCCTGCAGCATAAGTCAGGGCCCAAAACCAAAAGCCACCAGTGGGAATATGTAGAGAATGACCCAGAATTTACTTCAGCTTAGTGACACTTGGACATTATCCTGAACTGTGTGTGTTACATTAAAAGACCTCAAAGTGCTGCAGGTGTGTGTGAGTGGGTAAACATGGGTTATAGTGGTCACTAGAAATATAACACCACTCCCATTACTTCACAAAATTCACTTTCACAAATTTCACAAATTTATCATTAAAAATAAGGATGTGTGTGAAACAATGAGTGATGGAACAAAGTGTCTCAGTGTGGAAAAGGTCAAAAAGCCGTTTCTAAAGTTGTGGGACTCCAGCGAACCACAAATGCCAGAAACACAGAATAGTGGTGACCCCTCCCAGGAGGAGCCGACCAACCAGAGTTAACCCTGTTTTTCTGTCTCAGGACCTGAAGACTTGCTGTGGTAAACGGAAACAGGATTTCTGCCGTCTGCCAAAACATCCAATAAGGAAAATGTTTGTCCATCTGTTTGTGACCTCAAGCTGAAGCACGCTTCAGCAGGACAATGATCCAAAACACAGCAGCAAGTCAAAGAAACACAACTCTGACCTGGTCAAAGTCCTGACCTGAGTCAGACTGAGATGCTCAAAAACCCTCCAGTGTGGCTGAGTTACAACAATTCTGCAAAGACGAGTCAAATTTCCTCCACAGAGTGTAAAACGCTCACTGCCAGTTATCACAAACACCTGAGTGCAGCTGTTGCTGCTGAGGCCCAACCAGGTTTAGGGGCCGTGTAGCTTTGGGGTTTTGTCCACTTATTCATAAATACTTTTATTTAGCAACTGCATTTTGTGTTTAGTGTGTTGTATAAGGGTCAAAGACTTTTTCACACTACTGTGCATACTTGCAAGTAACCATAGTGTCTCTGTCGCAGGTAATGAAGATGATGGGTCTGAACAATGCAGTCCACTGGGTGGCGTGGTTCATCACGGGCTTTGTCCAGCTGTCCATCTCTGTCACTGCTCTCACGGCCATTTTAAAGTACGGCCGGGTGTTGCTCCACAGCGATCCCTTCATCATCTGGCTGTTCCTTACCATCTATGCCGTGGCTACTATCATGTTCTGGTAAGACTTCTGGCTCAATGCCTCAGTGTGCACAGCTTCACGGGTAATGTTTAGTACAGAACAGGAAGGGGATACTCTCACCACAGGGTCAAAGGTCAGTTCTGCCCAGACCTCCAATATATCTACTGGTGTGCATGAGATAAACTATGAATTGAAATGCTATGTGAATAGAGCATGGTGCATTTAAGCCTAGAAAGATAAAACTCATTGAAAAAAAATTAGGAAATTGTCAGTTAGCATTTATCGGTACGGAGAACGCATAATTTAATTTTTACCTCTGACAGCAGTTTGATAAGATTAAGCACTTCCTTCCTACCATCTGCAATCAAATCTTATTCGATACTCGCTGGTCGTTCTCACTTAAACAAGAGGGTGAATGAACTTTAACATGTGTAAGTCTGGCAGTGTTTTCAGTAGTTACAAGAAGCACTCTGAGCACAAACCTCCACCAAGGCAGCTCACTCTTTAGGTTTCAGGGAATAAGATTATAATATGCATTTATTATTTTTACTTTATTCTTTTAAAGAATACTTTAAGATGTTTGCAGTGCATGAATGTGCAGGCTTTTGTTATTTGTCCTGTTGAAACCCACTTATACTATTTTATTATTTATTTATGTGGCAAGTACACGTGTAGCATTCATTACACATTTAAATGTTTCGTTGACCTTGAAGAAGAGGTCAGACGTCAAATGACATTTAAATATTAATTAGATATTTTCTATTTGTTGACAATACACACGACTGTGAATATAAACTCTCCACCCATTTAACGTTTCATTTTAATCTATTCAGGACTTATCGAGGCATCATGTTTACAGACATAATGACAGGATGAGATGCATGCAAACTCTACCAGGGAGGTACTTCATTACCTGAAGTAACTTTATTACCATATACCAAATAAAATGCCCATCCTTCCTGCGAGCAGTCTTTATCCTCGGGTCCTCTGCCAGAGGCCTGGGAGCTTGAGGGTCCTGTGCAGTACTTTGCTGTTCCTGCGCTCTGCTGAGGCCACGCTCCCTGTTGGGGATCACTGCTCTGAGCGCTCCGATTAGGACTGGAGACCTTCACCCTCCAAATCTTCTATTCAGTTTTATTTATACGGCAACAACAGTCGCCTCACAGTGCTTTATATTGTAAGGCAGACCCTACAATAATACAAAGAACACAGAAAATCCCAACAGTTAGATGACCCCTGTGAGTAAGTGCTTTGGCGACGGTGGGAAGGAAAAACTCCCTATTAACAGGAAGAAACCTCCAGCAGAACCAGGCTCAGGGAGGAACTCACATCTGCTGCTATTCGATGGGGATGAGGGGAGGAAGACAGGATGAAGACATGATATAGAAGCGAGACAGAGATTAATAATAACTAAATGCAGAGAGGAATGAGAAAGGTGACTGAAGAAGAAACACCCAGTGCATCATGGGAATCCCTGGCAGCTTACGTCTATCGCAGCGTAACTAAGGGAGGATCCAGGGTCACCTGGTCCAGCCCTAACTATATGCTTTAGCAAAAAGGAAAGTTTGAAGCCTAATCTTAAAAGTAGAGATAGTGTCTGTCTCCTGAATCCAAACTGGAAGCTGGTTCCACAGAAGAGGGGCCTGAAAACTGAAGCCTCTGCCTCCCATTCTACTTTTAAATACTCTAGGAACAACAAGTAGGCCTGCAGAGCGAGAGCGAAGTGCTCTAATAGGGTGATATGGTACTACAAGGTCATTAAGATAAGATGGGGCCTGATTATTTAAGACCTTGTATGTAGGGTCTACCTTACAAGGCGCCTTGAGGTGACTGTTGTTGTGTTTTGGCACTACATGTAGACTGACTGGGCTCCCAGTTGGATTTTTGCAAAAAGGTGGCGTTCCCACCAGGGAAGAGTTGCTGTCCCAAGTGGAGGAATTGAAGTATCTTGGCGTCTGTGATGGAAAACAAAAGATTGACAGATAGATTGGGGCCATTTTTGCATGTAGTCCTACCTGGAGGAGGCTCAGGGCACGCCGGAGAAATGTCCCTCCAAAGGCCCAATAATCCCCTCAGTGTTTCCTGAGATTCCTGAGGTCTGAGTCTCTCTTGTTAGGCTGCTGTCCTTAAGACATGGTTATTCATGGACAGATGGATGGATACTAAGCTGTCAGTATGTCAGTGTAAGAGGAGTTTGTAGTCAGCCTCCTGTGGTCAGGACTTTTTCGATCAGTGCTGGAGGTTTCTGCCAGACATGGAAAACCTGGTGTCTTGAGTTTTAATGTTAGTGAACATTGAGTGATGATTATTTTTGTAAAATTGTGAACCTTGTCTTTATATTTAGTGATTTTGCTGCACATCTCATTGTATTTTTAAAAACTTGTGGAATATGTCCTGAAACAAATGAAGCGTAACTTTTTTCCCAGTTTCCTGGTGTCAGTAATCTACTCCAAAGCTAAGCTGGCTTCTGCCTGCGGAGGAATCATCTATTTCCTCAGCTATGTGCCCTATATGTATGTGGCCATTAGGGAGGAGGTGGCTCACGACAAGATCACTGCCTTCGAGAAATGCATTGCTGTAAGGCATTTTACATTTCCTTCCTTTTTCACCAATCAAAACTCTTTGAATTTGTGGTGCGTTGGTAAAATGCTCTTAATCTGTTGTTCTGTGAAATCAGATAATCCACATTGTTTCCTTCTCTTTTAGTCTCTGATGTCTACCACAGCTTTTGGCCTTGGCTCCAAGTATTTTGCTCTATACGAGGTAGCAGGTGTTGGCATTCAGTGGCAGACCATAAGCCAGTCACCTGTAGAAGGCGATGACTTTAACCTCGGCCTCTCCATGATGATGCTCATCATTGATGCTGGCGTGTACGGTGTGCTGACCTGGTACATAGAGGCTGTGCATCCAGGTGTGAAATCCTTGCTCTCTCAGGTTTTCTCCCAACAAACGTTATTTAGGAATCTTCTGCTGATTCGATTTTCCCTAATTTTCCATTAGGAATGTATGGGCTGCCGCGCCCATGGTACTTCCCACTGCAGAGGTCCTACTGGTCTGGCAGTGGCCGTGTGGAGACCTGGGACTGGCCTTGGTGCGGAGGTGGAGCTGCCAGGCTCAGTGTGATGGAGGAGGATCAGGCTTGTGCGATGGACCACCGGAGGAATGGTAAAAACCAACAATATGGTGCTCGAGGACAAGATTCCCATATTCTGTCAATCAGCTTAAAAACACTGTAATACACACCGTCCCTAAACTTCAGTAAAAGGATAAATATTATTTTTCCATCCATAATATCATAATAAAATTAAATATTATTATTTCCTTACACAGGAACCTTTCCAAGTTTGCATGTTTGAGCAGGATTATGAATTTCCAGATTCCAATGTGACACACGAGACAGTTCAGTTCAAAGTGACATGAAGCCACGCCCCTTTTATTTCCTTATTTGTCCCGAGTAAATAATAGTGCTGAGTTCAAATCTCCATGCAGAAACCACAGGGCCTCTCCCTGTTTCAGGCATGTGGTTATTTGCCTCTCCTCTTAGTGCTTTTAACAAAAGAAGTGGAATTAACGACGGAGAACTGAAACACTTTTTAAATCAATATTTTTATAAATGATTCCGATTTTGTTCTCACTGCTTTTTCTTCTGTGTCATTCCAACTCCAGAGGAGATCCGCGGGATAGAGGAGGAGCCCAACCACCTTCCCCTGGTGGTGTGTATAGACAAACTGACCAAGGTGTACAAGACAGGCAGTAAACTGGCCCTGAACAAACTGAGCCTCAACCTCCATGAAAACCAGGTGGTTTCCTTCTTGGGACACAATGGAGCTGGGAAGACGACTACAATGTGAGAGGCAGTGTGCAGCATGTAGTAATGGTTTTTATTGTGCAGCTCCGGCACTGGAGAGCTCAACGATTTACTCTTGCATGGTTTTGTAGATCACACTGAGACGTGCAGGTTTTATAAGACTCATATATAATGAAATATAAACATCCGTGATCTGTTCTTAAATGTTCAGCCTGCTGCAGCTACACACAAACAAACAAAAAAAGAAGAAAATAAAAATATGATATTTTTTAAAGATATATTGGACCAAACAGCATTTAAGCAACAAATCCTGTTTAATGTATCACTGTGACCTGTAATCTAAACTGTATGTTCATAGGTCCATCCTGACAGGGTTGTTCCCGCCCACGTCTGGCTCTGCCACCATCTATGGCCACGATATCCGCACTGAGATGGAGCGTATTCGACAGAACCTCGGGATGTGTCCGCAGCACAACGTCCTGTTTGACAAGCTGAGTGTGGAGGAGCATCTGTGGTTCTACTCCAGGCTCAAAGGCATGGCTGAAGAAGACATCTGCAAGGAGATGGACAAGTCAGCTGCTTTTATTCAATTCAGTTTTATTTATGTAGCGCCAAATTACAGCAGCAGTTGCCCAGAGGCACCTTGTATTGTAAGATAAAGAGCCTATCCTGAACCTTTATGGAAATTCAAACTGTGCATATGTAAAGGCACTGAGGTCACAGCTTAATGCTGTTTAGTTGTTTGGGACTCATTAGGGTTTAACTTGCCTCACAACCTTTCACTCAACCAGTGTCAGTGTCTCCCTGACAACCAATAACTCTGTGTGTGTGTGTGTGTCCAGGATGATTGTTGACCTGGAGTTGTCCAACAAGCGTCACAGCTTGGTGCAGACATTGTCTGGTGGGATGAAGAGAAAGTTGTCTGTCGCCATTGCCTTTGTTGGTGGTTCCAGGGCCGTCATCCTAGACGAACCAACCGCAGGGGTGGACCCCTACGCCCGCCGAGCCATCTGGGATCTCATTCTCAAGTACAAACAAGGTGAGTGACTCCTAGGCATCGTGCAGAGTGACATGACATCAATCCAGGGATTCAATCCTCACCAAAGATATTTAAGTGTTGTTCAGTCTGTGCATATTTCTTGTATGCACGTGGGAAAAGATTTCCTCTGCGTTCAGTTTTCAGAATATTGTTGCAGAGGCACGCTCTATCCTTTTTTTGATGTCCTGCTTGGTAAATGTAACCCAAACCACCTCCTACATATGTGTGTGGCTCCTCTGCCTTAGGCCGCACAATTCTGCTGTCTACTCACCACATGGATGAAGCAGACCTTCTGGGAGATCGCATTGCCATCATCTCACACGGGAAACTCAAATGCTGTGGCTCCCCACTCTTTCTCAAGAGCACTTATGGAGATGGATACAAGCTGACACTGGTCAAAAAGCAGAGCGAAGGCCGAGGTGTGTGTGTGTGTGTGTGTGTGTGTGTGTGTGTGTGTGTGTGTGTGTGTGTGTGGTAGTGTTTTTATTTCCTGCACCTGTGATGCTGTCAGCCTACAGAGCATTTGCAGATTTACACTAAGAAGTCTAGCAGAGCCCCTTAATGATACATATGGCCATGATTTATGAATGCATGTGTGCATTGGTATACACAGAAGTGCAATCATATACACTGCATACATTGTTTGTCTACTATATGATTTGTACATTTGGGATTTTATTGGTTTTATCTGACATATGTACAACCTTTGTCTATACTTTGGTGAATTACAGTAGAAAATACTTACTGGTGTTCTGGTATCACCACAAACGTACATCCAGCATTCACTTCAATAATCTGATTATAATATAATCATTTATGAGGTGAGAGTTCAGTTAAAGGAGCACCTCATAAATGATGTTCATTTTATTCAGTGTGTGCGTGGAGTTGAACTACACACAGCAGAAAGGTGTTAGAAGCAGAGCAGTAACACGATTATTAAACCTTCAACCAAAACTGCTTTTAATAGAAAGGCAAAACAAAAGCACACAAGCAGAAGAGCCCTGCACTATGCAAACATGTGCCCACCACCCCCACCTACCCACCACCATGCAAAAAACCAAAAGTCTTCATGCTTTGTGTTTTTTCTTTCAATGCTAAGGCCAGGCCAGCCAGTTCCAGCCTCCGTCTCTGTCTCCGTCCTCCTCTCTGTCGCCTTGCTCAGAAGTTCAGGTCACTCAGTTTATTCGTCAATTTGTGGCTTCCTGCCTGCTGGTGTCCGACTCCAACACTGAGCTGTCCTACGTGCTGCCTTCTGAGGCTGTCAAGAAGGGCTGTTTTGAGAGGCTGTTTCAGGTACATTTACACAAGCAAAGAAAACTCTTCTGTTACAGAATAAACTCACAGCTATTGATCGCAAGGTTGGTAGTTTGATCCCTGGTTGCTCCCAGTCTGTATGCCAAATATCCTTGGCCAAGATACTAACCTCAAGTTGCTCATCAATGCATCCATCAGAGTGTGAATGTTTGATAAAAAACACGTGTGTAGAATAAGAATAGAAAAAAGTGCTGGTGTGAATAATGAGTAGAAAAGCAGGTCATTTACATCTTTTCTGATGCTGCTGCTGATATGTTTGAGTTTGTTAGCATTCTATATATGGTCTGGCTAATTGCATAAAAGACAATGTGTTTTAAATTTAATCTAATTCAATTCAGTTTTATTTATATAGCACCAAATTACAACCACAGTTACTTCAAGGTGCTTTTGTAAACTAACAACTCTACAATAATACAGAAAACAACTGCCTTGGTGGCTGTGGGAAGGAGAACTCCCTTTTAACAGGAAGTAGCTTCCTGCAGAACCAGGTTCAGCAAGGAGCAGTGATACTCTGTGATAGGTCGGCCGTGCAGGGAGGAAGACAGTAGAATTGTGGAAGAGGGCCGTGGATTCATAATCGATGGATGGATGAATGGGTGGATTTGGCCTGCACCAAGCAGACCCCCCACCGGGCACCAAAGAGGCCCAAGCCAGGGGAAGCAACTACAAATGAGTAGCAGTAGGGAGGGGAAACCCCCAACCTCCATGACCATGGCCTGCAGTGGGCAGGGCTCAGAAAGGCCCAGGCTCAGGCCTAGCCAAATATACATGTTCCCAAAAGGAGACGAGCAAAACTGAGAATGAAAAAACTAAATGGGATATAATAAAAACTTAAAATGACATAAATAAAGGACAAAGATGTGGAAACCACACAAGTAGTACTAAAATGTTGAACTCAAAATGCTAGTACAAAGACCCAGCACTGTAAGTGTGACATAAAAAACAACTTTTTAACAGTGTTGTAGTACCCCAAACCTTGGCAGATCTTAGCATGGTGTGCAGTGTCCTCAAAGAAGTGGACAAAAGAAGACCCATAAAGGCTGACAAACTTCAGTTCAGTTTTATTTATATAGAACCAAACAACAGTCGCCTCAAGGTGCTTTATACTGTAAGGTAGACCCAACAATCATATGACCCCTATGAGCAGCACTTTGGTGACAGTGGGAAGGAAAAACTCCCTTTTAACAGGAAGAAACGTCCGTCAGAACCAGGCTCAGGGAGGGGCGGGGCCATCTGCTGTGATTGGTTGGAGTGAGAGAAGGAAGACAGGATAAAGACATGCTGTGGAAGAGAGATTAACAACAAGTGTGAAAACCTCCCGGAGCAGATAACCAGTATCTAAAAGCCACGTCCTTTAGAAACGGGGGAAAAATACAGCACCTGACACAGGACCACGTGCACCCGGCCCTTCATTTGACCTACTGTTTGCTGAAGTCTCATCAGAAATGATCTAACTGTAAGAGTGGCTGTCAAGAAGCCATTCTTAAGGAAGTATGCCAAGTTGTGCAAGAACTAGACTGAAACAGGCCTTAAGAATGAAGCCAAGTGTTTCATTTTTGTATCAAATCCTCAGTTTGTAGCAATCAAAAGAAAGCTGAGCATATTTATCGACCTTTAAAACATCTTGACATAAATTTGTTATGATGTTTTACAGGTCGATCTCATAATTAAGCCAGCAGTGTTGCCGATTTTGTTCAAATAGATGGAAATTTGAAAGGGGAAAAAGTACTGACAGGTTGTGATCTATCATGGAGTACCGTCTGGTAAGCATTGGCTTCATTTTTTAGTGATCCCAAACACACTGCAGTGCAGTAAAAGCATATCTGGGTAGACAAATTCCCAGTGAAACACTATCAGCCATTCACTGACCTGCCCAGGAACTCAATGTTATTGTAGCGGTGTGGAATCATCTTGACAGAGAATGAAGCAAAAGGCAGCAAACAGCCACAGATAAGCTTTGGGATATCCTTCAAAAAGCCTGAATAAGTATACATGAAGACTACTTCCAAATAAAGTTCATTCTTCATTCTGTGCTGAAGAATAAAGGCGGTCATACATAAAGACAGACTTTGTACACTTCTAACAATCTTCAAACTCTCATTTTGCCTTATTTACTAATTTGCCATTGTGCCTCCAGGCTTTAGAGAAGAGCTTGGACTCCCTGGCACTGACTAGTTTTGGGGTAATGGACACCACCTTAGAGGAGGTCTTTCTCAAAGTGTCTGAAGAGGACCAGTCTCTTGAAAACAGCGATGCTGGTGAGCACATGTTTCTTATATGTTCATATGTGTGTTTTGACTTCATTGGTTGGCACATGGCTGACATGATTACCTTCTTCCCACCCCTGTTATCTCTGAGCAGACGTAAAGGGTTCGCCAGGGGGGAGCTCTGTAGGGAAATCATCAATCGGTTCAGAAGGTTTGGGGGGACCACAGGGTGAGACAGGATCCCAAGTGGAGCCTGAAAAGCCAACGGTGGAACTAAACAATCTGGTGAAGTGCTCCACACTAAGCCAGAGCCAGTCTTCTCTAATGTCCTCCTCATCTGTCGGCTCAGTAAGAGGCGATGAAGGAGGGCTATATACCGACTTCTATGGAGATTACTGTCCGCTCTTTGACAACAGACAGGGGGCTGACTCTGCTAGCCTCCAGGGTAAGACAGCAACAACAGCAGATGTACTCTTGTTTGATCGTTCTTTGCCACATCTTTCATGAATTTATACACAAATGAAAAACATTTTTGTTTGTTTGTTTGTTTTTTGCTAGTTTATTAAAAACATCTTTACATTCTCTTACTCTGCTGAGGCAAATGATGGTGTGGTGCACTCTATTGGTTTGAGCATCTTTAAAATGTGTCAAGAAATGATGGTTGGAGACCAGATGATGCAGAGTGACAGTGAATCCAAAATTTGGGGAAAAAATGACCTTAATAAAAGAACAAGTCAGTCATCCGTCCATCCTTCCCTCCCTTGTTATGGGGGCAACAGCCTAAGCAGAAAAGCCCTGATCTCCCTCTCCCCAGCCACCTCACCCCACCAGTGTGTTATGGACTTGCTCCAAAGCCTCCTGCAGATGGGTCATGCTGACAATATCTAACCTAGGAGGCAGCCAGGCAGCGTCTTGCTCTTGTTCCATCCTGCATCTGAGGTTTGACTAATGGACGAGCTGTCCCTGAGAAGAGACCTTTCTAGGGAAGCTGAGGAGTGTGACCCCCATGTCTTTATCCACAGCATGTCTTTATCCTGTCTTCCTTCTCTCACCCCACCCAGTCGCAGCAGATGGCCCCGCCCCTCCCTGAGCCTGGTTCTGCCGGAGGTTGCTTCCTGTTAAAAGGGAGTTTTTCCTTCCCACTGTCGCCAAAGTGCTGCTCATAGGGGGTCATATGATTGTTGGGTTTTTCTCTGTAGGTATTATTATACCTTACAGTATAAAGTGCCCTGAGGCGACTGTGATTGGGCGCTGTATAAATAAAATTGAATTGAAAGAAACCCTCTGATCCCCCCCTTCTTAAAGATGGGACTCACCACCCCAGATCTCCATGCAGTGCTGCAGAGGAGTATCAATCAAAACAGCCCCACAAGATTTGGAGCCTTTACGAGCTCAGGGCAAACCTCCTCAACCCCAAGGGCATGGCTAGGCTCTTGGTCCTCTACAGAAGATGTGTCAGTGGATTAACATGCTTAAAGTATTCCTTGCAATGCCTGACTACATCATGAGTTCAAGTCAGCAGCACCCACACCCACTACACACTGTAAGTAGTGCTCTGCTTTCCCCTCCTGTACCACTCGTTTGCCAGAATTGCTTCAAAACAAACTGAAAGTCTCTTTCCATGAAGTTTTTGCTTCAGTTACTGCACGAGCCGCATTCTCTTGGTCTGCCGGTAACCGTCCGCTGCCCACAGTGTAGTAAGCCCAATAAAAATTCTTCTTCAGCTTGAGGTTTACCCTTACCTCCTCTGTTCACCATTTGGTTCAGGGATTACCACCACAACAGGCAATAGCATCTTTACCGCAGCCTCAGCAATGGAGATGGAGAATATGGTCGATATAGACTCAATATCAGCCTCCTTCAGACTGCTGTCAACATTCTAGTTGAAGAATTCCCAGAGCGGAGCCTCTGCCAGGCACATTTAGGCGTGCCAGGTTCAATATCCTCCCCCACCACCTGATCCTACTCATTACCAGGCGGTGGTCAGTTGATGGCTCTAGCCCTCTCTTCATGTGAATGTTCGGGATAGATCAGAAATCTGATAATACAATAAGACAACTGACCATCAACCTACGGTGTCCTGGTACCATGTGTGTGTATGGGCACCCTTATGTTCAAAAATAGTGTTCGGTATGAACAAACTGTGATTTGCACAGAGGCCAAAAACAGAACCCTGATCTGGTTCGGATCAGGCCATTCCTCCCAGTCACCCCCTTCAGGTCTCACTGTCCACGTGAGTGTTGAAGTCTCCCAGTAAGAAGACAGAGTCACTAGATGGAGCAGTGACTTGAACAGTCCAGGACCTCTCCAGGAGACTGGTTCCAAACCAAAGCCATGTGTTGAGCCTGCTATAGCCAATATCTCTCAACCTCACACACTAACTCAGACCCCTTCCCCACCAGAGAGGTGGCATTTCATGTCCCAGCAGCCAGCCTCGATATCTAGGGATCAGACTGCCACAGCCTCCATCCCTGACCACTGCCTGACACATGCAATGTTTGAATGGATAAAATGTCAGCCAAGGCACGGACAGAATATCTGTGGAGGGATATAAAGATGGGATTCACAGGCACTTCCATGCATGTCAAACAGAATTTAAGATAACTGAACAAACAGGTGGTAAATATTTATCTAAGATGACTTAAAGTTGAACACGTTTTTAAAGGAAAGAACAGACTTTTTGTTTTATAAAAACACACAGTTATCACCCTCATCATGAGTTTAGATGCTCGAACTCATGAATCTCATGGCTCGTTTCAGGGTTTAGTGACTTATATTGTCAAAATTTAGATGAATATTTTCATCAGTTTATTAGTTAATACATGCAAGTGACAATGCTACAACATTAAATGTTTTTTTCTTAGTTTTTGTTTTTCTTTAGATCTTTTTTCTTTTCATGCTTCTGGAATAAAAATGCTCATAGTGAGCAGAATAGTGTGAGCACTAAAGAATCATACAGACCGGCGTTGTGATTACTGTTCTCATCCATAATTTGTCAGTTTGTCTATTTCATGTTTTAACTTTTTCACTTTAGGAGATGCAGAGAACCCCTCGTCACCAGAGCCGGAGGTGCTGGAAGGGCAGGGCACCTTCAAGCTGGAGGGTTGGTGGTGTTGAAACTGAGCCAGTTTCACGGACTTATTATCAAGAGGTTTCACTGTGCCAAGAGGAACACCAAGGGTCTCTTCTCTCAGATCCTCCTGCCTGCCTTCTTTGTCTGTGTGGCCATGACCGTGGCCTTATCTGTGCCCGAGATCGGTGAGATTTTACTCGTCCTTTGCTGGTTGTAATATTGCTGCTGTCCCACTATTTGAAGATGAACAGGATTGTGAAGTCTACTGCTAAACAGTTCTTATAGATGTGGTGATACAGTGTACAGAGCTCCTGTAGGAGCGGGCTCTCAGCAGTTTAGACGATATAAGTTGTTGTGATTTGGCCACATGTAAATAAAACTGTATTGAATTTCACATTCATCGAACAGTCTTTGCTCGTAAACATCTTCCTAAAATAGAAAAACTTAAAATACGTGGATCAAACTTTACAAGATAAATGTTTGAACCAAAGTATTAAAATGAATCATGAAGGTGGTACACTAAGATTAGCAGCAAAGAAACCGAGTAATAGAATAGGATAGAATAGAATAGAATAGAATAGGATAGAATAGGATAGAATAGAATAGCCCTTTACTCCTCCACGATTGACAATGACAATAAAGTATCGATGGTAAGACAGCAGGAACAAATCTATACAAACAAGAGAAAGGCACATATTGGAGAACAGGTTGCAAAGCGCTTAGAAGTAGTGATAAGGACCCTGAGTCCACGAGTGATGACTGATGAGGGTTACTCAGACCAGATTGTTGAGCTGGGTTGGCAGGGTGGGGTGGAACCCGACTGACCTGAGACGTGAACCAGAACCAGCGGTGGGTCAGACGGGTAATGCTGCACATTTAGTCAGCAGGCGTGACTGTGATCGCTGCCTCCATGATTGTTGATTTTTTGGAAAGCGTAAATGGCGAGGAGGAGTTTTACACACAGTGCCAGAGATTCATGTCCGTGTCCTGCAGCAATCACCTGAAATATTCAGAAAAGAGCCCCCATATTTGTAGCAGAAACACGCACATATGTGAGTGTGTTTCATGTTTAGATTTCACATTTTATATAAGAACAGAGCAGCGTAGTTAAATAATCATTTTATGCTTTCATGCTTAGAAACGGAGAGCATCAATAATCATGGACTGAAAGCGTCACTTTGTCGTCTTGTTGTTAAGTTTGGCTCATTGTGACTCGTGTTGCTTTTTGTGGAGCTCCTGCAGCCAGCTATGAAGAATGTGTGATATACCAGGGTGGAGGGTAGCAGTAGCTGGTGAGCACGCTCACTTCAGTCGATATTTAAATTATTTGTTTATTTTATTCACTCAACAGTTAAAACAGTGGAGCTACTAAACTAATGAAATACATGGGTTTCTAGGGCTCAGTGCACTTTATTTTTACAATTAGCTGTAAAATCTACGTAAAAAGATCCCTGATTAATGGGTGGATGTTGTGTGTGAATTATTTTACAGGAGATTTGCCACCCTTGATCTTGTCCCCATCTCAGTATCATAACTACACCCAACCAAGAGGCAACTTCATCCCTTATGCCAATGAAGACAGACCCCAGTACAGGTGGGATGATGTTTAATTTACTGATATAACTCATGCAGATTTTTATCATTAAAACTAAATATTGCAGATGTTTCTTTGACAGTGAAGTCACATTTCTCAGCTGTACATTTACCAAACAAACTGTTTGTGTTTGACTTCTTTTATATTACTCGATATTAGAAAAGTAACTGCTCGTGCTCACTCTAGTGCACGCTAGCCTGAAGTAAAGCAAGTACAGCAACTTGATTGACAAATAACAATGTCTGATATCTCTGTGAATTAAACTGGAACAGCGCGTCATGTTTTCAGCAAATAAAAATTCAGCATGCTTGATATTATTTATACTAAACTGTCTGTCAGGTTTAATTAGCGTAGACTCCCTGATTGTAACTGTCCTACGTAAGTCCCCACACTGCTGTAGCAGCTTGTCTTTTGCTTAGTAAACAGCTGCATATAAGAAAGCTCTACCAAGACATGGAAAGGGTTTCTGGTGGTGAATCATCTCCACATCAGTAATGAAAGGATTAGTTTCAGTATATGTGGCTAAATTGTCAAGTTGTGTGATGATGTGTGCTGATTGTTTATGCCTGCTACTGTCACCCTTACACACAACAGCCAAAGTGACCTGTGTTAAAAACGATATAGCCTTGTGTTAGCAGGACTGTCAGCGATGAGTGTGCCAAGCATAACTATGGTTCAGGGTCATGGACTAACTCGATCACCTCATATATTATTCCATGGAGTCCTGTCACCTCGACCTGTAGCAGAGCTTAGCAAGGTTGACCAAAAGAGATCTTATGAGTCCAAATACTGGAGCCTTTAGACGCTGAAATAAGCTGTTACTTTAAACAGAATCCTGGTGCACAGCAGCATTTTGCTCAAGTCAACACTGACACAGTGGAATAGAAAGAAAAGCGACTGACACATCTTTGGTCCACTCTCAGGAACAAGCTGTCACCAGACGCCAGCCCACAGAAGATCATCAACACCTTCCGCCTGCCCTCGGGTATCGGTGCTACTTGTATCCTCAAAACCCCCTTCAACAGCACCCTGGACCAGCTGGCACAAACCCTCAACCCCAATGCCAATAACTCCAAAACCCTAGCTGCCAAATACTTTGATTCTATGTGTCTGGACTCCTTCACTCAGGGCGTCCCCCTCTCCAACTTTGTGCCCCCACCACCTTCGCCAGCACCTTCAGATGACCCAGACTCTAATTTTGAGGACGGTCTGTGGAACCTAACAGTCACTCCTCCAATTACAGTTCATAGTAAGTGCTTCCATAATATGCGTGCGACCCATTTAACATATGTAGCTCTAGATCTGAAAATCAAGACTTGACTTAAACAAAAAATAATTAAAGGAGCACTTTGGAAACACATCATCATGCTGCATGTCTGAGGTGATGTGGTCCAGGTAATATATTAGGAGTGAAGGATGACACATCATTTGATGAAAATGATCAATCTACAGAGGGCTGAAGTCGGAGTGAAAAAATGATGCAGCATGCGAGTCTGTTTGGTGGAAAATTAATTGCAGCAAATGCATGCATGTACTTTCTCTATGGCTTCTCCGGACCCGTTCACGTCTGTCTCACAGTAACAATAACAGGGCACCACTGCTGGACCTGCCAGTTCTGGTATGGTTAAAGGCCAGTCAGGCTCCACAGTGCTGGGCAGTGACCAGAGGGCCCCACTAAAGGACCTCGGGCTCTCAGGCCCTGCTTATGATTGTTGGGTTAGAGACATTGACAGCAGTGGGCTGCTGGCTGTCACTTGTAGGTCTCTGGCAGCACTCATCCTGTTCCACCTGCAGAAAGGAGCAGATACTGGTACAGCTGATGGGTTAAGGACTTTGTGCGGTCCTGTCCAGCTATCCTAGCCTGTGTCTCACGGCATGCTGAGACACAGATAACCTCTGATAATGAAATGTATTGATGTGCCTCGCTGTAGGAGTTGGCCTGCCTGTGCAGCCTCTGTAGGGTGCAGGGAGTACTTCATGCCACCAGTAATGACGCTGCAGTCAGAAAAGATAAGGAGACAAACACTGTCAGTGGCCTTAATCTGAAAACCATTTCTGTTTGGGGGTTGTCTCGTTGTTGCCCATCTAGTCCACCTGTTGTTAATATTATTAACACCAGAGCAGCTGAAACCGATCAATAACCCCTCTGCTCCTTACCTGACCAGATCACCAAGTTTAATTTATGTGATGCCATACTGTGATTGCAAAGTGTTCCTTTCATGTTTTTAAGCAGAATATTGTTATTGTCTTATTATATTTTGCTAATGTGGACCAATAGACACGTACAGTGATGCCTACTTGTGTCTTGGCTCGTTGGGAGAGCTAATAAATCATTTCTAACGCAGTTTATTCCCCCTGTGTTTTTTCTGTTTTGAGAAGTCCACGTGGACTAAGGAAAAGATCCGCTGAATGAATGATGACTCTTTCACTTTTGCTTAGAGCCTGTTACATCTCCACCTACCTTTCCCTTGTCCATCCATGAGCCGGTGCGCTGCGTCTGCTCTATGCAGGGGACAGGCTTCTCCTGTCCCAGTGGGGTAGGAGGACAACCCCCTCTCATGAAGGTGGTGACCGGTGACATTATGGTGGACATCACAGGCCGGAACGTCTCTGAATATCTGCTTTTCACATCAGACAGAGTGCGGCTGCACAGGTAGGACTGCTGCTGGAGCAACTCTAAGGAAACAGCCACACAACAGAAATACTGACAACATACTGCAAACTGATGAATGATGAATCTAATCACACAAAATACTAGTTGGATCACCTTAGTTTAAACAGAATTATAACTTATATGTTATATGCCATGGGCTGCTACTGGGACCTCCTGAGCCTGAGTAGCTGCGAGCTCCCCTCAGAGTACACAGCAGGCATCATTGTTGAAACGTGTGAACACAGAGACACAGCATATAAGGCAAAAACAGAGTTTGTACAGTTCTTTATTCTTCCACACAGCCTAAGCTCTCTTAGGTAATCTTCAGGAACAGTTCTCCAGGCTTCTTGAAGGATATAGCAAAGCTCTTCTTTAGGTTTGCTTAGTGCTCTGGCAGTGTTTGGGATCATTGTGATATCTGTGAAGGTTCTCAGTTCAGGTCATTATAGTCTAAGGAGCTCAGAAAGAAAAACATCTGGACTTTTTTAACTTGCTTGAAGACGTTTTATCTCCCATCCGAAAAGCTTCTTTAGTTCTAAGAGCAACTGGTGGAGAGTCCCAGATTTTTAAGCCCTATGGGAGTGTCTCTGAGGGAGTCATGGACCCGGTATTGATCCTCTGCCTAATCACGCGAGCCAAGGCGTGAAAACGGATGTGGATGAACCAGTTTGTGTCTGAGTGTGTGGCTGGGTCTGAAGTACACTGGGATGTCGTGCTTGGAGAAGACTCCTGAATTTCTCTAATAAACGCGCTACATGAGGGCTGACAGTGCTGCTCTGTTTGTCCTTCTGATTTTCTCTAGCTGGTGTCTGATCTTCTTTTCTGTGCATCTTTGCTGACTTGATGAGCTTCCTTTACATGTGTGTGTTCCTTATTTTTCCCTTCAGGCTTAGGCTTAGGGCTGTGGTGGCTGTGGCTCAGGTGGTAGAGCAGATCAGCTACTGGTTGGAAGGTTGGTGCCTTCCCCAGTCTGCATGTCAAATATCCTTGGGCAAGATACTAACCGCAAATTGCCCTCCGATGCGTTCATCAGAGTGTGAATGTGTGTGAATGTAGATTAGTTTGCACTTGTGTTTAGTGTTTGTGTGAATGGGTGAATGAGGCATGTTGTATACAGGACTTTGAGTACTCTGGGAGAGTAGAAAAGCACTCTGTAAGAATCAGTCCATTTACCTTCAGGCTTAGAGGGAACATGTTCTGCCCGGTGGTGTAGGGTCCTGATTACTCCAAGTTTGTGTTGCAGAGGGTGATGGGAGTCGAAGAGGAGGTACTGGTCCGTGTGTGTGGGCTTCCGGTAAACTTCGATGTTGAGGTTGCCGTTCTCTTCAATGTGCACGGCGCAGTCCAGGAAAGGCAAACAGTCGTCCTTTGTGTCTTCCCTGGTGAACTTGATGTTTTTATCCACAGCGTTAATGTGCGCAGTGAAGGATTCCACTTCTTGTGTCTTGATTTTGACCCAGGTGTCGTCTACATATCTGTACCAGTGGCTGGGTACTCTTCCTTTGAAAGAGCCAAGAGCCTTCCTTTCCACTTCCTCCATGTAAAGGTTGGCTACAATAGGTGACACAGGGGAGCCCATGGCACAGCCATGTTTCTGTCTGTAGAAGCCTTCGTTGTATTTGAAGTATGTTGTGGTGAGGCAGAGGTCTAACAGTGTGCAGGTCTGATCGGGTGTGAAGTTGGTCCTGTCCTCCAAGGAGCTGTCTTCTTGTAGTCGTTTTCTGTCTCCACGGCCTCCGTGGTGGGTATGCACGTGAAGAGAGAGACTACATCAAAGGACACCATGGTTTCATCTGGATCCAGGGTAAGTTTCTGGACCTTGTCGGTGAAGTCGGTGGAGTTCTTGATGTGATGGTCCCTACAAGGGGCGCTAGGATGGTGGTGAGGTGTTTGCAGTGTTGTAAGTGGCTGAGGTTATGCTGCTATCAATGGGTCTGAGTGGGACTCCTTTGTGGATCTTTGGAAGTCTACAGGGTATTACATCCCCTTCGTCATGTATGATGAAGAAGCTTCTCGGATGAAACGTCTTCAAGAAGCTTAAAGATGTCCAGATGCTTTTCTTTCCGAGCTCCTGAGATCATTGTCATGCTGAAAAGTAAATCATCAATCAGACACTTTCCAGATGTTATTAATGGTGGATCAGTATTTGCTGGTACTTTTCTGAATTTCTAAGTCCATTAATTTTGCCAAGTCATACTTATTGTAATTGTGCATTGCTCTTTGGCTACATTTCGTCTTGATTTCACATGGATACAGTAACATGCACATACTGGTTTTCTGTCAAATTAATTTTGTTACAGATATGGTGGTTTAACAGTGGGCAACATTCAGAAATCAATCCCAACATCTTTTGGGAGAAATCTTCCACCTATGGTTCGTAAAATAGCGGTGCGCAGATCAGCTCAGGTAAAGACAAAGACGCAATGACTCTAAACTGGACAGGTACAGTATACAATACTGCTAACAGTGCAACTTACTGTGTCCAGGTTCTCTACAACAATAAAGGCTACCACAGCATGCCAACATATCTGAATGTCCTCAACAATGCCATCCTGCGTGCCAACATGCCTCCCTCCAAGGGCAATCCTGCTGCCTACGGTAGACACGCCAGATATAGCTGCTGAATAAAGTTGTGCCAGTTTGGTTGGTTATTTTTAACTACACAACAGATTGTTTGTTCTGTTTGTTTGCAGGAATCACAGTAACAAACCACCCGATGAATCGCACCAGTGCCAGCCTTTCTTTAGACTATTTGTAAGTGTCTGTGGCTTTACCTCATATATTTATGTGATAGATTCACATTTCTGTTCACGTAAACAATGAGTCTTCATTGTTAGTAGCTCTGGAAGAAAGCAGACCATCTACTAATCAGAAAGTTGGTGGTTCGATTCCCGGCTCCTCTAGTCTGCATGCCAAGAATCCTTGGGCAAGATACTAAGTTGTTCTCCCATGCATCCAACAGAGTATGACTGTGTCAGTGTTATATAGAAAGCACTTCAACAGATGAAGCACAGAAAAAGTGTTTGTGTGAATGCGGCAGGTTGTATAAAGTGCTTTGAGTGTTCAGATCGAATAGAAAACCCCGATGTCAGAACCCGTCCATTCAGCATTCATCAAACAGAAAAGTTAGTCATAGACTTCCTTAACCCTCAGCTGTAAAACACTGGGGGTCGTCACCCTTCATGGACACGCTACTTTGTGAACACGATAACTCAAGAACAAGGCGACATATGATTTTCAAATTGATACCATCGGTGCATCTCCTAAAAGTCTCAGATGAGTTTGGATCCTGTTGACCTTGACCTCAAGTTCTGCTAGGAGGCGTAGGAGTAGCGCTGGCAGCTGCTGGTATTTTGTCTCTTCTCTTCATTGGAGTTAAAGTATCTGAATTTTAGGAGCAGGACCCCGCCTCCAAACAAGCTCCTTTAGCTTCTTATCTATACATGCTCCCCCAGCTCTACAAGCTGTTCATTCTCGTTTTCGTGCCCCACCCTCCTTCCCCTTTTTCAATTCTTTCACTTCTCATTGGTTCATGGGGGATCTGCCAGGCCCGGGAGCCGCCACCTGTCCCCTCTGAAGCCTTCCCCAAACTGCAGCTCAGTTCATGTTTAAGCCATTCACCTTTATCTACTACAAACACTGTCAAACCTAAAATGAGGACGTGGGTCCAGCGAGTGAATCCAGCCATATGGCTGATGGCTGCTACGCCCTGAGCCTGGTTCTGCCAGGCCTCTCTTCCTGTTAAAAAGACGTTCTCCTAAAAGGGAATGCTTCTCCTGGGCTAGTGTCTATTAAACCCCTTTTCCATTCGTATCTACTCAGATCGACTCGGTGCGGTTTTCAGGGTTTTCGGTTAGGTTGTAGTACCTGGTACCAGGTACGTTTTTAGTATCTGCTCACCCGGGATCCAAGCAATCCGAGCAGGTACTAAAATGTGACATCATCAGATTGAATGCCACCGATTGGCTGGTCAGTAGCATCACTTGATGAGTCATGAGAGCGTCGGTTTCTATCACATTTAACTGAGCCTACTCACAGACGAAATGCTGGTTTGGCAGCACGTAGTGAGGCTCCAGATGCTTTGAGTGTGAAGTAACTCCAGACGTCTCACACACCACAGCTGCTCTATCACGTGACGCATACTGCTCCGACGTGCTGAGGTCACTACCATGTGGCGAGTTATGTGAGGTACTGATATCAGATCATCCATCGCAGTTATAACTGTGCTTCGGAAAAACAAATAGCAGAGGAGCCACAAAGAGGCCTGAGAAGAGGACAGAGACAGAGAGAGAGATTCCTCCTTTACTGCAAAGATTGATGTATAGCTTTAACTAAAGAGAGTTTTGCATAACTTTATGAATGTTTCTGTCAAAAGTGCTTTGAAATGACTGTTGAGGACCAAATACTGTCAACTGAAACTGAACTAGCTCTCCTCCTTGTTTTTGTACCTGCAGGCTCCAGGGCACAGATGTAGTGATTGCCATCTTCATTATTGTAGCCATGTCCTTTGTCCCAGCCAGCTTTGTGGTTTTCCTAGTAGCAGAAAAATCCACAAAGGCCAAACACCTGCAGTTTGTCAGTGGCTGTGACCCAGTCATCTACTGGCTAGCCAACTATATTTGGGATATGGTGAGGATGTGATGTTGCAGATGTGAATGTCTTACTAAATGCTTTAACATGTGTGCAGCTCCTGAACATGGTTTCTCCTTTTATCTGTCCTCAGCTGAACTACCTGGTACCTGCTACATGCTGCGTTATTATTCTGTTTGTGTTTGACCTGCCAGCCTACACCTCTCCAACAAACTTCCCTGCTGTCCTCTCCCTCTTTCTTCTCTACGGGTGAGACATCTGCCTGCACACACGATTTTCCACCTTGGTTCTGAGTCTCTGCTCACATTGTTATGTAGTTTAGTTGTATACTGACTTCCATTAAATAGACATAATATACAGAAGTCAGTCCACTTCCACCACCTGCACTTCTCCTTGTAATTGTTTTAGCGCACAGTTCAGACGATTGGTGCTAATGCATTATATAAAGTAACATAGGGATGCTTTTATTACTGCTAGCATATTATCATCACTTTGCCTTTCTCTGATATCAGCTGCACACTTGTATTTTTAACAGCTGTAATTTTATAGCATTAGCAAACTATTTTCACAAACAGGGAAAAATATTAAAAACCACATGTCGTGGTGGTTCCAGTACAGTGGATGTCTCCAGGAGCACATTTTGTCATATTGACATGCAAACTCAACTCTAGTATCATGCTAGGTCCTGTTTAGGTGCAGTTTTCACAAAACTCTACTACTTGTCTAAATGTAAATGAAATACTAAGATCTTTTTATAAACATGGAAACATATAGCAAGTTTCTTTCTTCCCCTTTCCAGTTGGTCGATCACTCCCATAATGTATCCTGCATCCTTCTGGTTTAAGGTTCCCAGTACAGCCTATGTCTTTCTCATAGTCATCAACCTCTTCATAGGCATCACTGCAACTGTTGCAACCTTCCTTCTACAGCTCTTTGAACACGACAAGGTCTGTTGGATTCTTATATCTTACCTCAGACACACAGCCAAACGCCATCACTCGTTTCCCCTTCAACAGCAAAAGTACAGATTTGGAAGAGATGGTGATCTTTGAGTTAGATCACCTGCTCTTCCACATACTGGAATGAATACTACAACATGGAAAAGTATCTGACATGACCTTTGCTTTTTACTGTATTTCTTTCTTTTACTTCTTTTTTTCTTTTTGCAGGATTTGAAAAAAGTGAACAGTTACCTAAAGTCCTGTTTCCTCATCTTCCCCAACTACAACCTGGGTCATGGCCTGATGCAGATGGCCTACAACGAGTACATCAATGAATACTACGCTAAAATAGGTACACTAAGCACCGAGCTGGCTAATTACAATAAAGTTAAATCTTAAACTACTATGATTTATTTAACAGAGATGAACCAACACTTCTTGCAAGAACCTAAAGTTGTGCTATACATACTTAAAGATTTATAAGGGTATTCAGAGCACATTCTTAGTTTGGTGCTACAGAAGATTTGTTGAGAACAAAGATTTACAGTCTTGCAGGCTTTTTTGTTTTATTCATAATGATTTTTGGAGATTGAAGAGCAAAGCTGCACATTAAGTTGTTGTAATTATGTGTTTTAGGGCAGTTTGACAAGATGAAATCACCATTTGAGTGGGATATTGTGACTCGAGGACTTGTTGCAATGACAGTCGAAGGCTTTGTTGGCTTCCTCATCACCATCCTGTGTCAGTACAACTTTCTGAGGAACCCGCCGTGAGTTTTCTATATATAGTTTTGAACTGGATGCCTACCTCTTAGTTACACAGAGGGTCGTATGCTGAGAGATCTACAGTTATAGTTGGCTGAGGACTGTACTAAAAATGTACTTACAATATAAACAAAGGGTACGTTAAAAACACAACTAAGCATGAATGACTTAACAACAGGAAAAAGGGGGAAAAACCCCAGAACTTATGTACTGTACCAAGCCGGCACCAAAGCAGCTTTCAGATTGATGCTTCGTATATAAGACAAATAATGTAGTAGGGTTTCCTGCTGTTACACAGCTTTCAAATATCAGTGTGGCAGGGCGTGGTCTGAGGCGCAGCTGCTTAACAAAATAAAACAAAATAATTCCCCACTCGCCCCTGTGAGCGGTCTGGCCTTCATGCTCGGGTCGTCTACCAGAGGCCTGAGAGCTTGAGGGTCCAGTCCAATTTTATTTATAAAGCAATTTAAAATACCCAGCACAGGACCAAAGTGCTGTGCAGAAAACAAGTTAAAAACAGTAGAATAACAGAAAACAGCAAAAATAAGTAAATAAAACACAGGGTCCTGCGCAGTATCTTAGCTGTTCCCAGGATTGACTCTGGACAGACAGGATCTTAGCTCGCACCCTAGAGGGCGTCTCCCATTTTGACCTCGGGACTGCCAGTCCATATTCAGCACAGATGTTCCTGTACACTAAGCCGGCCACTTGGTTATGGCGTTCCATGTATGCCCTGCCTGCTAGCATCTTGCACCCTGCTGTTATGTGCTGGATTGTCTCATCTTTACACAGCCTGGGGTCTTGCCTGGTGTGATAGACCCCAGCCTCTATGGATCTTGTACTCGGAGCTTGTTCTTGTGCTGCCATGATTAGTGCCTCTGTGCTGTCTTTCAGTCCAGCTTTGTCCAGCCACTGGTAGGATTTCTGGATATCAGCCACCTCTGCTTTCTACCAGTGGTACATAACGTGCACCCTTTGCAGAGAGCTCATTTCCGCCACTTGTATCTGCAATCTCGTTTCTTCGTTCACTACCCAAAGCTTGTGACCGTAGTTGAAGGTAGGGACACAGAGAGCTGAAGGCCGGACATAAGAGCTTCACTTTAATGCTCAGCTCTCTCTTCACCACAATGGACTGGTACAGCATCCGCATCACTGCAGGCACAGCACGGATTGGTGCTGTGCCTGCAGCACTCCCCTCGCTTGTGGATAATTATTATTAAACCTTTATTTAAGCTGGAAAATAGCACTATACCCTAAACAAGACCTCAAACAGCTGCAAACAGCTGAGCTGGAGGCCACCACCTGATGAAGCTAACAGAACCACATCGTCTGCGAAAAGCAGAGATGAGATTCTGAGACCACAAAAAGTGAAAGCCTTCTGCCACTTGGCTACACCTAGAAATTCTGTCCATAACAACTATGAAAAGAATCGGTGACAAAGGGCAGCCAAGTCCATCACCCACCGGAAACAAGTAAAACCTATTGCCGGCAATGCAGACCAAGCTCTTGCAACAGTTGTATAAGGATCGAATGGCCCGTAGCAATGGGGCAGACACCCCATATTCTCAGAGCACCTCCAACAGGACAGCCCGAGGGACACAGTCGAATGCCTTCTCCAAGTCCACAAAACACACATAGACTGGTTGGGCAAACTCCCATGCACCCTCAAGTATCCTTGAGAGGGTAAAGAGCTGGTCCAGTGTTCCACGACCAGGACGAAAACCGCATTGTTCCTCCTGTATCTGAGGTTGGACTAACGGACAGACTCTCCTTTCCAGCACCCTGGCATAGACTTTCCCAGGGAGGCTGAGGAGTGTGATCCCCCTATAATTGAAGCAAACCCTCCAGTCCCCTTTCTTGAAGATGGGAACCACCATCCCAGTTTGCCAGTCTAGAGCTACCGCCCCTGATCTCCACACAACATCGTATAGGCGTGTCGACAAAGACAGCCCTACAACAACATCCAGAGTCTTCAGGAACTCAGGCCGAAGCTCATTTACCCCAGGGGCCACCAAGGAATTGTTTAACTGCCTCAGTGACCTCGCCCACGGTGATAGACGACTCATCCCCCTGGTCCCCAGACTCTGCTTCCTCTATGGAAGGAAGAGGTGGGATTAAAGAGGTCATTGAAGTTTTCCTTCCACCGTCCGACGGTCCAAATCATCAGTGCTCCACCCACACTATGCAGAGTGTGGGTGGAGCATTGTTTTCCCCTCCTGAGTCACCTGACAGTTTGTCAGAATCTCTTTGAGGCAATCTGAAAGTCTTTTTCCATGGCCTCTCCAAACTCCTCCTACAGTTTAAGTTTTTGCTTCAGCCGCTGTTAGGTTTAAATTGTTAAATGTTATCATTGTGTTACTTAAATTTGTAAAACTGTATGACCAAAGACATTCCTTTGTTTCTATTGCCCTCCGCAGCCTGTTGACTGGTGGGGGAGGCTGTAGTGTTTATTGTAGGCACATCCTATGTGAGGGTTCTGTTCTCTTGGTTAGTAAGCTTCCTGCTTTTATGATCCTTTTGTGGGCAGGAGGTCACACAAACGCACCCCCAAACACACACACACACACACATTCTCGCACAGGCATACACACACACACGTGCTTACACACATATGGTACCTTATCTTTTATAACCATAGGGGGGTTTACAATGGGTGGTGCTGTGTGTACTGTAACTGTTTTCAATGAAAGGCGGCAAGCGGAGGCCGGGGTGGAAGTGGTCTGAACGAGGGCAGAAGGGCTGCTCTGAGATCCTCCCTTGTGCAAGTAAAATCGCTGTTCGTCTTGCTTCCTTGCTTCCTTAATGGGAATGAGTCTCTAAACCAGTGGGGCCTGTGGAAGCGCAGACCCAACAGCCGCTGCCCGAGCCAAGTTCTGCTTGGCCTTAATCTGTGTAATTTGAGAAGCCAAAATCAAAATCTCAATGAAATTGATTTTCACTTTTCTTTGCTTGTATATGGCTAACGTGAACAGAGATGGCACGATACCACTTTTTTATGTCCGATACCGATATCATAAATTTGGATATCTCCCAATAGTGATATAAATCCAATAGAGCATATTTTATAATCAATGAAACGTTTGGGTATTTTTTCAATATCTTGCTGCATTTTGCACAAGTTCATACTTAAGTTTAAAAAACTAAACTAAACTAAAGCTATTCTGTTACACCTGTATGCAAAAAATACACTGCAGCCAAAATCTTTCATAGTTCAGCACTGATCAATCTAATTTACTTAAACCTGCACCTCCTCCTCATTCTGGTATTTTAAAGAGTACTTAGTGGAAATATTAAACAACCTAACTAACATGGTTGCCAACTCCCAGCAAAAAAAATTTAAAAAAAGGGAACCACCCCCCACCCTCTGCCTTATAACGCTTAATTGACGTAGTCAAATTTAATTTAATGCACATATAAAAGAAAATGCACAGAAATCAATTATTTTTCTACAATAATTAAATAGATTCAACATCTTTCTTGCACAGATGGTTCCCAAAGGAAAAAGTACTATAGCTTACTAGGGTATATTAGACTTAATAGTTCCTACACAATAATAATATTATAATGGTCTCGCACGCCACAGCCGCTCTATCACGTGACCACACTGCTCCGACGTGCTACGGTTCTGAGCTGAGTTACGCCATGTGGCAAGTTTTGTGAGGTGCTTTCGTGATATTTAATGGATTGGATTACATTTTTTATTTCTCTCCGATATCCGATCCAGTAATTTAGGTCAGTATCGGACCGACACCGATACGTAATATCGGATCGGTCCATCTAAATACACATACTTTTAAAATACAAATACATTTAAAAAATGTTGTTGTAAAAGTCTTCACAATACAGTTCTGTAACTGCAGACCAAGGAGAAACTATGCTCATATCCCCCTTCTTGTAGTTGATAAAAGATATGTAAAGACAAGTGGAATTACTGGCTGACAGAGTGAATACGCTAAAAGATGACTGGAGTATATGTGCTTAGGAGGGTGCCGGTCAGCTCCAAGCCTATCGATGACGATGATGTAGACGTGGCCTGTGAGAGACAAAGAGTGCTGCGTGGAGACGCTGACAATGACATGCTGAAGATCAAGAACCTAACCAAGGTTAAACTTTAATATGTACTTTGCTAACTTTTACACAACTGCATATCTTAAACTATTCGTTCAGTTATGCCATTACTTTAAAATGATCCTACTCTGTTAAAGTGGTCATTACTATCAAAAAGTTACATTGCTTGATCCTCAGGTATACAAATCCAGAAAGATGGGACGTATCCTTGCAGTGGACCGCCTGTGTCTGGGTGTCCGGCCCGGAGAGTGCTTTGGATTGCTCGGAGTAAATGGAGCTGGGAAAACCAGCACCTTTAAGATGCTGACAGGAGACGAGTGTACGACTGGAGGAGAGGCTTTCATTAACAGAAACAGGTTAGAGTGCACTGTAAATGTGACTGTAACATTCTTAGCAGATACTTTAGCAGCAAAGGACATCAGACATCAAATACATGGGCACTGACTATAGTCTGGGTTTGTACTGCAGGACCGCTGCTGAAGTGATGCCAAGTGTGCTTGTGTGTGTGTGCATGTGTGCAGTATCCTGAAGGACCTGTTACGTGTGCAACAAGGTATCGGCTACTGTCCACAGTTTGATGCTCTGTTTGATGACCTGACAGCCAGGGAGCATCTGCAGCTTTACACTCGCCTGCGTGGCATTCCTTGGAAAGACCAAGAAAGGGTTAGTCTCTCTCTCTCTCACACACACACACACACACACACACACACACACACACACACACACACACACACACACACACACACACACACACACACACACACACACACACACACAGCTTTAGGTTTACTAACAGAAACTGTGATCAAAATCGTAATAATAGAAAAACAAGTATCAGAAGTGAGGATACGCCAGCATGTTGATCATGAAGATTTTGGCCAGTCCTCACTTTCTCAGTGAAGAGGATAATGCCTCATATTCATGACCAAACTCGTTCTGGGTCCGGCATTTCATAACCTTCCTACAGTCAAAGTGTCACTGGCTAACTTGGAAACATGGATATATTTCCTCAGACAGTCGCTGACCCACTGCTAAAGCCATGGTGAATGTAAATGGACTGGTTCTGATATATATTCTACCTGAGCACCCAAAGCAGTTTCAACAACTTGCCCCGTTTACCCATTTATACAAGCACTGTGTGTGCAGGCTGTGTAACATTCACACACATACAGTTGTGTTCAAAATAATAGCAGTGTGTTTTAAAACACGAGTAAAGCTCAAAATATAATAACGTTTTTATAACATTACAATGCTGTAATGTTGTAACACTGCACATTATATTTTAGCATTCCTGCGAATCACTAACCTAATATTTAGTTGTATAACCACTGTTTCTGAGAACTGCTTCACATCTGTCCTGCATGGAGTCGCCCAGCTTCTTGCAGCCCAGGATGATTGGACAACCTTCCACAATTCCTCTGCATTTCTTGGTTTTGCCTAAGAAGCAGCATTTTTGAATGTTTTGAATGTGTTTGGGGTCGTTGTCTTGTTGAAACACTCATTTCAAGGGCATTTCCTCTTCAGCATAAGGCAGCATGACCTCTTCAAGTGTTTTGATATAAGCAAATTGATCCATGATCCCTGGTACGTGATAAATAGGCCCGACACCTTAATAAAACAGCCCTATATCGTGATGCTTGCACCACCAGGCTTCACGGTCTTCAGAGTGTTCTGTGGCTTGAGTTCAGTGTTTGGGGGTCGTGTGACAAACTGTCTGTGGCCCTTGGACCCAAAAGGAACAATCTTACTTTCATCAGTCCAGAAAATCCTTGAAAGTGAAATCCTTCCACTGACCGCTGCAGCACACCTGCACCAGGGTAAACCTCCGCCTGCCCCACCCCTGCTTTACAGGTGAAAATAGAGCAACAGGACCGCTGAGTCTTTGACTTTATTTATTTTCTGCTGTGTTTTACTTGCATCTATTTGAAAGACTGAGTGTAAACACAAAAAATATTTTATTTTATGTGCTGGAATGTGCAGAAAATAGGTTTAAATGTTAAACTAATTTCTTCCAGTTAGTGTCACGTGGCCGGGTGGCCGGTACTGAACAGGACTCAGGTGCAGAAACCCAGAGCGGAGACAGCAGATGATGCAACAATTTATTAGGTTTAAGTGCAAGAGAAAAACGTGGCAAAGACAAAAAAACAACGAGACGTGGAGTCTTGGTGCGGCGTGGCCTGGGGAACGTGGCTATGGCGAGGGAATGAGGCCTGAGATGCGGAACGGAGCTGAGTGGGGAACAGTCACACTGAAGGAAGAGGATATAGGAGTTAGGTAGGTAGTGAAGGCAGCTCTGCAGTGGCCAGTTGTAAGAGCAGCAATTCTTACTTGCAGTTAGGGACCTGGAGTGTTGAGAGGGGGGTGATGAAGATCCAGGGGAGGCTGAGTGGTGTGGAAAAGCTGGCCTGAGATCCGGGGCTTCAGATGGAGTGTGATGGCAGGAGGGCAGGCAGGTGAGGCACAGAGAGATTTCCAGAATGATTACTAGGTATCCTGAGTCCAGAGGTGGAGTGTGAGCCAAGGTGGATACAGCAACTGTAGCACAAGAGAGTCGTGTTAACAGGATGAATCACAGCAAGAACTTAACGTATACGGCCTGTTACCAACATGTGTTGATGACGAACTGGCAGTGAATGAACATCAACGTGTGGTTTAAATCCCTCTGGCTTGATTGCCTGCAATAGGCTCCAGGTGTGCGGGAGCTGGAGTTGGCCCTGCCCAGGGGCGGATCCCAGGTCAGTTCAGGAGCCTTATGGAAATTCCAGCCACCCACCGCAGACCATGACAGTACCCCCCCTCAAGGGACGCCTCCCGGCGGCTGACCGGTCCCCAGCCTGCGACGCGACCTGAAAAATCTAGAGATGAGAGCAGGGTCAAGGATAAACGAGCGAGGAACCCAGGCACGTTCCTCAGGCCCATACCCCTCCCAGTCCACCAAAAACTGGCGACCCCTACCACGGCGGCGGACGTCAACGATCCTCCGAACCGTATAGGCCGGATGACCATCGATGAGCCGGGCGGGCGGAGGGGGGTCGGAAGGCGGGCACAGCACACTGGACAGCACACAGGTCTGACTTGGGAAACATGAAAAACCGGGTGAATCCGAAGACAGGGAGGAAGCTCGAGTTTCACAGCAGAGGGCGAGATGACCGAGTGGACGACATACGGCCCTATAAACCGAGGAGCCAGCTTGCGGGAGGAAACCCTAAGGGGAACATCCTTAGCCGACAGCCACACCTTCTGCCCTGGAGTGTACCGAGGAGCTGGTGATCGTAGACGATCTGCATAGCGGCAGTGGCGGGCAGCAGCTTTCTTCAGTGCCTCCCGGGTCCGAGTCCAGACACGGCGGCAGCGCTGGAGATGGTGCTGGACGGAAGGCACAGCCAAATCAGCCTCTTCCTCAGGGAAGAGGGGGGGCTGATAGCCCAGGGACACTTCAAATGGAGAGAGACCAGTGGATGCGGAAACATGAGAATTGCGCGCATACTCTACCCATGGGAGATGTGCAGACCAAGTAGCCGGGTTATGGGAAACCATGCAGCGGAGCATGGACTCTAGTTCTTGGTTGAGCCTCTCAGTCTGCCCATTGGTTTGAGGGTGGTAACCAGAACTGAGGTTGGCTTGAGCACCTAGGGCAGAGCAGAAAGATTTCCAAACCTGGGATGTAAATTGAGGTCCCCTGTCAGAAGTGACCTCAGCAGGAATCCCGTGGAGTTTGAAGACGTGGTCAACCATCAGTCTTGCAGTTTCCGTGGCAGTGGGTAGTTTCTCCAGGGCAACGAAGTGAGCCGCTTTAGAAAACCTGTCGATCACAGAGAGTATTACTGTTTTACCTGCAGACCTAGGCAGTCCAGTGACAAAGTCCAGGGAAATGTGGGACCAAGGACGAGAAGGTACGGCTAGAGGTTGTAGAAGACCGGAGGGTCGCTGATTTCGGGTCTTGTTCCTGGCGCACACGTCACAGGCAGAGACGTATTCCCGCACATCATGTTCCAGAGTTGCCCACCAGAAGTGCCGACGTAGTAGTGCGATAGTGCGGCCAATTCCAGGATGGCAGGAAAACCGGGAGGCATGAGCCCACCTAATTACAGCCGAACGGGTTGCTGCGGGAATGAAGCGGCGGCCCGGAGGACCTGTGCCAGGGTCTGGTTCATCCTGTAATGCTCGCTGGATGGATTCCTCTATATCCCAGGATAAAAACGCTATGCGGCAGGAGGTAGGAAGCACAGGAACTGGTTCGGTGGGTTCAGCGTCTGGGTCGTAAAGACGAGACAGGGCATCGGCCTTGGTGTTCTTGGAACCTGGACGGAAAGAGATGGCAAACTTGAAGCGATCAAAGAACAGAGACCAACGGGCCTGGCGGGCATTTAGACGCTTAGCCGTCTTGAGGCAAGTAAGGTTTTTATGATCTGTGAAGATGGTGAATGGGTGTTCAGCCCCTTCCAATAGGTGACGCCACTCTTCCAGGGCTAACTTAATAGCCAGCAACTCTCTGTCTCCTACATCATAGTTGCGTTCAGCTGACGAGAGTCGACGTGAAAAAAAGGCGCATGGGTGTAACTTGGCCTTGGGACCTGAATGCTGTGAAAGGACCGCTCCGACGCCGACGTCGGACGCGTCTACCTCCAGAACGAATGGCTTGGAGTGATCTGGGTGACACAATACAGGAGCTGAGGTAAATAGTCGCTTGAGCCTACTGAATGCTGCCTCAGCTTCAGGTGTCCAGATGAACTGTCTTTTGGTGGATGTGAGTGCAGTGAGAGGAGTGGCTACCTGGCTGTAGTTGCAAATAAACCTCCGGTAGAAATTGGCAAAGCCGAGGAAACATTGTAGGAGCTTGCGTGACGTGGGCGTGGGCCACTCCAGGATCGTGCGGATCTTGGCTGGATCAGTCTTCACCTGCCCTCCTGCGAGTATATAGCCAAGAAAAGTGACGGATTGTGCATGAAACTCACATTTCTCGGCTTTGACGTAAAGTCGGTTTTCCAGGAGGCGTTGGAGGACTGCTCGGACGTGGACATGGTGTTCCTGGGGAGTCTTGGAGAAAATGAGTATGTCATCAAGATAAACAAAGACAAACTGGTTCAGGAAATCACGGAGCACGTCGTTGACCAGGTTCTGAAAGACAGCGGGGGCATTGGTTAACCCAAACGGCATGACCAAATATTCAAAGTGACCTAGAGGCGTATTAAAAGCCGTTTTCCATTCGTCCCCCTCCCTGATGCGGACGAGATGGTAGGCATTGCGGAGATCCAGTTTGGTGAATATGGTGGCTTCATGGAGGGGTTCAAAGGCAGAGCTGATAAGGGGTAAAGGATATTTGTTTTTAATGGTGATGTCGTTTAACCCTCTGTAGTCAATGCATGGACGGAGTGATTTATCCTTCTTTTCCACAAAAAAGAAGCCGGCGCCCACTGGAGAGGAGGATGGGCGGATGATACCTGCAGCTAGTGACTCGTGGATGTACTTTTCCATGGACTCTCTTTCTGGTCTGGAGATGTTGAACAGCCGGCTAGAGGGAAGCGGAGCACCAGGTAGAAGGTCGATAGCGCAGTCATAAGGTCTGTGAGGTGGCAAAGACGACGCTTTGTCTTTACTGAAAACTTCCTGGAAGTCATGGTACTCAGGTGGGACGAGTGTGAGGTCAACCGGATCAGTGTCCGAGGTGTTAGTGTCAGGGGTACCCGGCGGTAGAGCAGACTTGAGGCAGTGGGCTAGACAAAAAAGGCTCCAACTAGCGATTTTACTTCCAGACCAGTCTATATGAGGGTTGTGTTTCTTTAGCCAGGGGTAGCCTAGGATGAGTGGTGAATCAGGAGAAGAGAAAGTGAACAAGGTAATGGCTTCATGGTGGTTTCCAGAGGTGACGAGGGTTACGGGGCCAGCCTGATGGGTTATCTGAGAAAATATTTGATTGTTTAATGCGGTAACAGGGATGGGAGGATCGAGAGTCTTGAGTGGCAAGTGAAGGCGTCTAGCGAGAGCTAGATCTATTAAATTTTGCTCTGCTCCAGAATCAACGAGAGCATGGAGGGGGTGAGAAACCTGATTTAGACACAGGGTGACTGGTAGGATTAACCGGGGTTTGGAACTGAAAGAGGATCCGCCCACCTGTATCCCCGAAATTACCGGCGGGCGGAGCCTTTTGGCCGAACCGAACACTGTGCTAACCTATGCTCCACTGAGCCACAGTAAAAACATGCACCCGACCGAAGCCGTCGTTCTCACTCCTCTGGTGTGAGACGAGAGCGGCCGATTTGCATAGGCTCCGGAGCGGCGTCCGTTTCTACGGAAACAGGAGCGGATGTGGACACCGGACGTGATGGCGGAGGAAGTGAAAACGTGCAAGGCGCGGGTTTACGATGTTTCTGGTTCTTTTCGGCCTCCCTTTCCCTCAGACGATTATCTATCCTAAGGGAAAGGGAGACCAGGTCTTCAAAAGACTTGGGCTCATCGCGGGAAGCGAGCTGGTCTTTGAGCTCATCGTTTAAGGCGCGACGGAACACTCCCCGAAGGGCATGATCGGGCCAATTGGCCTCGGCGGCTGCGGTACGGAAGTCGATAATGAACTCTGCGACACTCCGGCTCCCCTGTTGTAACCCAAGCAACCTTTCATCAGAACTACCCTCCGATACTGGATGAGTAAAGGTCCTTTTAAACTCACACAGAAAATCATCATACAAGCAGGTTGGGAGCGGATGAGCCGACAGGTAAGCCTCAGCCCATAACAGTGCCTTGCCCTGAAGCTTAGTCACCAGATATGCTACCCGAGCTGATTCGCTAGCAAATGAACGGGGAGAATGCGTGAACGCGAGAGAACATTTTAGTAGAAAGGCCGTACAGCGACCCTGCTCCCCTGAGTACGGCTCGGGTTCTGGGAATGCAGCATCGCGAAAAACGGAGCCTGAAGGGGTTGGAGCTGGGGAAGACTGGGGAGGTTCTGCCACGGGTGCAGGAGACGCAGAGGACGGGCATGGAGGAGAGGAAAGAGCTGACTGAATTTCCTGCAGGGAAGCTAAGATCTTAGCCTGAGTCTCGCCTATGGCTTGACACCGGGTGTCGAGAGCCTGCAACGCTTGCTCATGAGCCCGTAAAATGGCTCCCTGCTTGGAGACTGCTGCACGTACTGGGTCTGCTGAGTCCATTTTTTGGCCAGTTCGTACTGTCACGTGGCCGGGTGGCCGGTACTGAACAGGACTCAGGTGCAGAAACCCAGAGCGGAGACAGCAGATGATGCAACAATTTATTAGGTTTAAGTGCAAGAGAAAAACGTGGCAAAGACAAAAAAACAACGAGACGTGGAGTCTTGGTGCGGCGTGGCCTGGGGAACGTGGCTATGGCGAGGGAATGAGGCCTGAGATGCGGAACGGAGCTGAGTGGGGAACAGTCACACTGAAGGAAGAGGATATAGGAGTTAGGTAGGTAGTGAAGGCAGCTCTGCAGTGGCCAGTTGTAAGAGCAGCAATTCTTACTTGCAGTTAGGGACCTGGAGTGTTGAGAGGGGGGTGATGAAGATCCAGGGGAGGCTGAGTGGCGTGGAAAAGCTGGCCTGAGATCCGGGGCTTCAGATGGAGTGTGATGGCAGGAGGGCAGGCAGGTGAGGCACAGAGAGATTTCCAGAATGATTACTAGGTATCCTGAGTCCAGAGGTGGAGTGTGAGCCAAGGTGGATACAGCAACTGTAGCACAAGAGAGTCGTGTTAACAGGATGAATCACAGCAAGAACTTAACGTATACGGCCTGTTACCAACATGTGTTGATGACGAACTGGCAGTGAATGAACATCAACGTGTGGTTTAAATCCCTCTGGCTTGATTGCCTGCAATAGGCTCCAGGTGTGCGGGAGCTGGAGTTGGCCCTGCCCAGGGGCGGATCCCAGGTCAGTTCAGGAGCCTTATGGAAATTCCAGCCACCCACCGCAGACCATGACAGTTAGAGAATGTTGCAGATAATAAAATCTTTGCTTGATGCATAAAGTTAAAAGATTAAAACTAATAAAACATGTTAAAAAAAGAGACTTTTCCATTTGATTACATTTTGTATGATGGATTATGTAGAAAAAGTAGAATTAGGCTGAAAGATCTATCACTTTATCACCTACTCAGGTTGTAAATCATGTTTTTAAAAAGTAACTAAGTAACTAAGTAATTAATTACTTTTGAAAATAAGTAATCAGTAAAGTAACGGGATTACTTTTTTGGGGAAGTAATCAGTAATTAGTTACTGATTACTTTTTTCAAGTAACTTGACCAACACTGGTCACAACTAGTCGCGGGGGGATGTGGCGGCCCCACTTTAGAAATCCAATATATTAAGCCTGAAGGGTTCTAATGTTATATTTATACTTTTCATGCTTTTTAAAGTTCTGTAAATTCGCGTTTGATTTGTTTTGTTTTGGGTATTTTTTTGTGGAGCACTCTGTGATGTTTGTCTTGAAAGGTGTTATACAAATAACATTTTACTTCCATCAGGCATCACTTTGAGCAAGATAAGTGAGGCGTGCAACAGCAACAACAGCTGATATTATGCTTCCCGTTTCCATTGAGATTAATAAACAGGTTCTTTTGATGTTACAGAACTTATCGCTTCGTTTGTTTGTACTTGAGCAGAGACAGAAATCAGAGCTAGTTACATACCTGCTATCTGGTTGTGTATCATTGTACAACTTAAGGTTGAAATTAAGGTTTGTACTAATCCAGTTCTCTTTCACATATGTTACATATATGTTACATATTACATGTACAGTGTATGACCCTCCGATACTTGTTTAAGGGTTGCCCAGCTACATCTTTCAGCTCATCCATAAAACAGGTGTGAAATCACTGGTTGGTTGATCTCCACCTAGCGGTCAACTGCCCCGTGTGTTCAGTCTCTGTCATTACAAATGTGGGACAGCATTTAGTCCTTCCAAGATCGCTGTTTGTTTCCTGGGTTGACTCTGGCTGTGATAGCGTACCAGCGTATTGCTCGCGTGCTGTGTGGGAGCTGACTGTGGTGTAGAGGTTGGTGGGTCAGGTGAGTCAGAGTTTCTCTCTAGCTTATAAAGAGAGCCCGGTGGGTTGCTCATGGAGTCACGCGTTTGCAGCCTTAGAGTCTTCTGTAACCTGTGGTCCTTACTGGCGTGTTGCTCGTGGGTTATGAGTTTACATGCTGGGTGGGACCTTGATTTGGTTCAGTAATCTGGTGGTCAGTGAGGGTTCCTCTCCAGCCTGCAAAAAGAGCCCAGTGTGTAACTCGGGGAGAAGTTTGCTCCGCACCTCCTAAAATTTAATATAGGTTGGTTGTGGCCCCTTACCAGCGTGTTGCTCGTAGGTTGCACGCTAACACACTCAGTGTGGTGCTGGAGTTCTGGATTTGGACCCAGATATATTAGTTTGTATGTTTGAGAAGCTTGTAGAGTCACGTGGTTGGTCGGATGGTGAACAGACTTTGTTTCTACAGAGTCTCAGCATCTCTTTGTGCTGTTTAAATGTTAATGTGCGGTGATACAGGGATGTTTGGTAAAGCCTTACCTTCAGCACCAAGACTTCAGAGTATTGGAAGATGGGATGCTGAAACATCATCTTAAAAAAAATTGGTGGGAAGCTCTGGGCAACTTGTACATTTGGATGAAGATAAACCCGAACAACTGATTGACATCAGACAGTTACATACACTGGAAACGCTGCATCCAGATGAACAGAAGAAACTTTTTGGGAACATTATAGTCTTATCTGTCTCTGTTCTCAGGTACACCATCTTGTGGTCATTTAGTGGACCATGATATTGATGATGCTCAGCCTATTAAACAGCATTTTTACCAGTCATCTCCTGATAAGCGACAGATATTAGAATCTGACGTAAATGGTAGAAAATGGTGTTGCCTTCTTCCTCTGCTTGTTCATCTCTGTGTTTGCTGATGTAGAAGTCAGATTTCAAATTTAGGTCTTGCACTGACTTTTGCTAAATTAATGGCGTCACACAGCCAGGTGCATATCCTCTTCCCAGAATGAAAGATTGTATTGACCAGGTAGCCACGACAAACTTTGTGAGCAAGTTTGACCTTTTGAAAGGGCGTCGACAGGTTCCTCTGTCTCAGAGAGCCAAATACATTTGTTCTGTCCTTCAGGTCTGTATTTATATCCCGTCATGCCAGTTGGTCTTTGAAATGCAGCAGCTTCTTTTCAAACATTAATGAATACAGTTGTGTCAGGATTATAAAGCAGTGCAGTTTATTTAGACGACGTAGGTGTTTACAGTGAAACCTGGGAGGAGCATGTAGAGCAAATGAAGACACCTGAACTGGTTTGACCATCAGTCTGGCTAAATGTAAATCTGCTAGAGCCACTATTACATGTTGTTTTTGTTTCCTGCCCATGGAGAAAACAAAAACCAAGAACATGAAGGCTCAGTAAGCTGAACTATAATCACAGACACCAGTCAGGATGCAATCCCTGACATGAAGGGGAAATATCTCTTTCCTCCACTAGGTTGAACCCCAATTCTCTACTGAATCATTCAGAGACCCTCGACCTCAGGCTCTTGTCCTGCCAAAGAGGTGATGTTAAACGGTCATGTTTGCTAACTGGCCAGCCTACCGTCAGAGCCTCAGCTCCTGACAGCCACCGAATTCACAAAGCCCCGACCCCCTCGTGTAGTCGTGTGTCTGCAGCAGGTGAGGTCCATCTAAACTGATAAAACTTAACTGCAACTTTTTTGTGATGACTGAGTGTTCGGTTCATTTTTCGAGCAGGTGAAACCTGAGTTGACTCATTGAGCTAAAAACGACTTCACATTGTGACGGCAGTTGTTGGACTTTGTGCAGTAAGATAATGAAAAGAATATCCTGTGCATGATAAACTTGCTCACTCTGTGAAGCGTGTTTTATCACCGTTTTTTGTGAAGTAATTACAAAGAAAAAGAGCTGAAGTTTAGTCTTATGCAGTAATCTTCTCCCTCTGACCTTTATTTCCCAATAACCTTTATAACTGCTGTTTTATACAACAGTTAGTTATTTTAATTGTGTTTTTTTTTTTTATCAGACTCCACAGGACTCTGTGTAGCTTGTAACTTTGTGGTGTCTTGTAATTATCCACTTAACACAGCCAGCAAAACATGCAGACATGTTAACCTACAAGAACTTTTGCTGATTGCGCAGTTATTTAGTAAAAGACCCATACTTACGGTCAGAGTCAGACCCAACATGTTGGACAGAGAATGCAAACTGAGGATCAAATATTGGAACGATTCAGCAAATGTTATGCAGTTCCACATTAAGGGGGGATATCCTACCGTTGTCTCCTTCATCGCCTGAACAGCAGAATTTCAACGGCTCACATTACTCTTTACCCCCTGCAGGTGGTGCAGTGGGCATTGGAAAAGCTGGAGCTGTCCAAGTATGCAGACAAACCAGCGGGCACTTACAGTGGAGGAAACAAACGCAAGCTCTCCACTGCCATTGCTCTCATCGGGTACCCATCACTCATCTTCCTGGTAAGAAGAATAGATGCTCTCTGTGCTCGGGGCAGCGTAGCAAAGATCAGAGGGTCAATCCGCCGGTTTCTTCACATTCTGTTTGAAGCTTTAGTTCATTTTTGGAAGCATGTTTAACATTGAAATGGAGCCGATAGAAGTGCTTAAAAGCATAAAATGAAGGACGATGTGAATGTGTGACTATGGGGCTAATCAGTAATCCGAGTGATCATTTATAAATATTTTTATAAAAACTTGATAGTATTGCATACATGTATATAAAGTATTACAAAAGTAGTGATAGTATTATATAAGTTAGTTACTCTGCAAGTTCTACTCGTACCTTGGATTATATTTTAATGTCTGTGTGCAACACAGTAATCTTTTGATATAAACATCGTAATATGTGATCATTTTTAATGATTAAGTGTAACATGGATACAGAAAATATGCAACCAGTTTTACTTAAAGACTGCAGTGAGTGTCCCTGAACAGCCTGTGGAGACAGCATCAACCCAACATCCAGTTGGTCAAATAGTAAAAAAGTCCAAAGTTGTCCAACATTTCTCCATCACACATGCCAGCCTATCAACGTCCCAGGCAGTAAGGTTCAGAGTCCATCCAGAGTCTGTCGCTGTTTTAAACATTGTTGTGTTTGCTTGTGTTTAGGATGAGCCCACCACTGGGATGGACCCGAAGGCCCGCAGGTTCCTCTGGAATTTAATCCTGGACATAATCAAGACCGGACGCTCTGTAGTGCTGACGTCACACAGGTTATAAAGCTTAGTAATGACATGCATGTTCCTCTGGAAAACCTCCTGTTATACCATCTGTGTTACAAATGTTTCACCAAAGTGTTTTCACTACATCTGCAGCATGGAGGAGTGTGAGGCCTTGTGTACCAGACTGGGCATTATGGTGAATGGCAGGTTTAAATGCCTGGGGAGCATCCAGCACCTAAAGAACAGGTCAGGACCTTCTTTAATCATAGTTACTCATAGTTATATAGTCCAGGTTCCTGAAGACACGGTTACTCAGGACCTGCAGCTCTGAGATTTGGCACATCCAGAGGTTTGATGTGTGACATCTCGAGGGTGCAGCAACACATCCAAGAGTCGTCGTCGTTAAAGATTCAGCTCTGCAGGAGAAACCAGAGGACACCTGAAGAGCTGGATTTAGGGCAAACTGGGAGTCATGGATTTGTCCCACTGTTTATGTCTGGTTTCAGTGTAAGAGTCTCTTTTTTAAGGTGCAGTTTACTCTTTCCACAGCACTGCTCCGAGGACGTGTTCATTTGTCCATGTTTGGGACTCTGTCTGCAAGAGTGAGGAGACAAACTGGGTTTCATGACTTCCAGGAGGACAAATCATGGATCAGATAGGGGCCACTGTGTCAGAGCTTCTGATGTTACGATTTCTTAAAGAGAATCATCCTACTTACCTGGAGTCGTGTCAACAACAGCACTTTGGTTGATCTTCTTGGGGGATGGACCCATCACATACATCCCTAGCAGCCTTTGGACCATCGTTTGTTGGTGTTTGCCTGCTGGTTGCCTGCTGGTTGCTGGTTTTGAAGTTTGTACAATAGAACACATTACAGTTTTGCACAGTCTCCTGAACATCCCAGCTCGGTTTTAGCCAGCAGACCATTTCTGCAATCGTCAGTAGGTTTGGTGTCTTCCCAGATGTCCAGGGGAAGGATTGTGGCTGGCACATGGTCTTGTAGGGAAGCTTGAGATAGATAGATAAGGCTCTGTTTTGATGACATGGTGGGATTGATGTTATATCTCCTGTATCAGTGATTTTCTGCTTCAGGGTGTGACTTTCTGGTTTTCTGCTCTGCCTTCCACCTCTACTGTAAGCTTCTGTGAGGGGCCCTGTGGAGCACAGATGACGGTGGCACATTCTGACGTGGAGACACGAGGAGTGTCTGCTGAAAGAAAGCAGTGCTCTGGTCATCCACCACGCCCCCCACTTATCTTATCATCATCAAACCAATACTTTCCTTCTGAAACATCCAGCTGCATACCAGTGAATAATATGAAATCTAAACTCAGTAGAGCAGGAAATGCCGTCTTTGAAACAAGCACCACCACAGGCACATGCCAGCTTTTACTCTAAAGAGTCATTTCTGTCTCCATCCAGCCCAGCAGCTAGCTCGGTGGTCTGTTAGACAAGTACATGAGGTGAGTTTGTCAGCTGGGGAGTATATGTCGAACCAGTACCCACAACAGCATTTCCAGTCTAATGTTTCACAGTTATGGAGACTTTCAACTGCCACAAGAGGGCAGTAATTTCTCCTGGGCTGTGGAACAGCTGGTGTTGGACAGTAGAATGAGATGTAACGCTGGATGTGAGGGAGGAGTATTTTCACCTGATGTTTGTGGTTTGGGATGAGGTGGAGTAAATCTGAGGTGAGACACTGTTCTCCTGTGATCTCATCTTTTTCCAGCTGTTTTTACAACCTGACCATGCTCATCCACAGCTCTGACTTATCATTTTAAAATCAGCTTGAGTACTGTGAGGTCATTAATATCAGGTTTCTACCTTTGGTATAATGAACAGTACATATAAGCTTTCCTCCTCATCCTGCACTCATGCCCTGTCTCCACTAGTTCATCCTCACAGTCCATGGAAAAACAGGCAGTCCTTAAAATCAGACGAGGTTTATGTGGCAGCTGCACCAGATCCTGCAGTCTGTTCTGTCCAGGACATTGCACACAGCTGCCATCATTTCTTTAGCCATCAGAGGATGCAAGGACAGAAAATCTTTACATTTGTCCACATTTAGAAGCAGCTCTGCTTCATCATCCATACTCCCATAGAAACTGAAGCTTAATTGGGTATTTTCCAGGGGATCCCACAGGCAACCGCAAAAGACCACCCTTAACCTCAGGTCATCGTAGTTGACTACAGATGTGCCAGCTGTCAAAGGGTGAGAGCCAGGGTGCACCCCAGACAGGTCGCCAGTCTGTCTGACAGACCACCATCCACACCCATGAGCAATTTGGGATTCCCCATTAAGCTGTCCCCACTAACTGCATGTGTTTGGACTGTGGGAGGAAGCCAGAGTACCCAGTACCCAGCAAACACTGGGAGAACAGTTCTTGCTGTGAGGCAACAGTGCTAATCACCACGGCACAGTGCTGCCCACGTTCATGAGGTCAAAAAAGACAAAGGTATATTAAAAAAATCCTAATTAGAAAAAAGTTTACAGTTCTGGCTCGCTCAGTACTCATATAACATATGTTGGGGTGCTTTTTTTAAAGGGGCAGAGTTGGAGAACTTTATGATCGTACCATTATGTCCTGACTTGGCACAGTCATGCTTCTCTTAACATGTTATAGGTTCGGAGATGGCTACATGATCACAGTGAGGACAAAGAGCAGCTCCAGCGTCAAAGAGGTGGTTCGGTTTTTCAACAGAAACTTCCCCGAGGCTCTGCTGAAGGTACGTTACAGCAACTCTCCAGTGTCGTCATTTTACCCACAGAGCACCAACCTGACAGACGTAGCACCAGACTAAACCTCACTATCAGTTCAGTTGTGTTTTCATGATATAGTGTAAATTCACCCCAACAGCTGCTTTATATTGTAGAGCTAAAGATCCTCATCAGAGAGAAAATAATACCACGGTTTAATAAATATAATAAAGAGCAAATATTACCTGAAGAGTGTGGTTATATACCAAAGCTGGTGGTAGATCTTTAGCATCGGCATAGAATCGATTCAAGAATGTAAAGTTTTGTGTGGTTTAATTAGAAGATCTGTATTGTTTCATTAAGCTACCTTGCCTGTGCTATATCACTGTAATAAAACCTCTGCACATAAAGTCTGACGATGTGGACATTCAGTACTTACCTGTCCATTCAACAAGTGCAAGGAGCCTCCTACAACTGGTACAGCTGTTGACTGTGCCTAACTTTAGGTTCTAGTGGGGTGCATCTTTGGCTGGCTGTAGCTCAGCATGTAGATGATCAGAAGGTTGGTGGTTCAGTCCCTGGCTGCCCCAGTCTGCATGCCTTCAGCAAGATACTAACCCTAAGTTGCTCGCCGATGCATCCATCCGAGTATGAATGTGTGTGAATGTTAGATAGTAAGCACTTAAAGCATAGAAGAAAGTGCTTGTGTGGATGTGGCATGTTGTATAGAGCGCTGTGAGTACTCTGTACTCTTTATATAAGAATCAGTCCATGTAGCATTCAGCTGAAACAGGGCAGGTATCCGGTCGTAGGCAGTTAAAGCTAGGCCAGTATCCTCAACACCAGCTTGAGTTAGCTACTAATTACTAACCTAATAGGTGATACCCACAACTAACCTAATAGGTGATACCCACAGGATCAAGAGCTGGTCCATATCCCTATAATTGGAGTCACTGGCCACAGTTACAATACCACAGCTGAAAAATGTGGTAAACTGTAAACCGTGTTATCATATTTGCAGGAGCGTCACCACACCAAGGTGCAGTACCAGCTGAAGTCTGAGCGCATGTCCCTGGCTCAGGTCTTTAGTAAGATGGAGCAGGTGGTGGAGGTGCTGGGTATTGAGGACTACTCTGTCAGTCAGACTACTCTGGATAATGTGAGTGACTCAGTTTCATCCAAGACTTCAAAAAGGAATATCTTAAATAAAAAATAAAGTACAGGATCTCTTTTTCCATCCAGGTGTTTGTTAACTTTGCCAAGAAACAAAGCGATAACCTTGAGCAGCAGGATGTGTCGCCGCTGGGCAGTGGAAAGTCCCCCCTGCAGCGCATCTTCAGCCTTCTAAAGTCTCGCACGGCCAACACAGAACTCAACGCTCTGATCAGTGAGGCGCCAGAAGAGCTGGAGAGCGATGATGATGAAGGTCTCATTAGCTTCGAAGAGGAACGGGTGAGCAGATCCTGCCTAGAGTTTTCTGTTTCTCTGTTCATTGAAGTTCAGAGGGAGGGGTACACAGGTGAAGGTGCAGCAGGCCCCACATCTGTGTCTGGAAGGTCAGTAACATGAGACAAACAGAGATATCGTGTGTGGAAGAGACATCACCCAGAACTTGGGCTAGGACATACTTTAGTGTTACCACGAGATGTTGTAGCATCAGTGTAGCTTGCAGCAATGGAAACACTGCTACTACTGTAGAAGGACAGGTACTCAGTGACCCTCATCACCACAGCACAAACCTCAGGAGACAACAGTGAAGAGTTAACACTGGAGTAGCTTTTCACCAGCAGAGTAAACAAATGTGCTTAACCAGCATGGTTTCCTCTACACATGTAAAAGCTAATGATTTAAACACATTCAGCCTGTTTTCAATGCAGCAGTGGCCTCTAAAGGAGCGAACCATCTAACGCTGACAGTGTTACATAAACGTAAGTGTTCACACAGGGTCTCAGCCCATCTATCATCAGGTAACAGAACAGGATTGCACCCTGAACAGGTGGTTAGTCTGTCAGACTTCAGACTGTGGAGCAACAGGTAGTATGTGCAGACTCTGCAGATGAGCTGCAGGTCTGAACCAAGAACTTTCTCACACTGTTCTCAAACAAACACTGGATTTTCTTATGCGCGCTCCCTGACAAAGACATCACCACTACGTGTTAGCACGTGTAGTGATTTTCTGGTGTGTATATTTGTGTGTGTTTGGCAGGTGCAGCTCTCTTTCAATACAGACACCCTCTGTTAAAATGAGCTACTTTCACATCAGAGAGCAGAGGGGAGGGCAGAGGGGGGACCCCTGATCCCACTGGTCTGAGCTATGCGTTCCTGAGAGTATGGCACCGCGACCCTGAAGAGGACCAAAACTCTCTGAACACAGCACCTGAGGTTCAGTATTTCAGGCTTCAGATGGACTCTGCACTAGGACGGCAACATTATACTTTGAGTGTGTGAATTTGAACCCTTTATGAAATGTTAAAAACCAAGTCTTTGATTCCACTGGTGTCTCTGAGCTGACTGGAATCACCCCCTAATCACAAAGGGTCCTTGTTACTCTGTAGACCTGCCTTGAGAGCATGCTGTGATGATGATAATACACCCTGTTTTTCTGTGGTAAGATTTATTTTGAAGGCAGCTACAAACTGCTGTGTTGGTTCGTTTGTTTAAATCTTTTTCTTTCTTTTTTTTGCGTGGGGGGGGGGGTGCACCCTGTAAGGGGGCGTGCGTGGACCTGTGGGGGAGCAGGAGGCCTTCTTGCCTTCTTTGATGTTACCAGGTGAATGTACACGGGTGTTGTCATGGTGATGCCTCCTCCTCTCGGTTTGTTCTGACACTGTACACGTGGTCGCTTTCTTTTCTGTTTTACATATTAGTATTTTTATTTATATTCTTATTATTTTTATGAATATTATTGTAACATGTTATTATGTTGTGCATCCTGGTGAGAAGATCCTCTGTAAATGGGGCACTGTGTATAATAAGAACAATAACTCCACCTGCAGTGAACATGAGCAGCATTGTAACAGCCTGAACGGTGGATTTGAATTCCTGACAACAACTGCACTCCTATCACTGTGACACTAACAGGGACCTTCAGATCACATTTGCAGTAATATGTGGGTACGCTCCATGTTTTATGATTTGCAGATGAACTTGTAATTTTTTCATGGCTTCTGGAATCAGCACATTACAAAAATATGGCTCTCTCACTGACCGTGTGTTGATATGTTCTTTAAACTGATCTCATGTTTCGTGATAACTGAGTTGTCCTGTCATCAACAACTCCTGTGTTGCTTCTTCTTTCACAGCTAGCTGCAGTCCTGGTTTGGTTATTACTCTGGTACTGGTGGGCTTTTTTCCCTGTTGCAGATGTTATCATTAAAAAAGAGTAACTGTCACCTTTCATGTCTGAGATTGTGAGCTTGACGGATAAAAGCAAGTCTGTCATGGACTTTAACAACTGTATGTCACCTACAGCCACTGGAGTTTTGAGCATTCATAGTTTAAAATAAATCTAAACTGTATGTTTTGGGATGTAAACATCAGATTCATATGTGAACTTAACCTTTAATAACGCCGTTGAAGCGTGTGTCTGATTAAACGACTGTTTCTGAACTGTAACTTACACTGAACAGAGGCTCTTTTTATGCTTTGTGTTTGTTGCAACAGTGAGCTTCGTCCCACACATCTGCAGCTCTGCTGCTGTGGACCTCTCGCTCTGATTATAAAAACGAGCCACGTGCCCAATGGAGTCAAATATTTTGAGCTTCTTCAAGACACAAGTCATCTTTTCTTGGACTTTTCTAAAGTCTTCACTCCGGGACTGTGTGAAAGCTACACCACGTTTGCATGTTCCTTGTCATGCATCCATATTTTGATGAAATATGATGTCATCAAACATCCTTTTAGTCGTTTGATGACATCATATTTCATTCTAGTTCATCGAACGCGGTGCAGGCCAGTCGCATTCTTCTAGTTTTGGCCTTTTGCACATTATTGGACTTATTTATTCTTTTATTTAATTCACTTTTTCTTTCTTACTCTTGTGCTGCCTGTAACAAAGCATCCTCACACATCTGGGGTTATACCTTTTTTTGGTTGAACATTTTGAATATTGATATAAATATGATGAGCTGGGCTCCACTGGGAGAAGACAGCAGAGAGAAAAGAGAACAATATGTTTTTATTAACTCTGTACTATGAAATGTAAATTTGCTATTATTGTTTTAATAGTGAGAATTAATTAGGCGATTACACGGACTGAGACGGAGGCTACCACATGGGTAATCTGTTGGTGTCTGTCTCCCTCACTCTGTCCTTTACAGTGTCAGCATTCAGCTGTGGTGCAGCTTTCACACAGTCCAGGAGTGAATAATGCAATAAATGAATGGCAGCATTCAGTTATTGCATATTCACTGCTCTCCGGTTTTAGGTCTTTGCTTTTTTTAATGAAAAGCAGCAAAAGTGGTAATCTGATTAGTAACTTGAAAAGAACTAATACTTTAAACATGACACCTTATAATATGTTTAAATAGCACAACAAAACACAACAAAATGTGGGGTTCCTATTTTGGCATGATACTAAGGCCCTAAGTACGCTTTAATTATTTGTAATTCCAGCATAACTATATTTACTACTAAGGTATTTACCTTCAAATAAGGGAATCGAGTCGTTTAACCTTATCTAACGTCCAGATGTTTTACTGCTTCCTTTAGTTCACCCCTTTGTGTTGTGAGTCCTGCGTTTGCGTCCTATTCCTGTCTCCTGCACAGCACATCATGAGGTGTGGTGCTTGCATGTGGAAGATTTTACTGTAAACAGACAGCACACAGTCAAGGGAGCAGGTGGAACAAGCCATCCGTAAACTGCCAAAACAGAGGAAATGCATCCAAGAAACTGCTGCAATATTAGAGTAGCGAACTCTACAGGTTGGTACGTCCTGAGAAAGAAGGAAAGACGTTTGACCTTTAACAAACACATTTATTCATATCACAATTCAATAATACAAACAAAACGCTCACAAAGTCAAAGGAAGCATCACAAAAACACCACCCAAAAACCACACACACTTAGATCCACGTGTAGTTATCAAAACAAATACACTGAATAATAATATCACTCTAAAAATGCAAAACAAGTGCACCATCCTCCCTCAATGAACATAAAACATTTCTAATACACCACAAATCTGTAAACATCTGTAGATTACAAGTAACTCTATAAAAAGCATCCACTTTCAATCTTGATGCAACTAAGCCCTTAAAACTTAGTGCTGCATCAGTCCAACCCTGTCCAAGCATTTCATGTTTCCTCGTTTTCCAAATTGCGAACTTTGCCATACCAAGAAGGAAATTGAATAAGACATGAGTCTTCTTTTTCAAAGCTCTGTACTTAAGACTAAAAACAAAAACTGCCATAGAAAAACGCTCACCCAGGGCTTCCACCCATTCCTGCAATAAACTAAACAGGCTTTTTAACCTCACACAGGACAAAAACAAGTGTTCCAGCGACTCCTGTTCTTCACAAAATAGACATCCACCCCTAGTAGTCTGGTCTAGCTGTGTGTCTGTTCGTAGCTATAAATCCTCCAGTGGAGGTCACCAACCTGTTTCTCAACAGGTGGCTTATACAGGACCCTCCATCTGCCCTTCGGGGCAAGGTCTGAACCAAAAACCTGTGTCCACCTCGACTCCCTGACCCCCCGAGCACAAGTTCAGCACCTTGGCACAACTCTGGTACAGGTGCTTCTTCCCACATGAACTGAGAACACCCAACACCAGTCCATTCTCCTCATGCCATCCATCAAAAGCTGGCGCAGCTGAAAGTACTGGAAATACGTACTCGTACCCATTATGCCACTGGTCAGCTAGATTGCAATTTTCAGCAAATACTTTCAGTGACACAGGTAAGGACTCCCAGACCTCTTCCAGGATCCTCTTTAAGATTCTGGTGGACTTGATGTTAGTAAGGTTGCACATCCTTTCTATCGATAGTTTTGCGAGGTGACCCAGTTTCACAATCCCAGCTTGAATGAACTTGGTCCTTATTGTAGGTGATGACAGCAAACGAAAAGTCATTGTGAAACAATGGTTCCTCAAAAATCCCCAGCCAGGTCTAGGGTCAGGATCACGGAAAATCTTCAGCGTTTTCCAAGCATCCAACACTGAATGATAAAAAGGTGTTAAACCCATCATATCAAGCTCTGCTGTTTTAAGCAAAAACAGATGCTTATCCAGTCCAGGATATCCAGCTTTCTGGGGAAGCAGCCGAGCCAAGGGCAGCCAACAGTAACTACTTCCATAAAGCAGCTTCTGAGCAGTTTGTAATCTGAAGGCAGTGGTCTTGGCCATGATATCCACAAGTCCTTGACCTCCCTCTGACACGGCAAGAAACAGTACAGATGCCTTAAGCCAATGCTGCCCGGACCAGAAAAAATCCACAATGAGACGCTGAACAGCCCAGCAGGTGGAACCAACCCCACCAAGCTTGTGCCACAGGCACGAGGCAACCAGATTATTGGCAATCAGAGCCCTACCCCTATATGACAGCTGGGGTAGCAACCATGTCCATTTAGACAACTTGGACTCAACTTTTTCCTGTACACCCCTCAGTTATTTTTCTGAAATTGTTCGTTACCTATAAAAAGTCTCAGTGTCTTAATACCATTCCTTCCCCAGCACATATTTCCTGGCAGGGTTGGACTGTTCTCTACGCACCAGTTACCCACCAATAAGTCTGGGACAATCGCCTGGACGCCGAAACTCCTGGTAGCCAGGAGGATGCGATCCGCCTCTTCCGCAAGGGAGCGGTAATCCTTCGTGGCCAATAGCGGGGAGTTGGTAAGGCCAGCGCGCACTGGAGCCGGCAGCTGTCGGAGAAAGAGGTGGGTGAAGAGGAATCCTCCGTCATCCGCACCCAGTAAGGACAGCATGCTCTCCATTGTTGCTTCTCATGCTCGCCCAGGCCCGCGAGGGAAAGGAGTTTCTCGGCCCGCTCAGCATCAGAGAGGGAGTAACGCCGCAGCAGCGCCTTGAGGGCGGTGTACTTGCCTTGGGCGGGGGGGTCCCGGAGGAGAGTCATCACGCAGCTGGTTGACAGCGGGTCAAGTGAGGCCACCACATGGTGGTATTTAGCAGAGGTGTGGACTCGAGTCACATGACTTGGCCTCGAGTCAGACTCGAGTCATTAATTTTATGACTTTAGATGTTCTAAGACTTGTGACTTGACTTGGACTTTTACACCAATGACCTGGGACTTGAATTGGACTTGAACCGGTTTACTTGAAGAGACTTGATATTTCACCCCAAATATAAAAGTTAACACGCATATTATATAGAAAGTGTGCACCATTAATTCAATTCATTCATTCATTTATTCAAACCACACTCCGTACATATGTGTGCGTGAGCTGTAGCACAGCCAATCAAATTAACCAGGTTTTTTTTTTTAAAGAAAAAAAAACGCTCAAAAATGCTGCAAAGAGTTATTTTTTTCAGGTACATAAACTATGAAGTAGTCAACAAAAAACCGAAATGCAACATGCAAAACATGCAAGAAGAGAATCACAGACAGAGATGGAACAACTTCCAACTTTGTCCGACAGTTGAAGTTGCATAAAGAACAGTAGGCGGGGCTTCTCTTTTGCTACGATGAGATAGCTGACTTCATCTAACTAGCAAATCTTGTCCAGGCTACGTTGGTGATGCAGTTTTTTTTAATGTGTATGATATTTTTGTCATGCGATTTTAAAGCCGGTCCTACAAGCGTCCAAGCATCCAAGAATAACATGCAGCTTATCTCAGAACTGTCGGTGAAAATTATTCTTGGAGCTAAGTTTAATTGAGCTTTTAAAGAGGTGCAATTTCACAATTTGTGTATATTTTCTACGTTCACTATTTCGTCATGTGTTGAGAAAAACACAGATTTAAAAATTACATGGTCTAATACAGCGGTCTCCAACCTTTTTTGTGCCACGGACCGGTTTATGCCCGACAATATTTTCATGGACCGATACCGGTCCGAGGCCCGGGGGTTGGGGACCGCTGGTCTAACATTTACATTTAGCATATAACTGCAACATGCTTTTTTTTTTTTTTTAAAGACTCGGGCAGAGTTTCATAATGCAGATGGACAATGACTGAAAACACACAGCCAAAGAAACCCAGGACTTTATTAAAGCAGAGAAGTGGAAAATTCTTGTGTGGGCAGCTCAGTCACCTGATCTTAACTCAGCTGAGCATTGAGACTGACCTTTGGACAGAAAGGCCCACAAACAAACAGCAGCTGAAGGCCGCTGCAGTAAAGGCCCGGCAGAGCATTAAAAAGGAGGAAACCAGCATCTGGCGATGTCCATGAGCTCAACACTTCACGCTGTCACTGCCAGCAAAGGCTTTTCAACCAAGGATTGGAAATGAACATTTTATCTTCACTTATTTAATTTGTCCAATTACCTTTGAGCCCGGAAATGAAGGGCTCACTGACAATTAAAATAAATCAACAAAATTACTTACAGTATAATCTGTGTGTCCTTCCCAGTACTTAAAATGACTTACACAGTAATTAAGATTACTGCATTTACAGTTACTCTAGAAAAAGGATTGTTTTGTTTGGCACTGTGTAGTTAAAGCTTGTTTTCCGGTTAAGAGGTGTTTCATGTTCTTTGTTTTTCATTAAAGGTGAATAAAAACAGGCTCAGATATAATAATGAGAACTATCAATGTATCATTTTTATATTTCATATAAAAAGACAATTGAATAAGATAAGAGATAAGATAAAACTTTATTAATCCCTCGGGTCGGTTCCTCTGGGAAATTCGGTTTCCAAAAAACACAGCACCGACAGAAGTTACAGAGTTACAGAATATTATATATATATACACACATATAAATACAGAGACATATATAAATAAAATATACAAAGGGGATAAATAGAATAAATAGGAATAAAAATAAAAATACAAGTGAATTGCACATTTCAAGTATTGAGGTCTATTGCACCGTTGACTATTAACAAAAGTATTGCACAGTGAGGTGAAGAGGCACTACAGCTTAGTTGTTCCCCCCTCCTTTGTCCTCCTGTCTCCCCTCCCTCTCCCCTCCCTCTCCCCTCCAGAGAGGAGTTAAACAGTCTGATGGTGTGTGGGACAAAGGAGAATATGCACAAACCTAAGCAGTACTTACTCAGTAACTCCTTACAATTTGTGTCTCCTTTCCTGTTAAACACCTGGATGTTAGATAAGGTAAAATAACTCTATTCCCTTCTTTTAATGTAAATACCTTAGTATTAGTAGGTAAATATAGTTATACTGTAATTTCAGATAAAATAGGGACCCCACATTTTATGTTCTGTTGTGCTATTCAAACATATCATACACAAGATTATATATATGAAATACATTACATTTAGAGCAATACAGCGCAGTGACAAAAACTGTAAACAGGACAGTGATTAATGAAATACTGCAAAATGAAATACCAAACCTAAATCAGCTGAAGAGGAAGTGACTGTGAAGACTGATGTCATGAAGTGCAAACTGAATCCAGTCGGATTAACACAACGCTGTAGCTGCCAGTTCATATTGACTTTACTATTTAGCTCTTGTGGCAAGAAAGAGTGAATTTGCTCTTTTGTAATCTGACACACACACACACACACACACACACACACACACACACACACACACACACACATATATATATATATATATGAACGTCAAAAGCTTTAGAGCTTCGTCAACTTTTTTGCTTAAAATAAAAAACAAAGAAGACTTCAGGTATGAGCGGACTAAGTTCATTCATGTCTCCCTCCTGTATTTAGGGTCGCTCCACCCCGGTCCGTTGGATTCAAATGGTGCCGCTATATTGGTACTACATCGCGGTTAGAATGTGTTATTTAACCTCCAAACACCCGAACTCTTCCACAGCATGCATTTTTAATTTCTCTTTGATATTTGGTCATATTGGGGCCCGATGAATGTAAAAACAAAGAATTACCAGATTTTTTTTAACCTTATTTTTGTTTTTAAGAAAAATAAGAGCCAAAAATGAGGATATTCGTTTAAAATTTTGATAGGTTTTGTTTTTTTAATTTATTTAAAAGAAATAAAAGGGGGACTCTAAAGCCTGACAGCTAACTAACATGCCATGATCTTTACATACAGCCTGGTGTGTGTGGCGAGATTAGTCGTTTTAGCTTTGGCCATGCCCTAGTACTACTGTCGCCTAGGAAACGGGGCGGGGCAACGACGCTAGCGAAGCGTCAGACGGAGCTGATAGGTGGAAGTGCTGCATGACACCATAGCGTGCCATGGTTCCATCGGTGTGGTGACACTGGGAGGTGAAGCGCAGTGTAATCTGCAGCTTCACATCTCCTGCACGGCGGGCTGTTAATCGGACCTCCATAATCATCTTCTTACCAGGTAAGTCAGTCACTCACACAACGACATTTTACTAGCAAAATAACAATAACCTGCAGCTTTATGTGAGTAATTGGCTTATTGAAATAGTATAAATAAAGTTTCTTATTTAGCACTTTAAAATAGCTGTGGTGTAAAACCGAACCCTGTCAGTATCCATTTCTACGGGCTGTTATCTTAACGTATTAAGCGCTTTTGACCAGACGCTGTAGAAATCAAACCAATCGATCCCGTTTCAAACTGTCAGATTATCATCGGGCATCCTCGGGAAGCTCTTCGGTTTACATGTGTTATGTTGTAGCCCCGCTGCAGCATGCTGACCCGCGTGTTCCGTGCCCACGGGCTCGTGGTGGCCTCTCACCCCTGGGAGGTGATTGTGGGGACAGTCACCCTCACTGTCTGCATGATGTCCATGAACATGTTCACTGGGAATGACCAGATATGTGGCTGGAACTTCGACTGCCCCAAAACAGAGGTGAGCAAAGGATCAGTGTCAATAATAACAAGTGGTGCGATTTTATTCTATTAATTCTATTGTTTTTTATTATTGCAGGAGATTCTGAGCAGTGACGTCATCATCCTCACCATTACGCGTTGTATCGCCATCGTCTATATTTACTTCCAGTTCCAGAACCTGAGACAGCTGGGGTCCAAATATATTTTAGGTACATTATCAGTGCTCGTGTGTTTGTAGGACATGCCAGTGATGTTTCTCCCGTTTGACCTGACTCCGTCTGCGTTTCCTGTAGGCATCGCTGGCCTTTTCACCATCTTCTCCAGCTTTGTATTCAGCACAGTTGTCATTCACTTTCTTGATAAGGAGCTCACTGGCCTCAAGTAAGGACACACTCGATACAAAGGCCCTTTTTTCAGGAGCTCTTTCAGAAACGTGCGATAAAGAGTTTGATCCTGTCTTTCAGTGAGGCTTTGCCCTTCTTTCTGCTTCTCATCGACCTCTCCAAAGCATGCGCTCTCGCCAAGTTTGCCTTGAGCTCCAGTTCTCAGGTATGCACTATTATATTTTGGTTTTTATTGCCACATCCTAACAGCAGCTGAGAAACTGATATGTCACTCATATGTTTTCAGGATGAAGTGAGGGATAACATTGCTCAAGGGATGGCAGTACTTGGACCTGCCTTTACTTTGGATGCTCTGGTGGAATGCTTAGTGATCGGAGTGGGAACCATGTCAGGTATGTGCTCCTGTTGGGTGTTCGCATTAGGAGAGACTAGCTTGTGGGTTCCTGAGCTTGTTTTCCACAGTTTCCATGAACCGATGTCAGACACAAACATACTGTTTTACATGTAACCTGAAGCCACTTTAAGTTGCTGTGAAGTAAGCACTGTTTGAATCATCTGTTTTCACAGCTTGCTGGAAGCTGTCGTGTATTTATGTCTGGTCACTTTAGCACCAGTTGAGTTTCCCACATGTTTGACTATTAATCACAAGTTTTCTTCTATTTGTGAAATCATTTGGACATAACTGCATTTGTAATCAGATCAAAGGTTGTCTGACTGCACATTAGTGCCAGGTGTGGTTTCTTCCCTTTAGACTTTAGAAACTGAGTGTTGCTGTAGATAGTGAATAACGCCTTTCTGTTTTCATAATTATGATGCTATAGAGGTGTGACTTGTTGTCGAGCGGATATCTGTGTGGTGTCTTGCAGGTGTAAGGCAGTTGGAAATCATGTGCTGCTTTGGATGCATGTCTGTCTTGGCCAACTACTTTGTGTTCATGACTTTCTTCCCAGCATGTGTTTCCCTGTTGCTGGAGGTAAGGGCACAGCTTTCCTGCATGTGTCTGACATGTTGATGTTTGTGCGGGTTTCTTTGATTGTTCCTGTTATTTGTTCGTTCAGCTGTCCCGCGAGAGTCAGGGGGGCCATCCTATCTGGCAGCTCAACGATTTGTCCAGAGCAATGGAGGAGGAGGACAACAAACCCAATCCTGTAACACAGAGGGTCAAAATGATCATGGTAAACTTCTAACGGGTTACTTAGTGTCTTTGTCTTTATTTGAAGAATTGTGTAATGTTTGTCTCTGCTCCACGTTCAGTCTCTCGGCCTGGTCATGGTTCATGCTCACAGCCGCTGGATTGCTGAACCAGTGTCCATAAACTCTGCAGTGGACATGCTCGGGGTCGGCATGGAGCTGGACCACTTCTCACCCAGGAGAATTGAGCCGGATAAACCTCTTTGGCAGTTCTACCTCACGAGGTGATGCAGTAGTTTAGGTTGTTTTAATTTAACGTTCGCACAGTTGTGATAACTGCCCCATGGAGCATTGCACATGCTGTTGAGCTGCTGAACGTATGAGACTTTCTGTGTGAGACATAAAGGGCAAAAACTCTGTTCTGTGAAGAGATGGATGGTCAGGGTCACCTGTGCTTTGTGTTTGTGTTCATAATGGAATTGCAGAGTTTTCCTGGACATTCCTGTTGTCGTGCTTTTGTGAAGTGAAACATGTTCCTCTTCATCTTACCTTACAGGATGATAACTATGGACATAGAGCAAATGATCTGTCTGCTCTTGGCCCTGCTGCTGGCTATCAAGTACATCTTCTTTGAACAGGCTGAGATGGAATCCACGCTGTCACTGAAGAACCCCATCTCCCTTTCCACACACACCCTAAATCCTCCATCCCCATCCGAGCCCTGCTGCAGGGAGGATCTAGTTACGTCACGATGCCACGCCCCCGCTCACACCATGGCTGTTCCAGGACCCGCCCATAAGGAGGAGAGAGGTGTGTCTACTGATAGTGGTAAAACAGACGGACTTGTTAGCGCTTTGTTATCAAATTCAACCTTGTTATCCTAGACGAGGTTATCCGGCCCCTGTCTGCTGCCGACAACGATCATCATCCAAGGAGCTTCTTTGTAACGAGGGAAGAAGAATCCAAGTCTGAGAGCACGGAGAACACGCTCCCCCAAAAGCCCAGAGACCTGAACCACTGTGTGACCATCCTCAACGACCCTAAGGTCAGCCGTTAGACGCAAATCGCTGAAGCCCGTCTTCGAAAAACTCGTTCCACAAACGTTTAGTCATTTTCTTTGTTTTGAATCATGCGATATTAAAGCTGTTGCCATCAGTTGTGATCTTTTAAAGAATGCTATTACTTTCCCACACATATCTGCTCAGGCATCAGTTGTATATGTGCTGGACTTCAGGGTCGTTATGTTGCTTTGAACGCACTTATGCTGACATAACATGTTATGTTGTTGGTAATGAAAGGAGCTCGTTTCAATCAGAGTATAGAATCAAGTCACTGACCTCATCAGGTAGGTAGTCGAGGGTGTCGGCCTCAGCGGCTTTGGTGTTAATGTGGAGAAGAGGGGAAAACAATGGCCCCCAAACAGGAAGTGTTTCCAGGTGGAGGCCATTGACATGTTTGTCCTTCCTCATCTTTTCTGACTGATGTCGTTTCCCTTTCAGTTGAAACGGTTCGGCTTTATCACAGGAAGACTGACAAGCCCACAAAAAGTTTCAACTTTTGATTTAGTAAGAGCAGCTAACTGCAGCTACAAGATGGGACTGCCTTCACTTTAAAGCAGACCTGACCCCGCCTACCTCCACCTCGTTCAGTTGCACTTTGATAAGTTAAACAGATCACCTCTACTTAAAGAGACAATACCTGCACAAAGGTGTGATCTGCAGTGATTGTAGAGCTGCAGTTTACACACACTCGTCACGGTAACCTCAGACGCATTGATGTCTTTGAACTGTTCTTTTTCCAACTGGAAAGATTTTCAAAAACAAGAATTTGGTTCACAAGTTTGAATTTTCTGTCATTTGTGTGGTAAAAGTACAAACACGGGGACAAAAGTACTCATACACACAGCAGCTACTTTAAATAAACTCTGCCAATGATGCAGGAATCATGCGGCCGACGTGCAGCTTACAAAGTAACATTAAACCAAATTACCATGAAATTCAATGAATTAGTGAATGTTTGACCACAGCGTGCATGTAGTCCACAGCATTTACTGCTGAGTTAGGACTGTGTAGATATTTATATAAGCAGCATGTATGCTAAGCTATAAATGGTGTCAATGCCAACAGTCATCATCATTTAATGAACTGGCTATGACCTGTTTTCCATAATGTTTATTTGTTGTGGGGGGAAAATGACATGTTTATGAAGACGTTTCAGAATTATTTCTGTCTTTTAGTTATTTTATCTTACTGTATATTATTTTATTATCTTACTGTATATTATTTCTTATCATGTATTTAAAGTAAATCCCCAGCGACTGGTCTGCGCAGACTATAACTGACCGTGAGTCTGGTTGTTGCAGCTGGGCCCTCGTTTCCTGAGTGATGCTGAGGTGATGCTCCTGGTCAGCTCTAAACACATCCCTGCCTACAAACTGGAAGCCATCATGGAGACCGCAGAGCGAGGCGTGGCCATTAGAAGAAAAATGTTATCAACCAAGCTTCCCTGTTCCTCTGCGCTCTCCTCTTTACCGTACACAAACTATGACTACTCGAAGGTGAGACACAACTACGTTCTCCTCTGTTGTCGTCTAATTTCTGCCTGAACTGCTCCAAACTTACCTCAACATTTCAAGCAAAGGGCCTTACCACGGGGCAAGGACAGGAGGAAGACTTTAGTAGTGTGTTGTACCTGTTACACATTCTTTGTTATAAGCTATCACCACACAACTGTTAATGACTGTTCACACACATCACAGCAAAGTCCTGTTTATAAAGTAAAGTTTATTTTGATAAACAGGAAGTGACAAAGCGCTGGGTAAAACAAAGAAAACAGGCACCAAACAGATCAAACAAAAGGTCAAAGGTCATTTAAGGTTAAAAAACTCAACAGAAGTTTTATTAAAACAAACATTTGTAACTGCAACATCTGACCATGTGAGCCTAGTTATACTGATCATTACCATTTATAATTATTAATATAACTGTAACATTAATGAACACGGAGCATTGCAGCCTGACCCACAGAGCAGTGGGAGGAAAGCTCAGGTGTATTTGCAGTCGCACAGGTGACAACATGATGGAGCATCACGTCGTACAGGAGGAGCACACGTACACACTACAAGAACTGTACACACTGAAAAGTACACAGTCAGTGTAATGAGCGGGGCGTCTCAGCGTGAGCTACTGTATATGTTAGCTGTGTGTAATGTGTTGGGACATTTATGATTACAGCTGCTCTGCTGTATCTGTGTTACTGATTTTAGTTGCTGTTCTTACTGTCCTGAAGCACCTGTGACCAAATGATTTCCTCTGAGATTAATAAAGTTCTCATGTTCTTTTCTCTCACCTTATTTACTGGGATGTGGTGGTGATTCCCAGTACAGTTTTAATTTTCTAAGAAACTATTTTGGTACAAACATCAATTCTTAGATTTAAAATAAAATGTCAGTAAGTTATTTTGAACACAGCCCTTGTTTCCCAGGTTGTCGGCACCTGCTGTGAGAACGTGATTGGCTATGTGCCCGTACCTGTGGGTGTGGCTGGACCACTACTTCTGGATGGCAAACAGTTCCAAGTTCCCATGGCAACTACAGAAGGCTGCTTGGTAGCCAGCACCAACCGCGGCTGTCGAGCAATCGCAGTGAGTGTTGCATGTGTTGTTACTGCTACTCTGCATGTGCTGCAGGACGAGTTACAGCATGAACGCAGTATATGAAAACACTGTGAACCATGTGTTAATATTTACCATATATGTGTGTGTGTGTGTGTGTGTGTGTGTGTGTGTGTGTGTGTGTGTGTGTGTGTGTGTAGCTGGGTGGGGGAGCCCGTAGTCGTATCTTGGCTGACAGCATGACTCGAGGCCCTGTAGTCAGACTGCCCTCTGCCTGCCGTGCTGCTGAAGTCAAAGCCTGGCTGGAGAGCACCGACGGTTTTCAGGCCATCAAAGCCGCCTTTGACAACACCAGCAGGTAAACTGTCTGCAGTGTGTGTTTGTGTGTCTGCAGTGTGTGTTTGTGTGTCTGCAGTGTGTGTTTGTGTGTCTGCAGTGTCTGTTTGTGTGTCTGTTTGTGTGTGTGTTTGTGTGTCTGCAGTGTCTGTTTGTGTGTCTGTTTGTGTGTGTTTGTGTGTCTGCAGTGTGTGTTTGTGTGTCTGTTTGTGTGTTTTGTGTCAGTGTCTGTTTGTGTGTCTGTTTGTGTGTCTGTTTGTGTGTCTGCAGTGTCTGTTTGTGTGTCTGTTTGTGTGTGTTTGTGTGTCTGCAGTGTCTGTTTGTGTGTCTGCAGTGTGTGTTTGTGTGTCTGCAGTGTCTGTTTGTGTGTCTGTTTGTGTGTGTTTGTGTGTCTGCAGTGTGTGTTTGTGTGTCTGCAGTGTCTGTTTGTGTGTCTGTTTGTGTGTCTGCAGTGTCTGTTTGTGTGTCTGTTTGTGTGTGTTTGTGTGTCTGCAGTGTGTGTTTGTGTGTCTGTTTGTGTGTGTTTGTGTGTCTGCAGTGTCTGTTTGTGTGTCTGTTTGTGTGTCTGCAGTGTCTGTTTGTGTGTCTGTTTGTGTGTGTTTGTGTGTCTGTTTGTGTGTGTTTGTGTGTCTGCAGTGTCTGTTTGTGTGTCTGCAGTGTGTGTTTGTGTGTCTGCAGTGTCTGTTTGTGTGTCTGTTTGTGTGTGTGTTTTGTGTGTCTGCAGTGTGTGTGTGTTGTGTCTGCAGTGTGTGTTGTGTGTCTGGTTTGTGTGTGTTGTTTTGGTGTCTGAGTGGTCTGTTGTTGTGGTGTTTGTGTTGTTTGTGTCTGCAGTGTGTGTGTCTGTTGCGTGTGTTGTGTGTCTGCAGTGTGTTTGTGTGTCTGTTTGTGTGTCTGTCTGGTGTCTGTTGTTGTGTGACGTTGGTGTGTTCTGCAGTTCGGTTTGTTGTTTTCTCTGTGTGTGTCTGTTTGTGTGTCTGCAGTCTCTGTTTGTGTGTCTGCAGTGTCTGTTTGTGTGTCTGTTTGTGTGTTGTTCCTGTGTGACGGAGGACTGCTGTCTGCAGGTTTGCGAGGCTTCAGAAGCTGCTGGTGGGTCTGGCAGGGAGAAATCTTTATATCCGCTTCCATTCAAAGACTGGAGATGCGATGGGGATGAACATGATCTCTAAGGTAACTGTGGTCGTGTCTGCAGCTTCGTTTAATGTGGAGAAACACACGTGTTGTTTTGTTAAAGGGATTTCTGCGACATCACCCGTTGCCTACTGGTGGTGGTCAGAGGGCCCGGTGGCGCCAGTGTCCGGCAGCCTTGCCTCTGTCAGTGCGCCCCAGGGTGGCTGTGGCTACAATGTAGCTGCCATCACCAGTGTGTGCATGTGTGTGTGAATGGGTGGATGTGGTGTAAAGTGCTTTGGGGTCCATAGGGACTAAGTGAAGCGTTATACAAATACAGGCCATTTACCGTTTACTTACACCATCACCCAGTGCTCACTCATACTGGATTAACAAAGGTTCTTATTCAGCACTTCTGGAAACGCTGTTTTAGATGGATCAGCGTTTCTCAACATGAACCTGCGTCGCTGTGTCAGATGCATTTATGACGTAGCAACCATACGTGATGAATCTGATCTACCCGCAGGGCACAGAGGAGGCTCTGAGGTTACTGCAGCAGCACTTCCCAGAGCTGCAGGTGGTGGCTGTTAGTGGGAACTACTGCACAGACAAGAAGCCAGCTGCCATCAACTGGATCGAGGGCCGGGGAAAGTCTGCTGTCTGCGAAGCCACCATCCCTGCCAAGGTGGTCAGAGAGGTAGGAAGCACTGTGTAACCTTTACTGGGACTAACTGTCTGCCAATAGAGTTTCAGCAGAAACCTGCAGTGAAGCAGACTTTCACTTTAGAAGATGCACGTACTGACTCTGCTTTTTAGAGAAGTATTAAATCTAAGCACAACCTTAAGGGTTAAAAACAGTCTGACAGAAAACAGGATTCAATTTGTCACACAAAACTGAAGAAACAGGATCTAAGTTCAAAATTATTGATCATAACACTCAGAAGTCTGATGGACCTTTATCGTCTCTCTCACAGGATGACGTCACAGAGCACAACTGTGTGGTTTTACCCACCAGGTGCAGTTAGAGTTCTTTACCTGTGCTACCTATGAGTCACTGGGTGTGTCCCATCTGGAGACTCCAGTGTCCTCCTGGGGGACCTGCTGAGCTGAACCACAGTTTGAGTCAAACGTGTTGATCTGATCATTCAGTGCTTTTTTATTTCCTGCAGCACAAAACACTGAACTTCAGAATCACATTCTTTATAACACAATACTGTAAGAGTGCACGCAGTGCTGTGTTACAAAGAATCACTACTGTGTGCACAGTGGGGTGAGAAGTGTTTGGCCCTCGTGTATTTATGTTTGTCACACCCGAATGTTTCCGATCATTAAACAAATGTAAACTTTAGACAAAGACAGCAGTTTGTAAATGAAGGTGTTTATGATTTAACCTACATGAAGCACATCTTTCTGGCAGAGACTCGTCTTTAATCGAAACACTCCACTCACATCTAAAATTCTATTTTCATTTGAAAAGATTTGAATTTTAAAAAGTATTTAAAGTATTTCCTGTTGTCATTTAACAACGACTCGATGTTTGAGAACGGCTCCACCTGTCAGGTCTCTGATGTAGCTCATTGGAAGCAAACCGTGGCTGCACTTTTCATGAATCGCTTTGATGGTTTGTAAAAGGACGCCAGCGTTTCATGCTGCTGTCTCGGTCTCGCTCCCTTCAGGTTTTGAAAACAAGCACAGAGGCTCTGGTGGAAGTTAACATCAACAAGAACCTGGTGGGTTCAGCCATGGCAGGAAGCATCGGAGGTTTTAATGCACATTCAGCCAACCTGGTCACAGCCATCTACATAGCATGTGGACAGGTAAATGACCTGTGAGGAAATGCTGCGCATCACAGTTATTCCCATGTGTGTTAATGTGTGTGTGTGTGCACACAGGACCCAGCTCAGTCAGTGGGCAGCAGTAACTGCATCACCCTCATGGAGCCGTCAGGCCCAGCAGGAGACGACCTGCACATCTGCTGTACTATGCCATCTATAGAGCTGGGCACTGTAGGAGGAGGGACCAACCTGCCTCCACAACAGGCCTGTCTGCAGGTACGAGCACATCAAGCATGTCAAGCAACCGAAGATCAACAGTTAACACTGGGCAGTCCTTTTCATTTTGAAGTGGTTACACAACTGTTAGATGTTTAGGATCATGTAATATTGTTCAGTTAGCGGTGTCAGTAATGACAATGACGAGAAAGACTGATGGATGCGTGGTGCACGGTCTGAGTGCATGAAGAGCTGAGCAGGAGGGAAGCCTGCAGGGTGAGCACAAAGTAAGAGGCCGTAAAAACTGTCAGTCGTGTAACTCGCTGCTGTGACAGTAGATCAGTGAGTCACGTGAAAAGAGTTTAGCAGGCTGCTAGCTAAGGTGACGGGAGAGAAACAAAGCAAACCCGTTTACAGTCGGTCATCTGCAGCAGGAAAAGTGAAAACAATGACGTTCCACTGAAGCAGGCGTAGCTTCCTCAACAATCCTTTCAAAGCTCTTTTCAAAAAGACTTTGATTCAATAAAGACAGTTTTTATTTCTGCTTCCCTCCCAGTTCATGTCTGTCTGGATGATTATAAATCAGTGACACGTGTCCCCGAGCACCTTTTATTAAACACACACAGTGAACACGCCACACATTTACTTTATGCAGATGTTAAATGTCCAGCAGTGTCCGTAAAAACAAAACATTTTGGAGTTCAGCTTGGACCGTGTCTCCATGACGACTGTTTTTAGTTTGCACAGTCTGTTGTTGTACCTGTGCGTCTGCAGTGAGTCACAACTAAAAACTCGATTTGATTTTAGGACCAAGTGCAAGTGTGAGCAGAGGTATATGGCGTGCTGGTGCACAGTGACACAAACATGTCACAGTCGTGTGGTTTTTAGATCCTTACATGGATAAATGGATTAGCAGCACTGTTTCATTCAAAGCTGCATCCGTGGAAGGATTTGGTTGCCATATAACTTGTGTGTTCATGTGTGTGTGTAGATGCTGGGTGTGCAAGGAGCCAGTCAGGACTGTCCAGGTGAGAACGCCCGACAGCTGGCCAGGATCGTGTGTGCCACCGTACTCGCTGGAGAGCTCTCACTGATGGCTGCTCTGGCTGCTGGGCATCTGGTCAAGAGTCACATGACCCACAACAGGTAAGAGTGTGTGTGTGTGTGTGTGTGTGTGTGTGTGTGTGTGTGTGTGTGTGTGTGTGTTTGTGCCGATGGGGGGTTCTCGTAGAACAAAGGGGGGCCTTGCAGAAACAGTTTGGGAACCACCTTCTTAGACTAATTTGTGTTTGTACAAACTCTCACCTAATGATTCTTTATCTACAGCCAGTCAAACAGAAGCGCTGCACTTCACTGAAGCAAGCAGACTGATTTGTGTTATTGAGCTGCTCCTGATATTTGCAGGGCTGTCACAGTGTTGTCCAGATCAGAAGAATTCCCTATAATGAATTGTAATAATGAATAATTCATTTCAATGATTGTGTTATACTTAAAATGTGAATGTCAATAATCATTATTTAATTCTACCAACCACAGAGATCTAATGCATCTATTCTGTCTTTGTTTTGGTGCAACGACGCCATGATGGCACCTGTTCTGACTCTTCTGTTCACAGGTCGAAGGTAAACCTGCAGGAGGCAGGAACGTGCACCAGGGAAGCATCGTGAAAGAACAGCTGGGTCTGCTGGGAAAACTCACGTGGCCAATCGGAAAGGGGCGAGTGATTCATCGATGACCTTAAAGACGATTCAAATCAAAGAGACTTTCTGCTCAGCAGTTTCTATTCTGACATTAAAGGATGAATCCGTATGTTTACATGAACAATCAGTTCATGACTTCTTTATTTCAGCAGAATGATGTAAGCTTTACAGCCCACTGGAGTCAAATTAAAATGCCTCCCCTCCTACGTCCAGTCTGTGAGCTGTGAATACAAATACCATCATACGGGTCACTGATGTGTGAGACATGCTGTTTATCACACTTTATGCTTCATAATTATTTCATTTCCTTGTCTAACAAGGACACGTTTCAGCTGTTAAACATTCAGTCTGCACTTCGAGAACTACTGATTACATTTGGCTGGTTTTATAAAAACGTGTCCACATCCTGACACAAACACTACAATACTGCACAAAAGTAAAAGCACATGTGTGGTAATGCAACAGTAGCTGACTGCCTTTGACCATAATCGCACACGTGACAGCAACATTAGCATTGCTGCTGCAGACATGTGTGGATCCCACAGAAGAAATCATCACACAGAAGCTTAACCACAGCTTTATGTGCTGGAAATGGCAAAGCAACAAAACTGGAACGAAGCTGAGTTACAGGCTGACAGAAGGTCACGCACCACGAGGGAGCTCACAACAGACAACAAAGGGAACAGCCCACAGCTGACACTAATCCAGATCAAAGGAAGCAAAATCACAGATTAAAATTACAGAGGAGACTATCAAAATAAAACAGGGAAACAGCAGAGAGACCCGGGCTGGGAATCAGTGGACTCAGATGAAGTCAGGACCAAACCCGTACAGAGAACCAGAACAGCAACACCTCCCCAGCCCCAAAGACTCAGGACCATGACAAACCCCATCACACATCGCTCATGGTGCTGGTGGTGGAGGTCAGTCAGTTGGCCTGTTGTTTCTTCTTCTTTCAGCTGCTCTCTGTAGGGTCGCCCACAGAGGGTCATCACCCTGTTCCTCACCCACTGCATGCCCTTCATCACTGCATCCACGAGCCTCCTCATTGGTCTGTTTCTTTTCCTCATTTCTGAGAGCTCCATTTTCTGGATCCCTTAAGTAATTTAAGCAGATGAAAATCTGAAAATTGTGTTGTGTATTCAGCCCCCTGTGCTCTGATACCCCTAAACAAAACCCAGTGATATCAGTTGCCTTTAGAAGTCACCTAATTAGATAATCAAGTTGGATGGAGCTAAACACGTGGCAGAAAACCTGTTGGAGGCTGCAAAGGACTTGAGCTTGGGGTGGAGATTGACCTTCCAGCAGACAATGACCCTAAACATACGTTAGAGCTCCAATGTAATGGTTTATATCAAAGAATATCCACGTGACTGGGTCTAAATCACACCGAACATCTGTGGCAAGACTCGAAAACTGCTGTTCACAGACGCTCCACATCCAATCTGACTGAGCTGTTTTACAACAAAGTAGTATTGACCCCATGGATCAATATTACAAAGTATGATGTAAAGTTTGTGGTCATAAGGTGACAAAATGTGTTCAGGGGGTGTGAAGTTAGAGGTACTAACCCATACTGAAGGCCTTATAACATGATGTAGTGATAAAAGTTAAATACAACAATGAGTAAGTAAGACTGAGAGTGTGCAAAAGAGGATTCTTAAATCATGTACATCAGACACTAAAGTGTGACGAGATCCTGCAGGGTCCCGACAGCCGGGGACCACAGGACTGCAGGACCCTGCAGGACTGATGCAGGGAGGAGGGATGTGATGCACCTTATGTCGAACCCTGATTTATGATGGGAAAGTAACTAAAGGTTATGACAGCCATAGTTTTTATGAATATGATACAATTATGGCAACGCGGTGGTGTGGTGATCAGCACTGTTGCCTCACAGTAAGAAGGTCCTGAGTGCTCTCTGATGCTGTAGGAACAGGGCTTTTATTTTAAACGCACATACAGTGCAGGCATATATAGAGCGGTGTTACAGTTATGTCAAAATCCACACAGATGCATCAAAGAAGACAGGCGAGCAAAGCGGGATATATTTATTGTTCCTGAGTTTCATGTCAAAGTAAGAAAAGGATCAGTGACAGTTTCAGTTCTGTCAGCTGTCCAGTGGACTGAAGACGCAAGACCAGTAAGATCAGTGATATGTTCACACTCATCATTGGCTAGTTTACAAGACAGTGACTCAGACAGCAGGTCAGACATTCTGATAGAGATTCAGCAAACACTGTACAGAGTCAACGACATGGAGCTTAGAGTCACCACCTTATGGGTACCATGGGTATCAGTGGATTGGTTATCAGTGTTAGCAGGACAGAGATTAAGAGCAGAACACAGCAGAAAATAGAAGAAAGATGTCAAAAGTATTGGGAGGAAAACATGTTTTACTGTCAGAAATATGATGCTGAAAGAAGACAGCTGATCCAGAAGCTCGGTGATATGGAAGTGGAGATGGACTCGAGTATTATCAGGCCATATTTAGTTTAAGACGAACTCATTCTCCACACCGGCAGGGGGCGGTAATACACCATTTTGCTGTTTGCCAACCGCCAACAAATGACGAAAAAGAAAGAAAGCCGCAGACGAGGAAGAAGCAGCGTTGGCTGTCAACACACCGGGACTGTTTATCGGGACCGTCACCATGCGTCTGCTCTGTAAGACACCGCGGATTTACTCACGCGTGTGTCAGCTCAACCTGCTGACGCAGCAGAGGAAGAAGCATCTGTGGAACCAGGTACGAGCTGCGTCCATGGCTGAACATGATGCTAATGGTAGATACGAGCCACACTCACAGTGACCTTTATGTCCACTGTAGTTCTGGAGATTATCTCACCTCCCGGGGCTTCGTCCGTTCATTAACCGCACGCTGCATCCCCCCTGCCGGCCGTCACACAGCGTAAGTTCAGCTTTTACTCGCTGGTGATTAGTTTAAACTGAACATACTTAATGACGGGTTGTAGTTGTCACCGAGCTTCTCGACCATCTCCAGTTTATCTACAAATGTTTGGTCTGGTTCTTACAGAGACGACACACACACACACACACACACACACACACACACACACACACACACACACACACACTCACTATGTGACAAATCAATATGAACTGTATCAAATTTAGGCCTGTTTAAACTCTCCGTCCTCACTGTTCTGCTCTCCGTCCTGACTGAGGAGTTGTTCAAATATTATTACTTCTATAGTTGAATATTATTACAGATATTGACTGTTTGATGGTGTAGCGGCTATCGGAGCCTTTTCCTGGACCTGCAGCAGAGCTTTCATTTCTGCTCTGGCTCAGCACCAGTGTCGGATGCACAGGCCTGATGTTTGGTTTCATAATGACGTCGTACATTATCCTCTTTCATAACTGCCACAGTCTCGGTGCAGATCAAACAGACACGCGTCCCCTTGAGTTCTTTGAAGAAACATTCACTCTCCCACCGTGTCTGAAAATGTCTGCACTCACTTTTCTGCTTTTCGCTTCTTTGGTTCTGACCTGTTTAGTAACTTGGGGAACATTTCTTCTGTGATTGTCGTTTTTGGTGGAGCAACTGACTTGATCAACAGCAGCTCCCCCTGGTGTTAAAACTAAGAAGTGCAATACACTCAGGCAAAAGTTGAAGTGCGGCCTTATTCTATTCTATTTATGAAATTACTTGCGGGCCAATTAAAAATGGACCGCGGGCCGGAGTTTGGACACCCCTGCTATAAATCATATTAATGGAAAATTCAGCTTAAATGAGTAATGTTGTAATACAATAAACATCCTCTTTATTGCATGAGTGTGTTGCATCTGTTTGGAACAAGCCTGTGAAATACTGGGAGAATATATTCTGGAAAGATGACACCAAAGTTGAACTCTGCCACAGGCGGCGAGAATGGCTCAGCCAATCACCTGACCCGAATCCAACTGGAAAACCTATGGAAAGACCTGATGCTCAGAGTTCATAGAAGGGCCCACAGAACCTTTGAAGAAGTAAACAAAGTTTACGGTTAGAATTAGCTTATGTCTCAGTCCAAAATCAGGGAGTGCCTTGCACCTCCAAATTCAACACTTTATTAAGGATAAAGTACGCGTCACAAATGTTTCACATCGAGTGATTTCATCATCTGTCTTCAAATGGGAAAACAAACTATAACTTTCAAAGTTGGCCATAAATACTCTATAAGGTGCATACATGTCAGAAACCAGCTGAGCATAAAGGAGAAGAGTAATTAAACAAGTTTGTTGGTGTTTTTCTGTTTCAGTGGTTCGGGAGCAGAATTAATGGCTGCAGGTGGAGCAAAACCATCTACCTGAATTCACAGAGCCAGAAAAAAGTCACCCTCGTGCATGTAAGGTAACCAATACTTTGGTTTTGGTTTTTCTCCTTAAGCATTGCTTAAGCTTTGACTACTTGAACTCATTTATAACTTTGTGTCATTCTCCAAAAGTGAACTGTCTGCGGCAGCATATGAGAAGCTGGCCGATGAGACATTGGACGCTCTGGCTGATTACTTTGAAGACCTCACAGATGAAGCTTTTACTGGGGCCGACTATGATGTTCTCTTCTCTGTAAGTCTATGGATGTTGTAAAGGTTGCTAACTGTGAAGTGAACTTTAATGGTAGCTGTAATAAATGATGGCAGAATGATCTAAATGCTTATTTACAGAAACTAAATGATGAACATACAATTACACGAAGGCTGCCACAAACCACTATTGTATTGTACCATATTTATTTGACAAGGTTTTAGCTGTTAAAATGAAGTAGATTTGATTGAGTTATTAAATATAAATCAAACCAAAAGCAACACCAGTTTATTCAGTATAGTGTTAATATCTGAATGAGGCCCCGGGGCCACCTTGTAGTGGAAAGCTTGGGCCCCGAGGTAAAAAAGGTTAAGAACCCCCATCTTGTCATCTTTGAGGTGATTGATGTGTCCATCTAATCATAATGTTTGATATCCCCATCCCTCACTCATCTCCTAAACAAACCCTCACCGCCTCTTTTCTGCAGCCTATGACGTCTGAAATCTCCTTTAACCACCTTTGAATGAAACTTCTCCTTGTGGCTGTAACCGTGATGAGCTGCTTGCATGCTTTAGTTCAGCTTGTACCAACAATGCACAGACTGCATCAATTAGAAACTCAGCCTTGGGTAAATAAAGTCCCTCGTGCTGTCAAACAGAAAGAAAATGGAAGAAAGCTCAGCGTTGTGTTTAGAGATTGTCTGAATAACTATCAGGCAGAACGAGTAAATCAATTTTATTACAAAGAAGTCTGGGAATCCTAAAGTCCTGTCCAACACAATCAGCTCTGTCCTGCATCCCACCGTTACAGCCACGTCTGAGACCGCCGCACACACCTGTGAGGATTTTCAAAGGTTCTTCACTGGAGAAATGAATCCTATCAGAGAACGTCTTCTGCTCCCGTCCCCACAGCCTTCAGAACCACCTACGTGTTCCTCCTTTCTCACCTACTTCAAACCAGTCTCATTATCCCATCTTACTGATATAGTAATGCACGTGACACTTGCCCTGTGAAAGTGTTACCTACACCATTTCTCAGAGAAGACAGTCGTCATCACGTTTCGAACATCCTTTGTTAGCAGCAGCGTCTGAAATGGAACTGCTCCTCTTCTAAACCAGCTGCTGGTTTGGACCCGTCAGTTCTGTCATTTTCAGCTACTATTCTGGATACATTCAGTCTGGCTTCAGAGCAACACAGTCTGCTCTACTGAAGGTGCTCAATGCTTTCAGCTGCTTTAATTCTTCTAGACCCGAGTGCAGCGTTTGACACAGTTGATCACACAATCCTATTAAACCATTTGAAGACGTGCGTCTGCATTCGAGGCCCTGCTGTAAGATGGTTTGCCTCTTAGAGAGCAGAACATACTCTGAGATGCTGGGTAACACGTGTTACCCTGCTACACTCGCTTGTGGAGTTCCTGTTTTATTCTCCCTTTACTTGCTCCCATCAGGCTTCATTTCTCAGAAAACACAGCATTTCTTATTGCTGTAATGCAGACGATACATCGTTGTATCTCTGTCTAAACCCAGGCGTTGATAGCACATCGGGTAAATTGCTACAGTCATTTTAAGGGCAAAAACAGCTTTTCAGTCATAGTCACCAAAATCAAACAGAAAGGGATTGAAACAATTTACGTTTATTGCGATAAACTTTACATACATGTTAAATAAAATTAAGATTAGTTATATTCCATGTAGATGTTTGGTCAAAATTGCTTTGTTAACGGATGAAAGCAGAACCGTTCTCTTCTGTTTCTTGTTTGACAGAGTGGTGTTCTGACAGTGAAGCTGGGTGGAGACCACGGCACCTATGTGATCAACAAACAGGCGCCAAACAAACAAATCTGGCTTTCTTCTCCTACCAGGTGAGACTCGAGCTTTGTATCGCTTCATGGTAATATGAGTAACTGGAACCCAACAATGTCTCTGTTCAGTTTACTTAACACAGTTCTGTCAACATTTTCCACTCAGCTGAGTTTTGTTTTTATAATTCTAAATGATTATTAAGATGCCAATAAGTGACTTATGTGTTACCAACATAACCAATCTGGTCAGCTTTGATCTAATAAGTAATAAATCGCTTGATTGATTAACGCAGACATGCAAATATTTCATTATTGTGGCGATTAAATCCTGTGTTTTGACGCTCTGGTTGCTAGTTGTTTGTTAGTACGTGCACTCACAGTTCACCACATTCATGTGTCATTTATTTCCTTTGCAATGTCTGGTTTTCCTGACATTTCCATTCACACAAACACAACAGGTAACTACATTAAGCACAGTAGAAACCGTTTGGCCCTTCTCATCAGCAGCAGCTGAACAGAATTACCTTTGACCTTAAATAACCCCGCCCCTGCCTCTTGCACAATCACGCCACCTATAAGCAAAAGTCCTTTCCATTTTCTCCGTCACCACCTGTTAGTTGTAGCTCTCTTGCACATCAGCCAATAGTGCCGACCTCTCTTCCTCTACACAGCAAAATGCCCACTGTGAAATTGACACTGAGTGTTAAAGTTAACACTAGAAACGTGTCTGTATGTGTCCACACTTGAGTTTTAAATGAGCGCTTTTCAACATGTTATATTTTTAACACTGACCTAGTGTTTATGACACTAACACTGAGCAGTGTCAACAATATTCTACACTGTGTGTAGGGCTGTTCGATATAACGAGATATATCGGATGACGATATAAAAACGTCTGTCGTTTGTTTCTTGGTGTCGCAAAATAAACTTTTTATCATCATTTTGATGGTCACTGTAGAGTTTCTTAAAGTTCTCCCTTTCTCTTATATTTAAAAAACCACACTACAGACGGACAAAGGACTGTTTTTACGCGTTGTCGTTAGCAACAACGACGCTGTCCGCTTGTTTATTTTCCACATGGACCTTTCACAATAAAGCTGAAGAGCCTGTTGAGATTTTCAAAATAAACTGAATCACGTGAAATAGTATGCAGAGTGTTTACGGTTTCAACTTACGTAGCACTCGACTCCAGCTACACGACGCCCAGCTGGAAACACTTCACGCAAGTTCAGCTGCCCGAGATTCACAGAATCGACAGAAAATGTAAATTTTTGTGATAAATATCGTTGTCGGGACGATAGATGTCTTATATCGGGATATGAGAGTTCGGTCATATCGCACAGCCCTAGTTTTAAGTGTTAAAAGATTAGCACTGAATAGTGTTGGTAGTACTTTACACTAAACCTGGTGTTTAATGTAACACTGAACAGCACTGATTTTCTAACACTAGCGTCGTCACTGCCAGATAACAATGAACTCGCATTCATCTCTGACATCTCTACTACTGCAATTAAACGTATTTACAACCACTGTACCCACCACAGCCATCAATGACAAACACCCATTAAAAATGTAAGAGATTAATTTACAAAGATGTATTCAAACAGTAAATCATCCAGTTTGTTTACTGGTGTAACTTGTACATTGTCCCATATTTTGTATATTTAGTCAACAGTGTCATTTGAAAATTGCCTATTGTAAAGTCTATAGTACACCAGATCATCTACACAGGTGAGTGTGAAGGCATCCAATCCATCCTCAATACTAAATGCATTTAAGTGATCATTGTAATACATTGTTGAGACCTTAAAAGTCAGAAGATAAGCATTGTTAGTGTAACTGTTAGAGATGCAATCTTACTCCTTTTCAACATCAGAACAAAATTACATCCCGACTTGATATTCTATTGTTCTGTCTCTGCATACATCAAAACCGAGAACATGGATTCAGCTATTTTCCATTTTTGCTCGCATTGTATTAACCCTCCGACTAAATGGACTCCAACAGTGTACCCGAACAGCTGTCCTGTGACGTACTTGGACCGAACACAGGTCTGGGCCGGCTTCTCCCCAACAGCGCGCACGAGCCAATGTTCTTGTGATGGACCGTACCCAACACAAGCCTCAAACCGCCAGGATTTTCCCTCCGGAGACTCGAACTCCAGAGTCAGCCAGCGTTCCCCCCTCAGCCAGACAAAATTTATATTTATATTTCTCTGTTGACAAACTGGTGTAATAAGAATCTGTTATAAGTCAGTATAGAGTAATGTTACTTCCCTCTTCCTTTCTTCTCTTGTGCTTACAGCGGACCCAAGCGCTACGGCTGGACAGGTGAACGCTGGGTATATACTCATGACGGCATCAGCCTTCACCAGCTGCTTTCTAAGGAGTTTTCCATTATCTTTAATAAGAACATTGACCTGTGTGGCCTGCCCTATTCCTAAAACCCTGTTAAATGCTTGGAGTATTCACAGACTCAGTGACTCACATCTGAATTTCTGTGCAGCATACACACCATCTGTCAAAGTAAATAATGAAGTTCTGTATGAAATGCTGTTTCTGTTGCATTCTTCATTCTTCAGCTGAATGACGTCATCACATTGAGCTTCTTCACCAGTCGTGAAGAAATATTGGAGTTAACTGTTTATTTGATCAGCCTCTAAACTTGGCATCTGGGTAACTGATGTTTTCAAAGACCAACTTCTCAGTAGCAGAATTCACACTAACTGGCCACTTTATTAGGTATTCAACTGCTTTTTCACAGAATATCTAATCGTGCAGTTGCATAGCAGCAACTCATTTAGGTATTAATATGCCCTGCTGAAATCCAGAATCAGAATGGGGAAGAAAGGTGATTTAATTACCTTTTAAACACGGCCTGGTTCGTGGTACCAGATCAGTTTGTATGAATATTTGAGAAACTGCTGTTCTTCTGGGATTTTCTCCCTGGGGCTTGTTGATGCTACAGGTCAGTGGAGAGTGTAGACTTCACGTGTTTCCCACACCTTGTTGAATCTGTGCCACAGAAAACTAGTGTACTGCTAAGGTTTAACTGATAAAGTGACCAGTGAGTGTACATTAGATTACTGCAGAGATCATAGTTCAGTTATTTAGACACCACAGCATCAGATTAAGCTCAGAGATGTCCATCATTTGAAGTCTTGTAAGAGTTCAGTAGTTGTGGTCAGTGTGGCCACTGGAATCCAATTCTCTGAGTTTTTCAATGAAAGTAATTAAATGCTTTACCTGTCACTTCTGTCTGTGAACATGTCTTTGTAGAGTCTCAGTCATCCAGGTCATCTGAAAAGCATCTGGAGTTTCTAAACGCATCGTTTTCTCTCCGTTTTGGCCTCCCGTCCACACTGAGACGGTGTTTTCCCCGAAAACGCAGCGTTTGGAAAACGCTCTCAAAAACGAATACATTTGAAGACGGTGCTTTAGCGTTGCAGTGTGGACGGTGAAAACGGAGACTTTCGGAGACGGAGACGCATGTTAGTCATGTGATGCAGTCATGTGACCAATTAAACAAAGATAGCGGAGGGCATTATACAGCAGTTGTTTTGTCTGACAGCCCTATTAAAGATTAATATCAGTGTGTACGCGCTCCAGAGAGCTTTTCTTCAAATTCTTTAATTCTCACTCGCTTTTGCAACTTTGTACTTTTGTGTTACTCGCAGCAACAACTCCACCTCATTGTTAGTCCATTTAAAAATCTCAGGAAAGTAAATAAGCGGCAGACAGAAATGAGGCAGGTCGAATCTTCTTGCGTTTCACGCATGCGCAGGACTGGAACACAAGCGTTTTCTGGCCGTTTCAATGTGGACGCACAACTCTGTGAAAACAACTGAAAACACTAGTGTGGACGCGGAGCGTTTTCAGACGAAAATGCCGTTTTCGTATCTGTCCGGGCCAGTGTGGACGCAGCCCAAGTTCATGAATATGTTTCACTTGTTGTTTCAGAGGTTTCTGCAGAACTGCAGCATGAATGATGTTTGATGACATTTTGTGTAATATTTTAACGTTTGATTATGATCTATATCAGGGGTCGGCAACCTTTCTGATGACGAGTGCATCTAAAATTTCCTCAGAAGTCAGTGTGCCATATGATTGCATTAGCAATAAATGTAATAACGCTCTACATGAACAGTTACACACTTTATAGAACAACCCTATAGGATTATGTGTTTGCAGATGTTGGCAGCTGTCAGCGAATAGTTATCAGCTATCTGGAAACAAAACACTTTTTATCCATAACAAGAACTCATAACAGCAAATGAGCTGAACAACAGAAAATGCAAATGCTATTTATGGTCTCCTCAAAACAATGACAAGAAAAATAAACTGGCATGTTTGTTAATACAGAGACACATGTTAATGTGATCTCTGGTCTCCCACTCAGAGACACAGGTCTCCCAGTGTCCAGCATTCAGAGGCTACCTGAGGACTCCTGTGAGTGTATAAACACCTTTCATTGCTTATACCGTTACAATAAATAAATAAATAATAATAATTCATCAGCCCATAAAAACTAAAAATCACCATCGGCCCACCGAGCAAATGCCCTGTACGCCCGACGGCCAGTCCAGCTATGGTTGTGCCATCAGTTAACCCTTCGCGTGCCAGCTGTGGCATGCGTGCCTAGGGTTGACGACCCCTGGCATAGACAAATTAATTAAAAGGCACCGGGTTGCCAGGTTTTCCTTCATCCCCTATTTGCATGCAGCATCTAGCGTCCCTACTACCGAACGGCCAGTTTCTCAGCTTCTATCACTGCAAGCAGCAGCAAACCCTTCTAGCACAGTGGTGTCAGGCTCTTGCTATATCTGCCATGTGCAAACCGCAGTGACAAGCGTCTTACCCCTGAGTTGCCAGTTCCTGTCCATCCAGCATGCCTTGGCCACCGACACACTTATCTCTGTGTTCAAAATGCAAATCCTCTTGGATTTATAACCCTCAAGATGTCTTAAGATGATGTCTTCAGCTCATTGAAAGAACTACAGAAAAAAACAACCAGAATATTCTGAATATTTCTCTTTTATACTCTTTTGCACATCTGCCTCCCTCTCTCTCACCTCCTATCTGGACATCCAATCATCATCATTTATACAGAATCACCTGATATCTAGCCACACCCTATCCTCTCACCTTACCCACTTTTAACTAAGGCACAAATTACTTCATGAAAAACCACTTCATTACATTTGTCTTATTTTCCACGTGACATAGAAAATTCCATTACATATGAACATCCAGTCACATACATGCGGGCATGGAATGATTGGAACACCTGAAATCAGTGATTTGTATGGGTAAGTTAATATGTTTGGCAATATAGACACATCTGTGCTTGTGTGCTGATTGTACAGGTTAGAGACTGCACAGCTTGCCTCACAGGTTTGTGAAGGCAGGCGTACTGTTCCCTGTTCAATTCAATTTATTTATTTACACAGCGCCAAATCACAACAACAGTCGCCTCAAAGAGCTTTATATTGTAAGGTCGACCCTAGAATAATACATGCAGAGAAAAACCCAACAATCAAGTGACCCCCAATGAGCAAGCACTTTGGCGACAGTGGGAAGGAAAAACTCCCTTTTTACAGGAAGAAACCTCCAACAGACCCAGGCTAAAGGAGGGGCGGAGCCATCTGCTGTGATTGGCTGGAGTTAGGGGAGGAAGACAGGACAAAGACACGCTGTGGAAGAGAGCCAGAGATTAATAATAACTAACAATTAAAGGCAGAGAGGTGTTTTCATTTATTGCCTATAATAAAAACAAACCTTGTATATGTGCTGTTTGTTTGTTTACTGTCTCGTAACCCCTCCCTTAGGATAACAGCAGGAACAGGTGATATACGGGTGTGATGTGTCCCTGCAGCTTTACTGTAGAGCCCTCTAAGGAGCGAAGAGCACAGCCAGTGTGCTGTGTTGATGACCCCGAGCAGTGTAGCAAAAGACAGCACTCCAAAATGATAAATAAATAAATATATTTGGTTCATTTTAAAGACAAACCTAGTGAGCAGCTGAAGGGTCTGCACATGACAGATTTAGCTGAAGCATGGTGGAGCTCGTTGGGAACAGGAGACTGGTCAGCCTTAGCCGAGATATCTGATGGAAACATTGTGATTGGGATGGTGATCAATCAGGTGTATAGAGAGGCTGCAAGAAGTGTTGTTTATTTCACTTATCACAAAACGGCAGAGGCTAGAATTCTTTATTCATATTTATATTTTGAATAGTAGAATATTTGAGCTTCTTTATTGTTTTTGTACAAGCAAGGTATAGTGTACATTCTTTAGGCAATGCAGAGTCCCCTCAAACCAAAAACAGACAGTTGTACATCCTGCTGCTGCTTGTACATTCACACACAGCCACAGTCATCACATTTGTGGGTTACGTTATACAGACGTCTTTGTACATTGCTGACTGTTTGATATAAAAGCCAAAATGAAATTTCAAGGGTAACAGGGTAAGACATAAGGTAATATCTGCCCACAGATATTACCTGCATTCATTATCTCATGATAATTAATACAGATGCAATTTATACAATGTATTTGCATAAAATGCATCTTAGGGAAAAAGCTTGACATAGATTGACTGTCATCACTATAAAGAAACATAACCTCATATTAATTTAAATTGATTTATTTAATAAAAATCAAAATGCAGAAGCAATGTGTAAAAAGTTAAGTGTACTCGAGCTTGTAGAACGACCTAAGCAGCGCTCTAGAGTGTGTCCGCAACTCTGAGTCTCCGTGTGGTCATCAGCTGACACACATCGTGCCCCTATCGTGTGTCCCAATCAGAGATGGTCAGGGGCGGGACCTCTGTGATTGGCCGTGGTCCTTTTGTGTGTATTTGAAAGTGCAGGCAGATAGAGAGGTGAGTAGTTTGAATAAAGCGATATCGATTCATTAAATCCTGAATCGACTTTTAAATATAAATGTCGAAACGCCAGAATCTCAGGTTAAAGCTCTCAAAACTATTTCAACAACCACCAAACAGTAAATGAGAGCAGGTAACGGACTCCACACAAAGACGTAAACACAGCGTGGACCCCACGCATCAGAATCAGCTTTCTCACCCGACGGCCCGAACACGGACACGCCGTCGGGGCTGAAAGCCGGCAGCTCACCGACTCTGATGCGTCGGGTCTGCTCTGTGTTTACGTCTTTTTGTGCTCGATTCTGATGCTGCAGGTTTTATTTCTCTCCAACCAAAATTCACTGAACCAGCAGCAAAAGAAGCAGCAAACTATGTTTCACATTTGATAAATGTCGTCATTAATTCCCTCTGACTTTTGCTGTTTTGCTTCCAGCACAATAAAATCACACAGCTCTCTCTCTGTACTTCAGGAACAGTTTCCCGTCTCAAATCTCTGTTTATCACCCACCAGTCTACCGTTGTCTTTTTCTTTTTTGTTAATTAAATGTCCTCGGACAAGAAAGACTCATTTCTGCTGTTCAATACTGAAGAAATTTATACTTTTTAAAATTATGCAAAATTGCAGAATATTTTTAAGGTTATCTGCTATAAAAAGCCAGGCCTGGAAAATCTCCTTCGTTTTCTGTTTTATTCTCAGTTACTTTGACACAAAGGCCTCTGCTGTGATGTTCACACCTCTGATGAAGTCTCACAGTGTCAGTACTGATAAATCATCAGAATTATAATATTTCTGACTATTTGAGGCAAAACTGAATCGAATCGAATGGATTACAGAAATCAGTGACGATACGCAGCCCCAGTGAGCAGCCTAGGCCCGACAGAAGCGGATGTAGCTGTCAGTAATGAGGAAAGATGAAAAGAACTATTGATAACTTATTTGTTAAGTTAAGGCCTGATCCGTCTGAAATTCATAGCCAGCTCTGACACGGAGCCATCAGCCCCTGAATTCTGAAAAAGCAGCAGTGTATCCAGAAACACATTATATGCTGCGATAAAAGTGTCCCCTCCCCCCGCTGCCTTTCAGCAGCAAACAGGTCGTCAGAGGAGCCGATGTGATGATTAAGTTTAACATTGTCTACAATATTGCCAAAGAGTGTCAACGCTCTTTAAACACAAGCACTTTTTCAGTAACTTTGTGTTGACAAGATTGTTAGTTAATCATTTACACATCAGTGTTGTCTGTATAGACAGCAATTCCCCCCAAAAAGTGCACATGTAAAACTGCGGTGTTAAGCGATGCGGTTGAAAAATTTGGGTGCGCCTAACGTTGGTGCTGGTGCGCCTTGCAACCGTGGCAAAAAAAGTTAGTCTAGAGCTTTGCCTAAGCAACCAAAGACGTTAGTAATCTTTTGTCATCAGTCACTCAGGTGTCTCGTTGTCCTTCACACAGCTGCTTCCATGCTTTGTCGGTTATGAACAGCTCTCTTAAGGTCCACTACAGCATTTCACCCAGCTTGAGGTGGGACTGGGCCATTGCAACACCTTCACATTTGCTTTGTCACATTTTACTCTAGAATACTTTGGTATACCGAGGAGTTTACTCAATGATTGCAAGGTGCCCAGGTCTTGTTGCTGCACAAGAAGCCAACGAGTTAGTTCAGATGCAGTTTTGCAAAGCTAAGCCATGCTGGTATATTCTTTTTAGGCTCTTTTTCTCGGAAACAAATGCAAAGATGCCATACTTGTTCCATGTTTTTTCTTACTGTATTATGTGGAACTTCAACATTTAACGTGGCTAACTGAGGCACGTGGAGTCTGAGTGTAGCTCTGAGTATTGCAAGAGCTGGAATGAATTTGCTGAGACATCCACTGAGACGCGACGACAGGAAACTGCCATGAATGTTTTCCACTTGTGAAAAGTCTTTGTCGCTGTAGAATGATGGATTTGAAACTGTTTGGAAATGCTCTTATGAGCCTTATGGGTAATAATTGCTTTTTAGGTAACTGCTGATGTCTTTTCTCCATGGCAGTGAAGATATTAGATAACTGAGTGCTCCAGATCCACAAACTGCTAAAACTTTTCCTTTTCTAGAGGTGATCAAATCTACTGATAATCAATAATCACTGATTATGCTCATGCAGGATAAATAGGTGTATTTACCCACTTAATTCCTACAGGAAACAGTAGTTAATTTTTCACACATGCTTCTGCGTTTGGGCTGAATTTATATTAAGTGAATAATGATGTTGGAACATGTCATGGTTTGTTGTTCCTCTGAGGTTATATTTACCTCATTTTAAAATGTGATGACGGATCATTTCGGGTTGCTGTAGCTCAGGAGGTGGTGCAGGTCATCTACTAATTGAAATGTTCATGGTTCAATCGCTGGCTGTCTGCCGAATATCGTTGGGCGAGATACTAGCCCCGAGCTGCTCTCCGGGGAATCCACCGAGTATGAATGTGTGCGATTGTTAGATCGAACACAACCCCCAGAAAGAAGTGCTTGTACAAATGGATGAATGAGGCAAGTTGTATAAAGCGCTGTGAGTGCTGGGATAAAGTAGAAAAGTGCTATATAGGAATGAGTTAATTTACCACTAAATTCTGGTAATAAACAAGAATAATCTGCTCAAAATACTGTGATTCTGAGCTGAGAGTAGAAACACGACTGAGCCCACAAAGTGAAACCTACGTAACTTAATTCTACATAAACGAGGTTTTTTTCATACATGGGTTTGGTGTAGAAAATGTAACTAGACATCGGCAGTGCCCTGTGGTGAAACTCGGGGTACTAGTAGCAGATACAGGTATGTTCAGAGGTTTACATACAGCCATCATGTGCATGAACGTTACATTTATTTTGGGCCTTTAAAGTTTAAAAAAAATAAGAATGAGGTGAAAAAGTTTGAATTTGTTTTGGATTTTCCCTCATCCATGCTGGGTCAAAAGTATACGTACATGCAGGCTCTCTCACTCTCTATACATAATGTTTAATAACTTGTGCTGATTATAGATTATAGATTAATAGTATTCAGACTGATTGATCAATACTCACAAATTTAAAGGAACTCACTAAAGCGCAAAGGACTGTAGATTTACACACCATCTTACAATGCTGTGATGGCAGACATTCCCCAACTCTGTGAATGGTACTCATGGCCACTGATCAATGGTTGTTGATTAACGGTCATGGCAATTTGCATACTACTGATCATAAGCTGACCTCCCAGCCCAGTGTTCATTCAGTGCTGCTGGTGTCAGTCACTGTGCACATGTCCTGTTTCTAAGGTTGGAAACCTGCAGTCAGCTGAGACTGAAGAAGTCAGCTGATGATGACGAAACGTTTCTCCCACTGAAAACTCTGCGGCCAGACTTTTTGGGATTTCTTTAGCTGGATGATTGAGCATCAAGACAGACAACATCAAGTAATGTTTCATCTACTTCTGGAATAGCTTTCCTCAGCATGTTTGGGCCTAGCATGGGTCCATGCCAGGAAAGCAACCAATTTAAATGAACTTGACTAATTGTGGCAAGAAGAGTGATCAAATATTCAGCTGGAATTACACCAGAGGTTTGTTGATGGCTACCAAAAGCATCTAGTGACCCACAATGTCATGAAAGTATGTAAACTTTTGCCCACAACTGTGTCTGGATGTGACTCATGTGTAAGATTGGAAATAAGATTTTTACTGTGCAAAACAAACATCATTCCTCTAATTTAACAATGAGGAAACTGATTTAGTTTCATGAACTAAGCGGCAATACACGTTACTATATATTGTGTTTCAAAATATCAACAGTAAACCATGAAGAAACTCTGCAGACTCTGGGGCACGACTAGGTACTGAAAATGTATCTGGTGTGAACATCTTTTTATTGTAATAATAAAAGCCTACATACACATGGATAATATTGGTTTTTGTGTTGCAGCTAGATGAGTTTGAGCAACAGAACAATCTTAACAACTCACTACAATTCATCAGCTATACAGGATGAGGTCCGGGCTGGGCTGAGGGAGTTGATCTGTGAGGTCAGTTTGTGGGTTAAATGTAAACAGGCTGCTCCTGGGCGGTCAGCAGGCGATACATAGCAGCAGGCATGGTCTTCATATGAATCTAAGGCAGACAGAACAGAACAAAGTAATCATCATGGAATTCTGATATAAAGGTTCTTATTTATATCATTACATATCTAATGGTATAATGGTATGTAATAGAAATTCGGGTAGGAAAGGGTGCCCAAGAATCAGAGATGCCTGAAGCCCTGAAACGATTGTCAAGAACCGTGCAGAAGTAATAAAAGGGGCTACATCCTGACATCAAGCCACTCGTGGACCACAAACAACATCAGACTACGGAGTGGTAAATGGACTGGTTCTTATATAGCACATTTCTACTCTGAGCAAAGCGCTTTATACAACTAATTCATTCACCCAATTACTTCCCATTCACACAGGCACTTATTCTACACTGTTAAGTGCTCACTGTCTAACATTCATACGCATTCACGTTCCGATGGATGCATCGGAGAGCAACATGGGGTTAATATCTTGCCCAAGGATATTTGGCTGGTGGAGCCTGGGATCGAACCTTCCAGTTAGCAGCTGACCTGCTCTACCACCTGAGCTACAGCCACCCCACAAAGACTGTTGTTCAATTGTCCAAAGTCCTCTTTTCAGATAAAATTAAATTTTGGATTTTAATTGGAAGTCAAGGTTGTAAAAAAGGCACATGAAAGTCCCACCCACAGTGTCCTAAAGCTACTGTCAAATGGCACTGTTGTTGACCGTGACCACATGGGGTCTTGGAGTAAAAGGAATAGGAGAAACACCTGACCCAACGATACAGACCAGCTGAAGGCTGCTATTAAAGCAACATGGGCCTCATTAACAACCTCATAACCCACCATAAGTTGGTCAACAACAACACCTACACCAGAATGCTGTTTATAGACTTCAGTTCAGCGTTCAATACAATCCACCCCTCACAACTCATCAGGAAACTGACAGACCTGGGCATCAGTTCCCTCATGTGCAAATGGTTACTGGACTTCCTGAACAACCGCCCCCAACATGTCCGGCTGGATAACCGCTGCTCATCTACCATCACGATGAACACCGGTGTACCACAAGGCTGTGTGATGAGCCCTTTCCTCTACTCCCTCTTCACCCACGACTGCAGACCTGCTGATGGTTCCAACACCATCATTAAGTTTGCAGATGACACCACGGTGATTGGCCTCATCAGTGACAACGATGAGGCCGCCTACAGGGAGGAGGTGGATCGTCTGGCTGAGTGGTGCGACAGAAACAACCTGCTGCTTAACACCGAGAAGACCAAGGAGCTCATCGTGGACTACAGGAGGAATGCTGACCCACATCCACCCATCCACATTAAGGGGACGGCTGTGGAGCGTGTGAGCAGCTTCAAGTTCCTGGGAGTCCACATCTCCGAGGATCTCACCTGGACGACCAACTGCTCCAAGATGGTCAAGAAGGCTCACCAGCGCCTCTTCTTCTTGAGGACTCTGAGGAAGAACCACCTGTCCTCAGACATCCTGGTGAACTTCTACCGCTGCACCATCGAGAGCATCCTGACCAACTGTATAACAGTCTGGTACGGGAACTGCTCTGCCTCGGACCGGAAGGCGTTGCAGAGGGTCGTGAAAACTGCCCAGCGCATCGCCGGAGCACCACTTCCTGCCATAAAGGACATCTACAGGAAGCGGTGTCTGAAAAGGGCTGGGAAAATCATCAAAGACCCCAGTCACCCATCACATGGACTCTTCACCCTCCTGCCCTCTGGGAGGCGCTACAGGAGCCTCCAGACTAAGACCACCAGGTACCGGAACAGCTTTCTTCCCCACAGCTGTCAGACTCCTGAACCCTGCCTCCTGACATCTGACCCACGTTAAACACATGGACTGAACATACACACACACCCACAATGGACAACTGTACCCTCAAACACACAATAATAACATGGACTGAACCATCACTCACAACCACTAGCACTTTATATACCTCTGTAGAAATTATCCACATATCTCACTGATCTTAACTGCACTACTGTAAATGCTGTATAGACAATCATACTGTACAACACGATAATTATAATTCTACAACTGTTTATAACTTGCATATTTCATATTTCTGTATAGTTTTCATGTTTATATCCTGTTCATAGCCTGTACATACTTATAGTTATAGCATATTCATAACATACTTCATACCGTGTACATTATAACATACCGTAATAGACCCATTTCTGTAATATACTCACATATCTATATTATTGCTACTATATATTGTAATATATCTATATCATGGCTAAAGCACTTCTGGATCGATGCAAACTGCATTTTGTTGCCTTGTAAGTACATGTCACAAGTGTAACATGTGCAATGACAATAAAGTTGAATTCTATTCTATTCTATTCTATTCGAATGCATCTAATGCATCACTCTGTAGCGTTCACTTACATCTGTAACTAAAAACAGACCTGCAATAGAACCGTATCTAGGAGCAGCGTTGTGGGCTCAAATTGCTCTCATAAATATTTTGTACTTTTAAATCAAATGCGTAGTTGTGAAGTTTTGTAACCTTGAAAACCAAAATATCTGAACCTTTGATGTTTGTGCATCGATTGATGAGAATTTGTGTTTGTAAAAAAATATTTACACAAGTTAGTTTTTTCCCGTTAAGGTCTGGTTACAAATACAAAGCAAAAAAAAGAGCAGCTGTGTCCCAAAACCGCATCCTTTGGAGGACCCGGCCTTCGCGGTCTATGTGGGCCGCGTCCTTCGAAGGCTGGAAGTGTGAGGCTGTGAAATTGGACGGTCTAGCCTTCAGATTTGCGTCACCGCTGTCTCGGAGGAGTTTAATAACAGGACACTGGCGTAAATTCTCGACCATCTCACACTTCTGTTTAATCAGTTAATCAGAAAACGATGTGCTGGAAGTTTGCTGCTTTTGCCGGCTCTAGTGACCCTTGACCTCCTGGTCAGCTATCGAGCTGGTGGGTAACAACGTCTCCGAAAACGTTGCAGGACTTTGGCAAATATGTGATATCTTGATAAACCGAGCAGATATTTGAAGTTTACACAGCTACATTCTCAAAATATGTTAAAAGTTTAATAAGAGTAATATTAAAACTAAGGAGCTGCTGCCATTGTTGGAATCCTGAATCCTGCAACACGTTCTCACTCCAAAAGCGTAATATTTTATGCTAGGTGACATATCGTCAACATATTACGCTTCCAGGCGCCCAACACATCTCTAAATGACGAGATCAGAAAAATGAGGAAACATGAGAACCATTTGGAATCTACACATTCATTCATTTTACTTCAATCACTTTGGAAAACACTATTTGAAGTCATTAAAGTGCTTGTTAAGGTTACGGATAAGGTTAGGGTTTGACCCAATTTGACCCATTCCAGTTTTTGTGTTGACCAAAGTACTGAAGGTTTATGACTTTTCCTTATCTGGGGTCATGAACTGGTGTGTAAAATATGGACACTTTGATGTGTCCTGGGATGTCTTTGCAGTGTTTGTATACAAAGATGATGTTGCAGGTCATTTTGACCCGCACACTTTTATGCAAGTAAAAAGCTGTTCAGATCCAAAATAAACATTTGTCTTTGATGTACTTTGTTTTGATTGCCTCTGAATATACATCAGACCCAGGTGTGTATGTGAGAAACTTTCTCTCCCCTGTTCTTGTCACTGTTCTCGTGTCATTTCTACACACCAAAAATGAGCTCCTGAAGGATGACGACTGAAGAAGCCTTATCACTGCTTTTGAACTGGGATAGTGATGAAGAAGAAGGTGTTTCAGAGACAGAGGATCTTTCAAGACAAAGACTACAACTCGCTCCAAAGGAGTCACAGCAACATACAGCTGCCAGTGCAACGCAGCTCGTTGGCCCTTGGTAATTTTCTACAACATTTTGGATGTGTCAGCTTACAATGTCCTGTGGACTGAAATCATCCAACACTGGAATGCCAGCATATTGTACCGACGTCGGCTTTTCCTGGAAGAACTGGGCAAAAGTCTTGTCACTCCCAAGACCCAGAGGCGAGTCAGACCAGCAGCTTTTAACAGGAAGAGGCTGCCATGACCAGTTGTGGTGAGCGAAGGAAGTCAGGATTAAAGACATGCTGTGGCAGAGAGCCAGAGATGAATAATAAGTTAATCTGCATATTTATTCAATGCAGAGTGGTGTATAACATCTTGGTGCCAGATACTCCATGGCTCAGTGGGTGAGAGCTGTTTTGGTAGCAACAGGGGGACTAAAATAATATTAGGCAGGTTGTCATAATGTTATGCCTGATCAGTGTATATAAAGCTTTTTCCCACATACTGATAAAGTACTCTATCCTATAGATGTAAGTGCTGTGTGCACCTTGGATTCATACCTATGATCGATTTAGAATAACCAGTTAACTTTACATGCATGTCGTTGGACCAGGAAGGAAGCCGGAGTACCTATAGGGAGGCTGTAGGAGGCAGAGCAGGTCACCAACTGATCGGAAGGTTGGTGGTTCGATCCCTGGCAGTCTGCATGCCAAGTATTCTTGGGCAAGACACTAACCCCAACTTGCTCTCCGATGCATCCATCGGAGTATGAGTGTACTTAGAAAGCACTGAGTGTAGATTGGGTGAATGAGGCATGTTATATAGAGAGCTTTGAGTACTCCGGGAGAGTAGAAAAGCGCTATATAAGAATCAGTCCATTTACCATAGTACCCAGAGGAAACCCACAAATGCACCACCCAGAAAGGCCTTAGGCACAATAGACTGCAGTGTTTCACTTTTAACTGTTGTGCATCGAAAGATCCTGATTTCCTTGTTATGTATAATGTGATGCAATGTCTTACCTCTCCCACAGCACTGGACAGGATGTGGACAATTTTTTCATGGGGCGTGGCCACCACACTCTGGCTGTTGATCTCGATGATGCGGTGACCAACTCTGACCCCACCCCGTTCGGCAATGCCCCCACGCATTAGGCTGCAAATCTGTTGAAGAGATGTCACTTTTTCTTTAAAAATAACAAATAAAATCACTCAAGAAATGTAACAAAATTGCAGTTATCATGTAACAGAGCCGACACTACTCACAATGCCATTCTGGACACTGAAACCCAGCTGGTAGCGCAGGTCTGGCCGTCTGATGAGTACAGTAGTCACTGGGGGACATCTCACAATATTCAGCTTGATATGAGACTGGTTCTTCAGACCCTACAGGAAAGAGAAGCAGGAAAGAGCAAGTATTGGGATGAATTAAATTCAGCAGCAAATAATGTATGTATACATATTATACATAATATGCACACACACACACACACACACACACACACACACACACACACACACACACACACACACACACACACACACACACACACATATATGTGGTAGCAAGCGCTCTCTCCTATGCAGTGGTCACTGCAGGGCAGCTTAAATAATGGGAAAAAGGCAGCGATTTCGAGCATTTGTCCCATACAGGACACCGTAGTTCAAGCTTCTCATTCGTCCAGGCACCATCTTGGCTCAGTGTTTACTGTGTTTGCTTTGCAAGGCCCAGCAGCAGACTCGGAGTGGTTTATGCCCCAGTGTGTAAATGGTGCGGTCCAAGCCACAAATTGAACGCTTGTGTTCGATCACACAACGCAGAGTCCTGCACTGGTAGTTTTACATACACACACACACACACACACACACACACACAATATATATATATATGTGTGTGTGTGTGTGTGTGTGTATAAAATTTTAATGTTTTCTCTTTATTTTTACTACTTTCTACATTGTAGATACAAACTGAAGGCATCAAGTACTTGAAGCAAGATATATGGAATTATGTAGCAAAGAAATAATTAATAATTCTAAATATGTCTTATGTTTTAGATTTCTGAAAGTAGCCCCCTTGTCAAGGTTCATTTGTGAATTTATTGCCTTCTTAATGGGGTTGGGACCATCAGTTGTGTTGTGCAGCAGTCAGGTTGGTGCACAGCTGACAGGCCTATTTGACAATTGCTAGAATTCATATTATGGCAAGAACCAATCAGCTAAGTAAAGAGAAACAACAGCCCATCATTACTTTAAGAACTGAAGGTCAGTCAGTCTGGGAAATTGATAAAACCTTGAATGTGTCCCCGAGTGCAGTCGCAAAAACCATCAAGCGCTACGTTAAAACTGTCTCACATGTCTCACATGTCTCACATGTCTCAGTGAACATGGCACACCTGTTACCCTTCAGACACTTTCTTCTGAAGCGTTCTTTAGGAGCTGCCCGACAGACGACTAGTGTCGGAGTATCGACTTTTCTGGAGTGCCTGTAAATCTGCCAGCCTGCCTACTGGAGCCTGTGGATTATTTTCGCTGGTGACTGTACCGAGTTTTGTTTCCTCACCAGGATTTTCGTCTGTCTGTTTCTCTGGGTCGCCTCGTTTGGTTTGTTTCCCTTCCGGAGGTTTTTGGCAAACAGTACCAAGTAAGCTCTCCAACTCTCGGTAAAGTCTCTTTTATGCTTTTCTCAGTTTCAGGCAAGACCCTCCTAATTCTCCTGTTCCACTCAGATCGAGTGCGCTACCGGTGTGCGTCTCCTCACCTGCACATCCCGGCTCCACATTCACATTTTATTGTATATACAGTGTCCCTGAAAATGCATCCCCTTCACTGTAAACAAATTGTTTCAACTCTGTGCCTCTGTGCGTTCTGCTCTCTGAGTCCACCGGTATTTTTCATAACACTGGAGGATACATTCATTCAAGTCAGCCTCAGAAATAACAAGTTAACAGCATGCCTACCACAGCATGCTGCAGCAACATGTCATCCCATCAGGTTTGCATTTAGTTTATTTTTCAACAGCACAATGAGTCCAAACACACCTCCAGGCTGTGTAAGAGCTATCTGACCAAGAAGGAGAGTGATGGAGTGCTGACCAGATGATCTGGCCTCCACAGTCACCTGACCTAAACCCAATGGAGATGGTTTGTGATGAGATGGAGCTCAGAGTGAAGGCAAAAGGACCAACAAGTGCTCAGCATCTCTGAACTCCTTCAAGACTGTTGGAAACAATTTCAGGTGACGACCTCATGAAGCTCAGAGAGAGAGAGCCAAGAGTGAGCAAAGCAGGAATCAAAGCAAAGGGTGGATGTTTAGAAGAATCTAAAATATCAAACATGTTTTGAGTTATTTCACACTTTTATGTTTAGTACATAATTCCACATGTGTTCATTCATAGTGTCGATGCCTTCAATGAGAATCTACAATGTAAATAGTCATGAAAATAAAGACAAATCACTAAATGAGAAGGTGTGCCCAAACTTTTTGATGATAGTGTATATTGTACATTATTAGATGTGCACAATAAGGCTTGTAAGACAGCTCAAACTCATCCTGTCTATCTGCCTATTAATGGGCTATTACTACATGCCTTCAGGTTGGCAGTAAAACCATCACAATGTCTGTGAGAAGTCACTATGATCCCTGAAAAGGGTGAAGGCCGGCAGCAAAACTGCAGCCTATGACCCTGGGACATCATTTTTAAAACCTATGTGTGAAAGGACCGTGACACACTGGCTGCTTTTATGTCCTTTTTATTTATGACACACAGTTTTTGCAGCTTCTCCGTTGCACTTCACCACACTTCCCCACTTTCTGAAGGGAAAAAGCTACAGGATCAGCCCAGCAGCTCTCCCAGAAAGGCAGGTGAGGGAGGAGGGAGGTGCAGGAGGTGGAAGGCCTACTGTTTTAGAGTCGGGTTTCCACCTGACACAGCCTCCCATTTCTCACTGAAAGTATCAAAATGCTGCAGTTAATGCATGGGTCACACAAAGCATCTCTCAGGTGATCTACTCCAAAACAGCTGGGGTATAAATCATGGACAAAGCTTAGGTTTTCAAATAAATTAAAACCCTGTCTGAGTCTTCGGTTGATTAATAAGCTGGAGTGAAAGATTGCTGCCTCGACACCTTCTCCTCTTGTGTCCAGGGACTTAGAAGAGAAGGAGCTAATCCCCATTTCACTGTTTTACTCTTTGGTGCAGTGGTAGACCAGTGTTGGTCAAGTTACTTGAAAAAAGTAATCAGTAACTAATTACCGATTACTCTCCCCAAAAAGTAATCCTGTTACTTTACTGATTACTTATTTTCAAAAGTAATTAGTTACTTAGTTACTTAGTTACTTTTTAAAAACACAATTTACAACCTGAATAGGTGATAAAGCGATAGATCTTTCAGCCCAATTCTACTTTTTCTACATAATCCATCATACAAAATGTAATCAAATGGAAAAGTCTCTTTTTAAAACTTGTTTTATTAGTTTTAATCTTTTAACTTTATGCATCAAGCAAAAATTAAATTATCTGCAACATTCTCTGACTGGAAGAAATTTGTTTAATATTTAAACCTATTTTCTGCACATTCCAGCACATAAAATAAAATATTTTGTGTGTTTACACTCAGTCTTTCAAATAGATGCAAGTAAAACACAGCAGAAAATAAATAAAGTCAAAGACTAGCGGTCCTGTTGCTCTATTTTCACCTGTAAAGCAGGAGTGGGGTAGGCGGAGGGTTACCCTGGTGCAGGTGTGCCGCGGTCAGTGGAAGAATCCACGAGTTTCTCTGTGAGTTTCCCATTACGTCGTAGCTACTCGGAGCTTGCTCGGAAGTTTAGGGGTTTTTTTTGCTGTAAAAAGAAGTTTTCTTCCCATGCAGTGAACAGCGGATGCTAATGTTTTTGTCACTTTTTATGGAATCAAACTCAAAGTAAGGTCAGTACTTCCACGCTTTAAACGCTGCACGCTCATACTCTCCCACAATCGATATGTGATCCATTGTTGATCTGCACACAGCTGTTGCCACGAACGGTGCACTCGCTTACGTCACTGTCGTGAAACATTCTCTCAAAAAATCACGGTTTTAGTAACGCAGTAACGCAGCGTTCCTACGGGAAAGTAACGGTAATCCCTTACTTTACTCGTTACCTGAAAAAAGTAATCAGATTACAGTAACGCATTACAAGTAACGCGTTACTGCCCATCTCTGGTGGTAGATACTATATAGTTCCTTCTGTGTGATTTTTTATGTTAGGTTTGTTTTTTGGTGGTCTGGGAGCTGACACGGTCTCTCAGAGGATGGGGTTTTATGGACATAACAAGAGAAGCTGCAAAGAGGTGTGTAAGACTGGAACTCCTGGTCCCAACTGTGGATAGTCACGTTTTAATAAATTTGATCAGATTTATAGAAACGAGAGCTGCTCAGTCCAATGTTGTATTGATGCTCTACCTTCAGCTGCACCGACTACAGGGCCCTTGCTAGCTGTAGGTTTTTCATAGGTGTGAAGCTGACTCTCCAATTCTGTGATCCTTGCCTCTAGAACTGTAAACAGGTTACATTCATTACAAATATAGTTATTACTAAATGAGGCTGAGGAGTAACTAAACATCTGACACAATGTCAAGGGACCGCTGAAGAGGCTAATGCTGCAAGTAAGTCGGCTACAAGCTAAGCTAGCGAGTCTCTAGCATCACAGTGACTCACTACTGTGAATGTAATTAGCAGGTAAGAAACACAACTAAACAAGTTCATCTGACCAATGAAACCGGGAGAGAACTTTGAATCCAAAGAGCATCTTCAAGCACAAGATAAATCCCAACATTTGTAAAGATAAGCTGCTTCAACAGACGTCATTGCAGCTTTTACGTGTCGCCAGGTATTAGACCCCTAAGTTCCAGGAAAGCTCTGAATGCTGTGAAGTTGTACTGGATACACCTCTGCCCCAAATTGGGGGTAGTTCCTCTGGACTGGCAGATGTGGAGATGGTCTCTCTTAGATATGAAATGCTTGCTCTAACTTCAGCAGATCATACTCAGTCTTCCTATGAAGGCCTATGCCCTTCATAGGGGAGAATGTGTCCCTTTGTCAAAACTCAGTTCAGAAGGAGCAACTTCTGTCTAGTCCTGGGACACTTGCACAACTGGTCTGTACGTGCTCTGTGGTCTTGGTGCAGACTCATAATCATGTTGCTGGAATGTTCTGTGGTTAGTTTGGGAGCATAGATTATAAATCCTGTTGCTTCAGACTATTTGGTCCCTGTACAGCTGTAACATCAGCATGGTTGCTTTGCTAGAGTCAGACTCTTTCCCTGTGAATGCCAAGGTTGTATTTTGTCGCCAATTCTGTTCATAATTTTAGAATATAATAGAGAGCAGCCAAGAATGAGGAGATTTCTGGTTCTGTGGCTTCAGGATCTTACTTTTCTTTGCAAATGATGTGGTCCTGCTGGTCTTATCATTTGGTGACCTTCAGCTTATTTGCAGCCAAATTCAGTGCAGGGAGATGGGAATTAACACCTCTGTTTTTGAGGCAAAGATTCTTAGCAAGCAGTGGGTGGAGAACACGCTCAGGTAGGGGATGGGTTGTTGTATCTCATGGAATTACACATGAGTGGAGGAAGTGTGGAGATGGAGAGACTGAATGGTGCACAGAGTGCTGAGCATGAAGCCAAATGAGATTGGAGAGCTGGAAATGAGCCTCCACCAATGGGTGCACATACCATACATACCTTTATAATGCTTTGGCAGGTGGACAGTGGCAGTCCCACCAAACTGGTTCCATTGATTGACATGATCTGGTCTCCTATGTTCAGTCTGCCAGACCTCTCAGCTGGCCCAGCATGCATCATGTTGGCAATAATGACTGTAGGTAGGATGGAGCCCCATCCACTCTCCACGATGACCACGCCCAGAATCTCCCCCTTAGCTTTCTCTACAAACACCTGTGGTCACAGCAGGCAGTCGACAGGCAGAGAGAAACAAAAACAAATCATTTTAAATTACGTTTCATTGGAATTCATTTGTCTGAACTATCATGAAAAAAGGATGCCATATTAATTTGTCATTCTAATCTCTACTACATATTCAGCAGTACAGACGTGATTATGCCAACCTGTGGATGGAAAGCAGAATAAAAAATACTGTTATGAAACCAGAAATGTTTGAAAATACATGCAGCCCTCTCACGTTTTTGCAGTTCTCAGATTTGGAGAAGTGCACGAGGTCATCATTGTACATGTCCTGAGTGTTCAGCAGGTCACTGTATTCCTTTTGGCTAAGGTCCTCAGGGTTAATGCCATTGGCCCGTAAGAATTCTTGATAGGCCACACTAAAGGCCTGTCCAATCGACTGGGCAATTAACTGGGCCTAGAGGACATGGCAGAGTTAGAAGATATTGGAAAAAAAGTTTTCAAAGACAGAAGTATGTTGTTGGACTCACATCCTCAGACTCAAACACATGGCAGATCATCTTATACTGGCGCTTGCTGTCTTGACTTGGCTCTGAGGTTTCCACGTTCTCCTCAGAATCAGTGCGAGGCATCCTGCGCCGGGCCATCAGAACCACTATGTTGCCAATGTCAGCAATGTAGGAGATAGTCCGCAAAGGGTGGTCCATCATAGTTTCCTTAAAGGCATAGAAACATTTACAGCCCTCCTCATGTGTACAAGACGCAGATTTTCTGCATTTGTTGTAAGTACTTTAGAATCTAACAATATATGTTATTGCATTTAAACCCCATAAACAGTGGGTGTAGGAAAGTGAGGTAACGTTTGCAAACCATATAAAAAATGATAGATAAACGATATACATGAGCTTCTTGCTTTGTCCACTGTTATGCATCACAGTAATATGAGGCGCCAAACATGTCAACTGTTGCAAAACAACCACATCTTTGATTCATCTGTTCAGAGAACATTATTACCAATGATCTAACATACGGACCATTAATCTGATGTTAACACAGATGTTACCACAACACTACACAAACTGCAGAATATGCAAAAAATTAAACGGTAATATAGATGAAAGGGAAACGTGTGCCTGCAGTGTGAGTGGGTACCTGAGAGTCAGCGTTGAGCACTTTTATTCTCTGGGTAGAGATGAAAAGATCCACCTCTGTGAGAGGCTGAGGCTCACCCTCAGGTTCCTACACAAACACAGTCAGAAAGCAGTATTAGACACGGTGACATGTCTCAAAACCAGTACAGCACACGCGATTAGGCAAACATGACCAAACAGCTAAAGTGGTCAGTAAAAGCAGAGAAGTGCACTGCCTTCAGTTCTGGGTTTAAACTGGTCACAAACCGGCTGTGTGCAGGCAGGAATAGGACCCAAACACTAACTCACAGAAGAAAACGTGAACGCAAAGTAACACAGCTTTATTGCTGAATGCAAACCAATACAAAACTAAACCAGGGAAAATTCTAACAATAATACGGTCCAGGAAACACGGAGAGCCACGAGGGACACGGAGCAACACGTGACTGAGGGAGATGCTGACATAAATACACAGATAACGAGGGACGTGGGAGCACACGGGGAACACAGCTGACACGAATAATCATAACAAGACAGGGGAAGCCAGACTGAACAGAGTGAACATGAAAACACGGGACCTTCACAATAAAAAAGGACACATGACGCAGGAGAGGCAGACGAGAGGGAACGCGAGGGAACGTGAGGGAACACGAGGGAACGCGAGGGAACGCGAGGGAACACGAGGGAACGCGAGGGAACACGAGGGAACGCGAGGGAACGTGAGGGAACACGAGGGAACGCGAGGGAACGCGAGGGAACGCGAGGGAACGCGAGGGAACACGAGGGAACGCGAGGGAACGCGAGGGAACGCGAGGGAACACGAGGGAACGCGAGGGAACGCGAGGGAACACGAGGGAACATGAGGGAACACGAGGGAACATGAGGGAACACGAGGGAACGCGAGGGAACGCGAGGGAACACGAGGGAACGTGAGGGAACGCGAGGGAACGCGAGGGAACGCGAGGGAACGCGAGGGAACGCGAGGGAACGCGAGGGAACGCGAGGGAACACGAGGGAACACGAGGGAGAGCACAGACATGACGGGCGGGGGAAACATGGATAACATGAAGGAATAAAAAGCAGAAGAACTCACACAAAAAAACAGCGACACACAGAAGGCAAAGACACAAGGGGAGCCTAGATGTACAAAGGTTAACATAGAATAAACTCAGGATACCACTAAGAATAATGGACCATAACACAACAGAAACACAAGGGACTCAAAACGCTTCAAAAGGACCCCGAACCATGACAAAACTGAGCAATCATTAATATTTATTAATCGTTTTAGTTTCACGACACAAATTAGGTTCCTGCACTTGCCAAATCTCACTGATTTTATTACATTAAATTAATAAATAAGCCTGTGCTCATCCTGCAGTATAATTAAACTCCACAAACTACAAACTACAACAAATCACATGAGTTATTTTGTCCCATCTAAGAAAAAACGAGGGCATATACTGTGCTGCCAAAAATATTTGCCCCTTCATGATTTTTTGGTTTTTGAATATTATTTGTTTTATTTATGTTTTATCGATAAAACGTTAATTTTAACCAGTGATGAACAAAATAAATGCAAAATGCAGTTTTTAAATGATGTTTCCTTTAAGATCATGAAGTAATCCAGGTCTGGTCCTATGTGGAAAAGTCATTTTCCCTTAAATCTAATAACTGTTGTTCCACCCACGGCAGCAAGAACTGCAATCAAGCATTTACAGCGTGTCTTTTGTATCACGAGATTGGCCCAGTCTTCTTTGCATCTTTATTTGGTTTCTGAGCATGAAAAGCCTGTTTAAAGTCAGACCAAAGCATCTCTTCTTCTTGGTGTATTTTGGTTCATTGTCTTGTGATCGTTGCTCCACCTGAGCTCACAAACTCTTGGCTGGACATTTTCATTCTGTTAACAGGGCAGAATTCACGGTTCCATCAATTACTGCAAGTCATCCGGGTCCTAAAGCAGCAAAGAATCCAGAGGCTTTCACACCAACAATACCTGCAGTTTGCAGTGGTTTCTTCTTGAAATTCTCCCATGAATATCACGGCACACAGTCTCATGCTGTTGAATGTTGTTTTGGGTTTTTGTGCCCTCCTCCTTGATGTGCTCATGGAGTTTTTTTCTATTTGTGGATGATGTCTGTTGTTTGCTGGAGTTACTACACTTTTATTCCTATCCTTAATCCTCCTGCTGCACATCATTTGGACCTAAATCTTTCTGTCAAGCCAACTGACACAAGTCACTTTTGAGTGAGTGAATCTAACCAGCATCATCAACTTAAATTAAACTGATGTTCTCAAGCAAGTTGATACTTCATGTTGCCCTCCACACCGTCTAGTCTCACATTCAGCTCATGACAAGCCTTTTCTAGTGCTTTTGCCTCCTTTGTCTTTATTCTAGACTCTAACTACTCCTGACTATTCATCTTTGTCAGCCTCGTCCTCTAAATACTTTCCAGTACTTCCTCCTTCCACCACCAAGTCTCGCCTTCTTTGCTACCTTTACTCATCTACTTAATGTCTAAGTTCATTTGTTATTTGCTATTTTAATGAACAATAAAAAGAATCATAAAAGCACTTCTAAAAGAACAATGAATCCATTAACAGACAGTAAAAAATAGAAAGTGGACTTGCAGAAATAAAGCTAAACACTTCTTTGCAAGACACAGAAGGTTCTGAACTCTGAAGAGAAAACGGAAATCAAGAGGTGAACCTTCTGTGAAGATACAGTGGTTTTCAGACATGTTGAAATTCAAGGAAAAAACAGTTCGAGACGTCAAATATTTGTCCAAAAAAAAGAAAAAGTGCTTTGGATGTTTTTAACCAGGACATCAGTCAAAAAGCTGCAAAAGAAGAAGTCTTTGTGAAACATGTTTAGGAAAACACCCAAAGTTTTACAGGAAGATCACAAAAAGGAAGAGAGAGAGAAGTGCAGTGATGAGCATGGGGAGAGTGTAAAAACTCAAAAAACGCTGAGTCAACAGAAGGAACAAATGAAGCTACATCAAACAGATCAAAGCATGGAGCATGTACTCCTCTACAGTTGTCCCAGTATGGATATCTACATCAAGTGACCCAGAGAATGAAATCCTCGTTTATGCACTACATGATGACCAAAGCGTTACCACATTCATCATGCGAGAGGCATCTGGGAACAAAACGAGAGCCAGTGGAGTTAAAGCTCTCCACACTTTCATCCAGAAACACGATCATCCCAAGTCAGAGCTGAGCTGCACTGCAGGTGAGAGGTTTCTGCTCGTCAAAGGTTTCTCTCCCTGTAACCTACTCAGTGCAGTTCATTCCTGCCAAAGTCACATTCCTACACCTCTGGGAAACAGTGGTCTCGACTATGCATCCATCGGAGTGTGAATGTTAGCTAAGCAGCACTGAAGTATAGAAGAAAGTGCTTGTATGAATGGGTGTGAATGAGGCATGAGGCAATACTGTTGCTGTCTAATGTTAAGTACATTCAATATATGCTCCGTTCAGGACAAAGACTGGGACCAAATGTTAAATTATAATGTTTCTAATTCAACATTATGCAGGTCATCTATTGTGCGACCTGCAGTCAGGTTGTTGACTCCTAAAAAGAGACACAGAGCACATACCACAGATCATAGTTGTGGCCATGTGCTCTTTAGCTGCCATGATGCCAGGTCTCTCTCTGGATAAATAATAACTAACTAATAACAGGGCTTACAAGGCCAAACCCCACAAACCCCAAACGTGTCAGAAGATTCAGACTGTTACCTGCATCGAACACGTGGATTTCTTACATGACAAAAACTTTTCTATTTTACCAAGAATGAGATTTTCCAGGTTACATAGACAGTCCAACGTGTCCAATGTCCAACATAAGACATGCAACGTTGGCATTTAGGTTCAGCAAAACGATAATTCATCAGAATGACATTTTAAAAGTATCAAAGGACAACGATAATCATATAGACACTGAAATGGACAGAGAGTAAAACACATGAAAAGCTGCACTCAGCAGTGATAAGGATAAGACAGACATGTAGGTACTGCACCTTCTTCTTGTTCTGGGCCAATTTCTGAGCCATCTGCCAAGCATGGAATAAAGCACACAGGACAATCACGGGTTAGGTCAATACACAGTAAAACATGGATTTGTGTATTAAATAACTGTCAATGGTGCGCCAAAAGGCTAATGCTCCAGCCTTTCAACAACCTCTATATATATACAGAATATTAATGATTAACAAACAAGGCTTGTCTAAGTCACCCAGGCTTGTAAGCAGCACAGTAAAATTGATTTAATGCAGTCGGTTCCCTAGATTTCCCAATGCATGCTAACCATGTGCAATGGAAAATATCCATATGGAGATTTTACTGTTTATTTGTGGATAATGAATTGGATGCATAATATTTATTCCCTGTATATAGTAAATAATACACCTCATGTAGTGTGAACTTCCACAGCCCACAGTGCTTTATTTATAGTGCCTTTTGTGTGCACCAGTAGTCCAGCAGCTCTTGAGCCACTTTGGCGGACTCACACTCCGTCACTTGCTCTGTCCACTCTTCTCCCTGTAAGATCCCAGCACCCAACTCAAACAGGGGAGACATGATGAGATGATGGAGATCAGCCTCCCCTGACACCACACCCCGAACCCGCTGCTCAACCCCTCCCCTGCAGTCGAGCCATAAACCACACCCCGCCACGTACCCCCATCACTTGACATAGAGCGGGGAGCCGAGGTTAAATCTTACTGCACGTCTGTCATTCTCCTTTGCAGATATCTTCGTGCAGTCATGTCCATGTCTTTGTCACATCCATGCTATTAGTTGCTTATCAATCATTTCAAATGCTTGCAGCCTAATCTACAGTCCTGCCATCATCACCGTCCTAGAAACACTCATATAAAAGCCACAGCAAAAGCAGTTCTCTTGTCAGCAAGGGCAATCTAGCTCTGGCTTTAGCGCTGGGCAGTTGCACTTGTTTCCATTCTCTCATCCACAAACCTTAACATGCCCCCATCAGCCAGTTTTGCCACCGGGAGCAGGCGATAGCCTGCTTCAGCAACAGCACGCAAATTTCTCCCATTTGTGTCTTTAATATTCGCACAAGTGTCGAAGAATCAGAAAGGTAAAGTCCAGTTTAAGTTGTCAAGGGTAAAATGAAGGGAATGGGGACGAGTTGTTGCAGTCCCTTCATTTTACCCCGAGCACTCGGCTATGACGAACCTCTTATCTCTTGCTGTTTTGCAATCATCTTACTTTTAGCTGAAATTTTCTTTTGTTAACACTAAATCCAGACTCCATATATTTCAGATCATACTGACAGTCCCTGTTAACGAGCTCACATTCCCAGACTAATCAGCCCATTTATTTCAGCAGCCCAATCATTCAATCAGTCATGTGTGGTAATATTATTTAAGCCTGTTTGACCAAATCAACTTCCAGCAGTTATAAAATTCATTCTCTCACCTGCAGAGTGGTTTTAATTGCATGCACTCAGCATTTGCTTATTCCCCATTGGTTTAAAGTTGATCAGTTTTTTTAAAGCATAACCCAACTGAAAACTATAAATGTTTTTAGCTCTAACACTCATACCGTCACAGTCCTGGGTCAGTCAGTTTGAGTTTTGCATTATTACTGAACTTTGATTTTGTCAGTATTTATCATTTCTAGTCCTTTGGTTTCTGTGTCAGTGTTCTTTGTATTCTCGCCCTGAGTCTGTGGACGCAGTGATTTGGGGTTTGGTGTATTATCATTATTATTATCATTTGTGGACTCATGTTCTAGCTTTGGGATGATTTGTGTTCTGGTTCTGGGATTCTGGGCTGGTGCTCCCCCTGTTGGTCCCTGGTGTTAGTGTTTCCTCTGTGTCGTCAGGTTAATCAGGTCCAGCTGTGTCTCACACCTGTGTGTGATTTCCCAGTGTCCCTCTGTGTGTATTTCATGTGCTCGTTACTGGTCCATCTGTGTTTGTCTCCTGGAAAACTGTCTGTGAACTTCTTGTGTTTGCCTTTTGCAATAAACCTCCCTCACAACTCCAGTAAATGCCTGCATTCGAGTCCTCTTTCCCACTGTGTTCCATGGTTGCTCTGTCTCCCCTGTCAGCTGTCTGCGTCTATGTCTTGTGTTTCCTGTTTTACTTTGTAAGTCTGTGTCTCATGTCAGTGTGTCTAGTTTGGCTTCCCCTGGTCTTATTGTGTGTGATTACTCCCAGCTGTGCTCTCCTCCTGTGTCCCGTTCCCTCGTCATCCCTCTGTGTGTTTTAGCTTTGCTGTGTATGGTTCCCTCTGAGATCGCCGGCCCTAGTTTCTTGGTTTTGCAGTGTTTTGTATTTAGTTCCCAGTTCCTAGTTTTTGGTTTTGCAAGTATTTTTTGTGCACGTTTTGCCACTGCAATAAAGCAGCCTCCTTGAGTTTATTCCTCTGTCTGTGGACAGTGTGTCCTGCATTTTGGGTCCTACATCCTGCCTGCCACAGCCGTTTCATGACAGAACGACGCAACCACACAATGGACCCAGCAGCACTCGTGCCGTCTGAAGAGCTGGATCAGACGTGGATCAGCTATGCAACCAATGGCTGGATTTTCCTGAGGAGGAGTATCGTCGCGCTGTAGCTAGCCGGCTACAGCGACTGGTTTCTGGTCTCCCCTGGCTACTGAATTCTCTTCACCTGCTTATACAGGACTTTCTTCTTAATACACTGCATCTCCATCCCCCAACTGCAACCGCTCACCTGCCCAGCCTGCAGGAGGACGAATCAGGCGATTCGCAGGGTCCTCCCTCTTTCCAGAGAAAACGGCCTTCACGCCGCCGTCACCCCTCGCTTGCTGAGCAATTTCAAGTGGTGAGCGATAATGACTGTTTACGCGCACACAGCTCACACCAGCACAGGCTTTTTATAAAGCACTGGGGCGCAGCCACATCAGAACTTCTCCACATCACCATCAGTTTCCCCTGCCTCTCCACCTCCTCCTTCTCGGTGGAAGCGATGTCCATGCCATGGGCAGTCATCCCCAGATGTGGTGAATCAAAAAGACTGTGTTCCTTCTGCTCCTTCTGAGCCGGGACTTAATAACCGTGTGTCAGTCATTCCTGAGTCTATAAACTCTGTCTGCTAACTCCGGATTTATAAAGTTAGAAATCATCAATTTCTTCCGAGGCCACATTTTCTGGCTCCATGGATTGTAGAGGAGTTTCTCCTGCTCCTTCAGAGCCCAGGGATATAATAACACATCCAGTTAATGTTGGCTTCGAGTCTGGGAGACCGATTTTCCCCAGGGCTTCCCCTGACTTGAGTTGCTGACCTCAGCTGGCTCTGGACCCCCGGAGGTCACAGAATCTGCACAGATTCAGTTATTTGGGCTTAAATCTTTTCTGTATGACAGATTTCAGATTCTGATATTTAAGACATTTTCTGTTGTGATTCCATAATTTGATATAAGTTCTTGAACTGAAGTAAAGTTTTCATCTTAAAGAACATGTTCTAGGTTTTTGTTATCCCCTTCCTATGCCCTGACAGAAAAGGTAGTATTTTCTATATGTACTGATCCAAACAGGTATCAGTTTACATGGGATAAGTTATCTTTTAATTCCCATAAGGCTGTCAGGGAGGTGTTTCAGTTAAAGCTTTATTATTATAAAGCAGTTACGATGCTTAATACTGGAACTTATGAAGGCAGATTATATATTTTACTTTTCAAAATAGTGCGTGTTGTGGGTCCAGCCATCGACTGTCTAAGAAGCCTGATTTAATGCAGTTTGGGTCCTCCTGGTTCCCCATCAACAGGACCCAAAGGTCCAGATGAACAGAATCAAGGTTTTGGGATCTACTTACCTGAAACATTGAGCATGCACCCAGACACAGGCTTCAGTCAACACTGCATCGTCATGCTCGGTGCTGCCCAGATTCATGTTGGGTCTTGTGTTATTAGAACATAGTTTTAAATCACGGAGCCCAAACAATAAATTACTGATCAGCTTTCATAGGGATTTTTTGTTTTTTCAAATACAGATAAATTATAAAAATATTTCACTGTTTATCAAAACAGGGAATGATGTTTTCCCCACTGCTGGATGTTATTGTTGCGGGTCTCTCTATGAACACTGTGAATGTTTGTAAATAAACAACTCTGCCCTTCAAACAGTCAAAAGTCATTTGATTTGCACAAACCGGACTTTGAGAGTAAAGAGTTGCATGCAGGGGTTTGGAGCTGCTGCAATGCTTGCGATGCAACACTTTCATGTGCATGGTGCCTTCTTTGTGCTCGTGGAAAGTGGACGCAGTAAATTCTGCACGTAGGAAATAAATTTTTTTCTCATGCTGAAGTTTTGAACTATAAATACACAATGCTGCAAGTCGTCAGAGTTGTTCTGGAGCGAGGTCGATACAATGTTACTCGTGGTTTTGATGTTTTGGCTGGTTTGTATACACAGACACTGAATTACTGAGTCTGGGACTCTGTGCAGACAACTTCACACTACAGTGTGTCTGAGCCTGAACTATGTGTGTTTTACCTTAATCCGACTGACAGCTTCCTGTGCCTGCATCATTCGGATGTTCTTCGATGGTGTCTTATCTGACAGCAGCTGAGTGGAGCCAAGGTAGTTGGCTGCAAAGATGATTCCATCAATTAGGTCATCTGGGTCACAGGGACCTGGAACTGGAGTATGACACAGAGTCACTACATGATACACACATACACAAAAACGCATAAAGGCTATACATAAGTGATTTTCCTTCAGATAGGAACAGCTTCTCCTCAGGCTGAGTTTGACTTTTTATAGGATTAAAGTCCTGAGGAAACATTAAGCACCCTTACTGCTTCCATAAGAATGAACAGGGTACAGCAAGGTGATGATAATGACGCGCACGTGATTAAATGATCAACAGCAAGTGTAACCCCATCATTAAAATTAGAACTTCTGACAGTTTGGGGCTCTGAAGCAGTCAGAGCTGAACAAACCAAAGTGGAAATGTTTGGTCACATCTAGCAAAACCACACACAGCATATCAGTGCATAAAGTCACTAACTGCCAGCCACAGTGGTGATTGGGATTTGTAGCCATAGGAACTACGCAGCTTGCAGTCACTAAGTCATCCATGAACTCCTCTGTATACTGAAATCAGACGGGAAACGATCTGTCCAATAGCTGATGCTTGGCCAAAGCGGGGTCAGCGAACGGCTGATAAAGAAAAGGTGCTGCTATAGGCCGGGCAAAGTCCTGACCTCAACTCAAGAACTGTTCACAAGCAAATGCCAGCAAGCTACAATGAACTAAAGATCCACAATGATGTAACCGTGTCGTAAAGTCATACAGAAAAAATATTTAAAGTCATTGCTGCTAAATGTTGTGGTAGAGAACAGAGACTGATTGGGTGTATTTGTTTCCTCATCACTGCAACAGTATCCATGTTTCCAATATGTAACAACATCATCGACCTCTGTGGGAGCAGAGTTCATGTAGCTGCTCTGCTCTGTCGGTACGTGGCAGACCAGTGGCTCCACACTGTTTTTGCTGGGCCCCCTTTGTTTTACAAGAAAAATGTTCACCCCCCCCCCCCCCCCACCACCACCACCACCACCACGCAAACACATCCTCCAACCACACACGCCAATATTTTGCTCCATTGCGGTTTATTTCATACCTCAAACATTTAGTAAACAATTAAGCAAATACAAGTAATCTGCAATAAATTACAGGCAGTAATAAAATAAACTACTAACTCTTTTACGCTGCGTCCGCACCTACACGAGTATTTTTGAACACGCAGCTGTTTCGTCCACGTAGACGGCGTTTCGAATCACCGAAAACTGAGATTTTTTAAAACCCTTTTTTGCGTTTACGTGTGGACGAGGAATACAGAGTTCAACACGCAACGTCAAAGGTATGCGCCTTTTTTCATGTCATGCTGTGGCCACGTTATTGTTTACATGAGATGAATTGCAGAATGGCAGATAGAGACAAAATACTGTTAATCTGACTGTCTGCAGGTTTTACACGCAGTTACTGTCCCTCCATTTACAAAGGCAGAGGCGTCACGGTGTCATTATTTTACTGTAGTTGTTTTTTTCCTGTGTAATAATATTCAACATTGATATCAACACATTTTTCAAAAAATGCCTCTCTGTGCAAAATGGGTTCAAAAACATAAACAGCTGTGGGATCCTGTTTGTCTGTGATTTGAACAAATCGTGGCAGGATCAGCCTGATGTTATTTGTATCCCGCTGTAACTTTACTGTATAAAGACCAAACATTTCCAACATGTCAGGAGCAGTTAGTCATTACAACAAGTGTTTGTGAACTAAAAATCACAAATGTGGGATCCTGTTTGTCCGTGATTTAAACAGCCCAGCGCTGCTCACAGGGAAACCCAATCCTGCAGGGAGACCTACCTCGGCACGTGTGCAGGTGAAGCCAAAGGGAAGATTTGCTTCACCATATTTTCTAGTCTTTGGTGTGGAAGGAAGTTGGTTTGGAAACATATTCAGTGATGCTTCATCTCCTGCTTTGCGTTTGTGTGGGAGCCCCGTCAAAAACATGTCCGTTATGCCAGCAGTGTCTAAGAGTTCTTTTTTCTTTTCATACCGCGCCCCCAATTATTACAATAATACAGCCTTGAGGCGACTGTTGCTGTGATTTGGTGCTTTATAAATAAATTTAATTGAATATATGAGAGTTATGTTTTTAATTTTCAAGGACGTCCTTGAAAATTCCTTTTCGCCTTGTATACAGCAGACTTTAAGTACAATTCGTAATCCTGCCACATCCAGAAATACTTGGATGACACTGTTATTGAAGTGTGTGTTAGAAATGGACAGGAATCTGAAAATAGGGATCTTCTAAAAGTTTTCAGCCACCAGAGTCTTCCCAGAGATGCCTCTTCACACACTGATGCACCATCCTGGAGTATTTTATCCTTTGTTTTACCGACTTTTGAAATCTTTGGACTTGTCCTGCACTTTGGGTTCTCTCACTTTCACACCTAATACAAATTATTTGTGACAGTATTGTTGTAATTTTTATTAAAAACTGGAAAACAAAGCATTTTAACTTTTGGTCTTTTCCCTGTGGTATCAAAGAGTTTGACTCATCTTTGCCCAAAAGTGGAATCAAAGCACTTAACATCCAGGTTTTTGGTTAAACTGATGTCATGTTAAAACAGAGTTTATCTGCATGTTATTTAATAGTTAATCAAGCTTGATTCTAATCAAAGTATAGTCACGAATAAACGGATCAATATGATGAATAATACAATGCAGTTTGAGTTATGATGTGTTCTTGGCTCTCTGTGTGTGGGAGTAAAAGACAGATGTGAGACTCTGTGACTTTAACGTGTATGATTTAAAAGGAAATAATACAGAGTGCACTGTGATTGTGAAAGTGTTCCTGTGTAACTGAGACGTCAGGCTGGAATTATGAAGACGCATGATATTCATGTGTGACTGAGCTACAGCGTGCAAATGTATATGCAGCATAGAAACAGGAAAATGTGTTGTTGTGTTGAAATGAGTATAATGGCTGAATTTTGCTCCAGTTGATCTGTGTGAAGATCAGAGCAGGAACGACAGAGTGGCTCAACATCGGGCCGTGTGAGTGTCACACAGGGTGACGGTGGTGCTGAGGAGGGGAGGCAGAAAGAACTAAAAACTAACCAACTAGTCTAAACTAAGAAACACTCAGATATTGAGTTAAATGTAAGAACCATTTAATGGACAATGTCAAAAACGAATGAAGGCATTTCAAACCATGAATCGCATTCTTCAGTGATGAATGATGCTGCTTAACTGTGCAGCCGTTCAATATGGCATGTTACTACAGAAGATGTTCACGTATTACTAAAGTACAACAAAATAACAAAATCATTTAAATAATTTAAAAAAAGAATAAATCACAACTGAAAAGTGTGGTGCACTGTGCATTATGTCGTGGAAAATTCATGACAACCACTTCAATAAAAGTTAAACAACAACACAATAAATAATCCAGACATTTTCTTCTGCTTATCTGAAGTCAGGTCGCTGAGGCAACAGCCTAAGAAGACCTCCCTCTTACTCCAAACACTGAGCTGTTACCAGCACATCTGTCCAGCATGTCCTGGGTCTACGCTGGGGGCTCCTCCCAGTAGGACATGCCCAGCTGGAATAGCTTACAACTGAGCTCCTCACCCTAACACTAAAGGAGAGTCCCTCAGAGAAAGATCAGTTTCTTTGTATCTGTGGTCATATTCCCATAGATCAGGCTTAGCCTGGGCCATTAATGACTGACATATGAAATGATCTCATATCATGGAGTTGTGGGGCAATTTGAAACTCACCTTCTACATATGTGGGAAAGGACGCAAGGCTTCTCCTGGACTGTAAATGAAAAGACAAAAGTATGTTAATTGTTAACTGTGTGAGTTGACTACTGAACGAGTAATCCAGTGTTGACCTCACCTCTTTACTGGTGGGAGAGGTTTCAAAGCTGTCGTGCTGTAGCAGGTGCTGACTGGAGGACTCTGCTCCTGGTGGAGAAGGTGACGCTGAACCAGGCGACTGCAAAAGAGAATGAAAACAAGCACAATAACAAACACATTTTAATGCAGATCTGTGATTTCTTACTACGTAGAACAACATTCAATTCAGTCTTATTTACAGTGCTAACTTTACATCGTAAGGTAAAGAGCCTACAGTTTAATAAAGAAATCTGACCAGTCACACAACCCCTATGAGCAAGAATTTGGAAGTGGGAAAGAAAAACTCCCTTTTAAGATAAGATAAGATAACCTTTATTAGTCCCACACGTAGGGATGGGTACCGGTATCGTTCTGACATAAACGGTAGTAACCAGACCGAAAAGCAGCGCACATTTTGGTGCTTTTTTTCCTGAGCTGTGACACACTTTAGATTCTAGCCAATCATTTTACGTTTCCGAGGATAGTAGGCGGGTCCAGGTACGTGCGTTCTTTTAGAGCAGAGCTACAGATTAAAAATGCCCAAAGCGAAGCGGTCAAAAGTCTGGCTGTACTTCACAGCAAAATATGCAAACTCAGCAGCAACAAGTGCTTTAAGCTGATACTGTGATACTGTCAAAGGAGGTAACACCTCGAATCTGATGAAACACCTGGCGACGCATAGCGTTTTTTAAAATGCGCCGTATTTGATAGCTTGCTGCGAGACCTCACACCGAGCGCATCTACTGCGGGTGTGGTGCCTGTTATCGGACCCGGAGCAACATCCCCCAAGAGCCCGAAGAGGAGAGTCCTGGCCCCTAGCCCTGCCAGTGTAGCAGAAATGATGAGGATGATGATGCAGCAGCAGCTTCTCTGCGTGAGTAGCTTAATGTTGTTGGTGTGTAATTTACGTTGAATAGGCTAACCACGTTATTACATTAAACTAGCAAACACCGTCGTAGCTACATGCAGCTGTCTTCTTGTTTGATAGAGTGATACCATATATGCCCCATAGCTGCAGAAAAGGCTAACATTGTTATCTTTTTACAAAAAAACAGCTGAACATGAGAGGTTTTAGGACAAAGTTG